>NW_024067688.1:395000-703370 GCF_009389715.1 Phoenix dactylifera
TGGAGTTGAACTGCCTCGGAGTCGACTCGGATTTTGTTGGGGTCGACTCGGCTGACTTGGGAGTCGACTCGGGAGCACTTGGAGTCGGCTCGGTTCTCAGGATCCGAAAACTGTTTCTCTGTGTTTTGAGTTGAACTGCCTCGGAGTCGACTTGCACTTTGTTGGAATCGACTCGGCTCTCAGGATCCGAAAACTGTTTCTCTGTGTTTTGAGTTGAACTGCCTCGGAGTCGACTCGCACTTCGTTTGAGTCGACTCGGCTCTCAGAATCCGAAAACTGATTCTCTGTGTTTTGGCTTGAACTGCCTTCTAGTCTTGCTTTCCTCTGAGAGTCGACTCATACTTAACTAAGAGTCGACTCGCCAAACTTCGGAGTCGACTCGTAACCTTCTAGAGTCGACTCGGTTGCAGGGTCTGAAATACATTGTTCTGTCTTTCTTCTGTTACCCTTTGGAGTCGACTCGGAAATGTCGGAAGTCGACTCGGCAACCATCGGAGTCGACTCGAACCCTTCTAGAGTCGACTCGCTGACAGGGTCTGAAAATCAACTTTCTGTCTTTCTGTCAGTTCTCAGTCGGAGCCGACTCGTAGTGTACCGGAGTCGACTCGAGCATGTGCCAGAGCTTCTGAAACACTTGGAGTCGACTCATAATCTTCTGGAGTCGACTCGAGCTTCAGACTTTGGTTGAAACTGAGTTCCATACTTAGCCAAAATGTATTGAACCAAAGCTAGAGATAGTTAAACATAAATTCACAAATATCTGGCTGAAACACTAGATTGAATTCATTAGTACAAGATATACTCAAATGCTTTGAGCTCATCAAAATCAAATAGGGTTATAATCAATCACTCCACAATCTTTTCCTTTTTGATGATGACAAAACATTAAGTATTTGTAAAGTGAATTGCTCAACCAAAAGGAGATTTATAATAAAGTTTTGAAATGAATTCAAGTGTCTAGTCATTTAATTTATCCAAAATTGAAAGGTGTGAAACAGTAAATACTGAAGTTAAAGCTCCTCCTTTCATTTGGAATTATATAAGCCTTCATGTCATGCAATCAATTGTTTGGCTTATATGTGTTTAATGAATTTGCTTTCTTAAGATTTCAGATTCTCACCCTCAACATATGCATTCAATTTTGTTTAGATTCTCTGAATTTTCTTTTAATGTCTTGAAGCTTTTGAGCTTAAATTTTTTGTTTTAGAGGGAAAATCTGACAATTTGTTCTTGAGTATGATTCAACTAATCTCCGAATATTCCTTGAATAGATTCTGGAGATTACTCCTTTAGGAGCCCCAACAGAGAGATAATGAGCCTCGAGGTATCGAATCCACTTAGAACAAATTACTTTTTGCTTTAAGAATTTTTTTTTTAGTGATTCCCTTTACATTTCAATTCAATATATTTTCTTCTCCTTTTTGTCATCATAGCAAAAAGGCAGAAAAGTACAAGCACTCAAGAATGCACAATTTTGAAAGGAAATTTCTACTCATTGTATTAAATTCAAATTTGAGTACAAGTGTGATCACATATCAAAAGAAGTCCTCAAGGGACTGTACATCATAAAAACAGATAAAAATACACTAATTCTTCTTTGTAGTGGAGGATGTGGCTCCCTTATTTAGTCTAGTGCGTTGGATGACCATGCTTAACCCCTCATTGATGTTCCCTAGTTGTTCGAGAATCTCCGAGGTGGTTCTAGACTGAGTCGAGGAAATGTTGTTCACACTCTCCTGGAGGGTGTCAAGCTTGAAGATCAGCGCATTGGATAGCCGCTCTGCATCCTGACTCTGGTTGCCTAGCTCATGTCTGATGCTGTCTCGCATCTCCCTTGTGTCGTCCTTGACGTCACTCATGTTCCAGTATTGAGCTTGAACTAGGCTTCATACATTGTATATTTCCTCCTTCAGATTTGCAACCATCTCTGTCACGGCTGCTAAGGAGGGAACTAAATCTGTGGAGGGAGCAGTCTGAGAACCTCGTAGCTCTCTCAGGAGATCATCCCTCAGCTCCCTCACTATCTCCTGCCTCAACTCTCGGAGCTGCTCAGAAGATATCCGAACCTCCAGGGGCTGCTGCTGAGAAGGTGGGGCAGTGGAGGTGGAGGGCTCAGTATAGGTAGGAGCAGAGGTGGAAGGAAAGGTGGGAGGAGCTATGTCATGGTCAGGGCTAAGGGAGTGGTGAGTGGTAGGGTTAGATGGTGTGATAGTGGATGGTCTCCGTACCCAGACTCCCTCAACTCTATGAAAGCTCATACGATGGAGAGTCCCCTCACCCATGCAATCTGTATGACGCAGTGAGCGAGAGGGTTCCCCCTCAGGAATAGGAACCTCTAACTTCCTAAAGATGAGAGTGAATAGCATACCGTAAGGAAGACTCAACCTAGGCTTATCTAGGGGTTCACAAATATATTTGTAGATGAGTTTAGGAAAGTTGATAGGAGTGTCCTGGAGTATGTGGAACATCAGTGCTAGGTCTCTCTCTGAAATAAAATCCAACCTACCCATTTTGGGGAAGAGAGTCTTAGAGATGACACTTAGGAGAAGCCGCATTTCAGCCGAAAGCTGATTTGCGAACACCTCCTCTATGGGGGACTGAGGTGGACACCCTAAGATGGCCGTAAGGGCCTCTGTCCTATCGGAGGGGTGTGTGGGAACAATCCCCTCACTCGAGAGATGGAGGACTCGAGCAATGAAGTCCTCCGAGATGAATACAGGGACACCCGCTACGGTTCCCTGGATACCACCACTACCTCGGGCTACAGTCCCATAGAATTTCCTAACTAACCCCAGGTAAGTAGGGAGGTCTCTTTCTAATGAACAGAATAACTCTAACCCTTGAGCCCTGAGACGATGCCCTAGGGTGAACCCTTCCCGGGAGAGGAAGTCAAAGTCGACTTTCCTCCCGGTGGAGACTGCCCTCCCGGCGCACGGACGCGAGGGAACCAGCCTAGGCAGGGAAGGAACCGGAGGTGGTGGCCTCGCAGGTTCGTTCCGAGCCTTAGACCGCCGCTCGACGCCGCTCGCGGCGAGGGGTCTCTTCCGGCTTGGGACAACGACTTTCCTAGGCATTTTTGACCTAAATACGGGGAAGAACAAGAAAAAATGGAAGAAAACTCGACGGAGATGACCTAAAATGGGTCGGAGATGAGGTCGGAGACGGCTCTAGGGCTTTTGAACAGTGGCGGCTGAAAATAGAAGTGAAGAGAAAACATTCCGCTTAGGGTTAAAAGTCGGATTCCCGACCTCGAGTCGACTCCGGTATGTCGCGAGTCGACTCGAACTCGAGTCGACTCCCAAATATGCGCGAGTCGACTCCCCCATGAGCCGACTCTAAAATGTATCCGAGTCGACTCAAACTCTGGCACACAACCAAGAATCTTGTTATTTTCGTGCCAAAAAGAGAGAGTTATGGACTTATCTAGGATTTAAGAACTGATTTGATAATCATAGATAAGAAATCCTATGTCCAACATAAACTAATCCTCAAAATCAATGAACTAGAGGAGAGTATCACTAGAATGGATCAATCACTCCTATGTTGGGAACCCGCCCATGCCGCTGATATTTCAAAACAAAAATCAGATGGCAGCGGAAAGGGGGCATGTGCGGGATTGACGTTCATCGCATGAACGTTGTTTCGAGACCTTTCGTAATTAGGTAAGAATTAAAACTTTTAAAACTAATAGGAAGATCAAATCTTCACCTTGCGCGGGTAGATGATCACCGCAAATCTGAATTCGTGGTTTTGGAAGAAGGTTCGCTTGAAGCCGTTCAAACGTCCGGCCTCTACGGGTATCCACACGAAGTAAAGAACCGATCAAAGCTTTCTTGTCTTCCCGGGGTGCTAGCTCCCTTGCAAAGACTTCTTTTGATGGCTGATCTCCTCTCTTTCAATCAACCCTTGATTGTGCTTGAGAGGAGGAAGAGGAAGGATGAAGAAGAGGAAGAAGATGAGCCCCTGCACAGCCTTCTTCTATTGCTTGCGTTTGATGAAGAAAAGGAAGAGGAGGAGGCCGCCAACACTTGGAGGTTTCTTCCCTTGCTTGCGGCTGCAACTAAGAGGGAGGAAGAGGGTGGCCACGGCACAAGAGGAAGAGGACTCCTATGCTTTAGGGCGTCGGCCTCATGGTCCTCTTTATAAGCATCAAGGGCTCCTCCAAAGTAGGAGCCCTAGATGATTTTCCAAAGAGGGAGGACGCCGGCCCTTCTTCATGCCGCACACAAGGAGAGGAGGAGGGGCGTGATCCCTCCTTCTTGTGATGCCCTAATCCTCTTCTAAAGAGGATTGGGTGCCTCTCTTTTGGTTTGATCCCAATCCAATTAGGATTAGCCAAATTGGGTTCAATCTATGCTAGTCCTAATCCAATTAGGACTTGAATGAACCATGACTCAATTGAACTCTTCAATCCTAATCCAATTAGGAGTCATGTTGATTCATTAGATTATTAATTAATTTAGACTTAAGGAATCCTAATCCAATTAGAATTTGTTTAATTCTAGTCCTATCCAATTAGGACTCTAATTTGAATCCAAAGTCCTAATCCAATTAGGATTTCTAGGAATCCTACTCCAAGTAGGAATCCAATTTTGATTCAAAACTCCTAATCTCATTAGGATTGAGGAATCCTATTCCAAGTAGGAATCCCAGTCCTACTCCAACTAGGATTCCCAGTCCTAATCCAATTAGGACTCTAGGAATCCTACCCGAAGTAGGATTTGTGTTTAAGTCCAATTAATTAATTCCCTTTGTTCCTTCTTCAACTTCTTATCAATCAAATTGATTTCTTGTGATTCCTAATCACGATTTCAACCATCGGATCGGTCAATACTTCTATTGTGTGTGACCCCATAGGTTCTATTCTGACTGGTAGTGAGATATATTGTGATCTCTATCACTATATCATTGAAAACTCCTTTCAATGGGTTGGAACGATTCCAACTCTACTCATTAGGGTTTATCGATCATCAAGATAATCCCTATGAGTCCCACCATCCACCAGTGACACCTAGCAGCATGTAGTGGCTACCCAGCAGAATGGAATGATGAACCTCTAGGTGCAGTTAACATGTGATACAGTCCTACTATCGTGGATCCCTACAGGACGGAGGTCATGGACAACTCGTCAAACCCCATCGTCTGTCATATGTCAAGATTTATTCGACTTGAGTTCGCTAATGGAAAACTCTTTTTCCACTTTATATTACTGCCCTGGCCAAGGTCTTAGAACTCAGTCTAACAAATCACATAGGATCACTCCTCTTCTATCAAGGTCGATAGATTCCTTATAGGTGCATACCCTACTCCTACAGTGAACTTACTGCAGCCAATCTACACTGCATGGACCCATATGGCTAGAGACCATGTATGTGTGCAGTCAAACTACAATAACCTCACTGTGAGTAGCCGAAGCACCGCAGGTCAAAGGACCAGTCACACTACTGCAACATCAAGCAAGTCACTGACGAGTGGATAGACATCCAAGTGACTTCTTGTCTTGGTCACGCTCAGTACCCTTGTTCTCTAACAAGCACCTGCACTATCACTTCAGTGTCCCTACACTGTGGACTCAAGTCTCGTCCATCCAGAAGGAAAGTGATCTGTGCACTGATCGGATCAATCACCGTCCTCGTGATGATCCATTGATCAGGAGCATTTAGAAATTAATCACCAATGATACATGGCTCAAATTCTCAACTCTTGAGAATATGTATCATCATTTATTAATTCCTTGGACGATTCATAGACACATAAACAATATGAATGAAAAGATGCCTTTTATTTATTCAATAATAAATAGTCAAGTACAAAATTATGTCCCTAGAATCAACAATGTGTCAGCCAAATTGGCTTCTAGGGCATACATCTAACATCCTAACCCTCTTCTTAGTATGCAAAATCGATCTTCACTCAAAGGTTATGTGAAGATATCAGCAAGTTGATCATCAATACAAACAAATTGAAGTGTCACATCACCATTCAGTACATGATCTCTTATGAAGTGATGTTTTATCTCAATGTGTTTAGTTCTTGAATGCTGAATTGGATTTTTAGTTAGATTAATGGCCCTTGTATTATCACAGTTTATGGAAATTTTATCTTGTTTAATACCATAATCTTCAAGTTGTTGTTTAATCCACAAGATTTGAGCACAACAACTTCCGGCAGCAACATATTCGACTTCCGCCGTAGATAGTGCAACCGAGTTTTGTTTCTTTGCTAAATCAAGAGATTAAATTTTCTCCTAAGAATTGACATGACCCCGCTGGTGCTTTTTCTATCAAGTTTACAACAGCAAAGTCTAAATCTATGTACCCTTAAATTTATGCTAGATTCTTTAGAGTACCATAAACCTATATTTTTGTTCCTATTAGGTATTTAAAAATTCTCTTAACTGCAATTAAATGTGATTCCTTAGGATTAGATTGATATCTAGCACACATACATACACTAAACATGATATCAGGTCTACTTGCGTAAGATATAGTAAAGAGGCCTATCATAACTCTATACAGCTTTTGATCTATTGATTTACCTAATTCATCCTTATCTAGTTTGCATGATGAGCTCATGGGTGTACTGATTGGCTTGTTTCCATCCATATCAAACTTCTTAAGCATGTCCTTGATGTATTTAGCTTGATTGATGAAGATCCCCTCTTTAGATTGTTTGATTTGGAGTCCGAGGAAATAGTTCAGCTTTTCCATCATGCTCATTTCAAATTCACTCTGCATTAAGTCAGCAAATTCTTCACAGAGGTGATTGTTAGTAGCACCGAAAATAATATCATCTACATAAATCTACACTACTAACATTTCAGCACAATTAAAGGGTCCATCCATGATCATCATCATACGCATCTCATGCATTAAATAAAATTTACAGATTTGAATATTTAACAGATTATGTCATCTTATGAGTTGCTGATCATGTAAGATATGATTCTAAATATTTTAATCTCATTAACAAATCAATAGAATATTAATCTAATCGCATAGAAAATCAGCATGCAGAAAAATCAGCAAGCTGAAAATTCTGCATGCAGAAAAATTCAGCAAGCATAATCTTTAAATTTTCAGATCTATTATTCCTTAATCATTTAATCCTAATCTTAATCTACGCAACTTGGCTCTGATACCACTGTTGGAATCCCTCGCACGCCGCAGAAAATTTCAGAAAAATTCTGCGCGCAGCGGAAGACATGCGCGAGATCCCGTTCATCACGCATGAACGTATTTTAAAAACCATCGTTCGTAGATAGATTAGGATTAAATACTTTTACATAATATTAGGAAGATCAGATCTTCACCTTGTGCGGGTAGATATTCACCGCAATCTGATGATCGTGGTATTTGTTGAAAGGTTCACTTGAAGCCGCACACGCGTCCGGCCTCTACGGGTATCCACACGAGGCAGAGAACCAATCCAAACTCTCTAATCTCCCCGGGGTGCTAGCTCCCTTGCAGAGATATGTTTTGATGGCTGAAATCCTCTCTTGATTTATCAACTCTTTGATAGATCTCAAGAGGAAGAAGAAGGACTTGAAAGGGAGGAAGAAGATCCCATCTTGCTGCCTCCTTTTCTTTTATTCTTGTGGATGGAAGAAGGGTGAAGAGAGAAAGCCATACACCACCCTATTTTTCTTTGATGCTCATGGCTGAAACCCCAATAGGAAGGAGGCTTGCCCATGGCACAAAAACCAAGAGGGGAGGAGGCACTCTCACGGCACAAAAGAAAAGGAGAGAGGGGAGGAGCTCTCACGGCACAAAAAAAGAGAGAGGGGAGAGCTCTCACGCACAAAAATCCATGATGTGGGCCGCCCCTTTGTTTCCCCTTTTCTTCTTTTTTTTTGTTTGTGTGCGGCTGAAACCATCATGGAGAGGGGGGCTGCCGTATCCTATTTTTTAGATGAGAAGAGGGGGCCACATGCTCCCCTTTTTTTTTGAACCCTAGGCGTGAGCTCCTACAAATTAGGAGCTCACGTCTATCTTTTGGCAAGAGGAGGGGCGTACGCCCCTCCCTCTAATCCTCTCATGTCCCACGCCCAAGCCTCATCTCATGAGGTGCGTGGGCCCCACTTTCAGCCCCTTTTAATCCCTCACAATTGAGGTCTAATCTAATTAGATCTCAATCAATTTATGAATCAATTAGGACTTATCCATATGAGTCCTAATCCAATTATGACCCAATTGAATCTTGACTCAATTAAACTCTTCAATCCTAATCCAATTAGGAGTCATCTTAATTTATTAGATCAAAATTAATTAGGACTTTAGGAATCCTAATCCAATTAGGATTTATTTAATTTTAGTCCTAATCCAATTAGGACTCTAGGTATCCTACTCCAAGTAGGACTTTAATTAAATTTGAAGTCCTAATCTAATTAGGACTCTTGGAGTCCTACTCCAAGTAGGACTCTTATTTAATAAGATCAAGCCCAATTAATTAAGTCCAATTGATTCAATTGAATTGCAATCCAATTGCAATTACTCCTTCTTCAACTCACTAACTCTTAGTGGGTTAATTAATTATCAATCAAATTGATAATCATGAACTATTGTGATTCCAAATCACAACTCAACCATCGGATCGGTCAATACCTCTATTGTGTGTGACCCCATAGGTTCTATTCTGTCTGGTAGTGAGATATATTGTGATCCCTATCACAATATCATTGAAACTCCTTCATGGGTTGGAACAATTCCAACTCTTCTCATTTGGGTTCACTGATCATCAAGTGAATGCCTCTGAGTCTCACAATCCACCAGTGACACCTAGCAGCATGTAGTGGCAACCCAGCAGAATGGAATGATGAACCTCTAGGTGCAGTTATCATATGATACAGTCCTTCTATCGTGGATCCCTACAGGACGGAGGTCTTGGATAACTCGTCAAACCCCATCGTCTGTCATATGTCAAGATTTATTCGACTTAAGTTCGAGAATGGAAAACTCCTTTTCCACTGTACATACTACCCCGGCCGAGGATTTACGAACTCAGTCTCATAAATCACATAGGATCTCTCTAACTATCAAGATCGATAGATTCCATCTAGATGCACCCTACTCCTACAATGAACCTACTGCAGCCAATCTGCACCACAAGAACCCAATTGGCTAGGGCTCATGTTTATGTGCTCGTCAAACTACAGCAACCTCACTGTGAATAGCCGAGGCATCGCAGGTCAAAGGACCAGTCATACAACTGCAGCATCAAGTAAGTCACTGACGAGTGGATAGACATCCAAGTGACTACTTGCTATGGTCACGCTCAGTACCCTTGTTCTCTAACAAGCACTTGCACAATTGCTCCAGTGTCGCCACACTGTGGACTCAAGACTCGTCCATCAAAGAAAGCGATCTGTGCACTAATCTCAGCGGATCGATCACCGTCCTCGTGATGATCCATCGATCAGGAGCAATTCAGAAATTAATCACCAATGACACATGCCTCAAATTCTCAACTCTTGAGAATATGCGTCATCATCTTATTAATTTCTTGGACGATTCATGGACACATAAGAACATGAATGAAAAGAATGCCCATTCTAATAAATTCATTATTAGGTCAAGTACAAATTTATGTCCCAGAATAAAATAATGCGTCAGCCAAATTGGCTTCTAGGGCATACTTCTAACAATCTCCCACTTGCACTAAAGCCAATCAGCCATAAACCTAAGCCCCATCTTCTCAAGATGCGCTTCAGTTTTCTGCTGACTTATCTGCTTAGTGAATGGGTCCACCACATTTCCTGTGGAGTCTACTCTCTGATCCTACTTATTTCTTTTCTAGTCGCTTATTTGGTTAAACCGCCGCTCTATGTGCTTCGGCTTCTGGTGAGACCTTGGCTCTTTAGCTAGTGCTATGGTGCCTTTGTTATCGTAGTAGTGTTATGGCATCTGATGACATTACACCTAACTCAGCAATGAACTTCTTAAACCAGAAGGTTTCCACTGCACCCTTAGATACGGCTTAACATTCAGCTTCTAAGGTAGAATCTACAATAATCGGTTGTTTGGAACTCTTCCAATTTACTGAACCATCATTGCATATAATCTGATGTAGACTTTCTATCATCAATATGTGTGCATCCTTCTACCTTCAACTCTGATCTTCTTCCAAAGACCAAGAACATGTCCGTAGTTCTTCTCAAGTACTTAAGACTGTTCTTCACAGCTATCCAGTGCTTCTTGCCTGGATTTGACTGATATATGCTCGTGACACTCACAGCATGTACTATATCAAGTCATGTACATAGCATGGTATACATGAGGCTCCCTATAGCCGAAGTATAAGGGATCTTGCTCATCCATGAATCTCTTCAGATGTGTTGGGGCACATCTTCTTGAGAGATTTACCCATGCCTAAGGGGTAATAATCCCTTTTAGAGGTTTTTATGCCGAACCTCTTCAGCACTCCCTCTATGTATATTTTGTAATAGGACAAGCATCCTCTTAGATCTATCTCTATAGACCTTAATTCTCAAAATATAGGATGCTTTTCCAAGGTCTATCATGGAGAATTCCTTACACAACCAAACCTTGACCTATTAGGAATATCATCCCAATTTGAAGGATATCATCCACGTACAATACGAGAATGCAATGCCCTCCCACTAACTTCTTATAAACACATGGTTCCTCCTCGTTCTTGATGAAATCAAACGATTTGATTACATCGTTGAAACGAGTGTTCCAACTCCGAGATACTTTTTTCCATGATGGACCTTTGCAGCTTTGCAAACCTTGTGATCACCATCACAGTATCTCATCATATATGCTGCAATAACAAGCAATATTCGAATGGACTTCAGCATGGCTACAGGTGAAAAAGTATCCTGATAATCAGTGCCTCGCACTGACTATAACCTTTCGCCATAGCCTTGCCTTATAGGTCTCTACCTAGCCATCCGAACTTAATTTTCTCTTGATCCATTTACACCAATAGGTACTATACCTTCTGGTGATCTACTAAGGTCAGACTTGGTTGGAATGCATGGAGTCCATCTCTACTTCATGCTTCCAGCCATTCTCGGAATCGATGTCTAACATCGCCTCTTGTAGGTATTGGGATCCTTACCTTGATCCCTATCTCCCCATGAGGACACTTCCTCTACATCCTCTGTAAGTATACCTAAGTACCTTTCAGGAGGATGGAAGATCCTACTAAATCTACGAGGTGGAGGAGGTACCATGTACTGGCTCAATATGAATAGGTTCTATGGCACATGGCTCATTGCTCTTCAGGACTTTCTCTTAGAGCTCATTTTTCCTCCCACTGTCTCTATCAAGGATAAACTATTTTCCATGAAGATAGCATATGGCTCACAAACTTTGTGATCCTTTGGGACAAAAAATCGTATCCTAATGACTCTTAAGGATATCCAATAAAACGAGCATTAATTATCCTCCTCAACTTGTCCGCCTGTTGTCGCTTGACGTGGGCCGGACATCCCCAAATCTTGAGATGACCAGACTCGGCTTCTTACCATGCCATATCTCATACAATGTGGTAGGACAGACTTAGAGGAAACACTATTCACTAAGTAAATTGCTGAAAGTAGGGCATCTCTCTAAAGAACAGGGTTGATCAGTGAAGCTCATCATGGACCTGACAATATCCAATAGGATCTGATTCCTCCTCTCCGACACTCCGTTAAGCTAAGGTGTACTAGGAGGGATCCATTATGAAACTATACCATTCTCCTTGAGATAATCACGAACTCTCCACTAAGGTATTCACCTCCTCAATCTGATCGAAGAACCTTAATGAGTTTTTCTATTTATTTTTCTACTTCATATCTAACTCTTTGACCTTTCAAAAATTTAGATTTGTGTCTCATACACATATCCATACCGTGAGTATTCATCGGTAATAAAGTAAAAAATTACAACCCCTAGCCTGCACATCGAATGGGCCAGACACTAGTGTGTACTAGGGTAAGTATCGTAGTGGACCTCTCCATGTCCTAAAAGGATAATTTGGTCATCTTTCCTTGAAGGCAGAATTCACAATCGGATATGACTCGAAAGTCAATGAGCTTAGAACCCATATTTCTTCAATTTGTTTATTCTGTCTTCTCCTATATGACCAAGCCTGAGGTGCCACAAATACTTTAGATTTATCTCATCTCTAGATCCTTTGGATCCTATGGTACTCACTGTTTGCTCAGATACATTCACAGGTACATCCAAATGTAAGTGATAGAGACAGTCATCATAAAACCATATGCATCCAATTTATTTCTCAAACAAATTGAACAATAGTCTTATAAAATCTTTCTGTGCTAAACAAGATACAGAAATCAAATTTCTGCTTGCAACAGGTAACAGTCCCTAAGTATCCTTTTAATAATGAGCATATCTGGCATACCTTCTGAAGGTCTGTCACCCTTCTTACTCTTTATGAATTCCATGTATGTAGGACAGTTCCTCTTCCAATGGCCGTCTTATGATGCAATGGAAACACTTTCCCTTGCAATCGGCCTTTTTCTTGGAACTTCCTTACTTGGCCTTTTCTCGATCTTCTGCCTTTTCACAGGTTTCTTCTTCTTCAAGTAGACTCTTCTCTTGGAAGTAGAACCAACTCGACAGCGACAATGATGCCCCTTGAACTCTTCAAGGTCCCTAAGGTAGTTACCAATTTATTTAACAATTCTATTTTGGTGCATACAATCTTGTTCATATGGTAATTTACTATAAACTGTTCATATGAAGCTAGAAGGGATTGCGAGATCAAATCCGTTTGCAATTCCTCGTGCATGGTCATGCCGAGCTTCTCAAGCTCCTCTAAGTTCTTTATCATGGTCAAACCATGATCATGGACAGACTGCCCATCACGCATCTTGGCCTTGAAGAGCCTTTTGGACATTTCAAACCATGCTGCACGACTCTGATCACCATACAACTCTTGTAGGTGATATAATATATCCCTGGCGGTCTTCATGTTCTCATGCTGGCATTGTATTCATTGGACATGGATGCCATTATGCAGCACCTAACTTTATTGTTATTGTTCGTCCACTTAGCATGCGTCTTATGCTGACCAGTAATCGGACGGATTGGTAACACAGGAATTCCATGGTCTAGCATATACCCTAATTTCTCACAATTCAAAACTATTTTGAAATTTGCTGAGCCAGTTTTTATAATTGGGTTTGGTCAACGGTTGTTCTATGGGATATGAGTTAAGAGTCCAGAAGTTGACTTTATAATCCTCAGAGAGTAAAGATTCTAGTTAGAATTTTGTACTTGAACTCTATTTGTTTTAGGGTCTTTTTTTTAAAACAAATATACCTCCCACTATTTCCTCGAATCTCTCACACTCCTCTGGTAGAGAAACGGAAACCTTGCGACTCTAGGTTTCAAGTGGGGTGCTACGGTCCCACCAATTTACATGCCACCTCACCTAACAGTTATTGGTGACATATAAATGATGAGTGTACAACTCTTGTACAATGCTTCTCAAGCAAGTTGTAGTGCTATCAGGTCTCTAAGTAATGAAGACCTCACCTAACAGTTATTGGCCCCATTCCTTAGTTAAGTCGGACCCACCGTATAACCGCAGAAGCAAAGCCGTCATTGGATCCCTCACCTAACAGTTATTGGGCCCAATCCTATCTTTACCCCTACAACATCTCATGCCTAATAGAGAGGTCCAGTCCCCGATGCAACTTGCCCACTGTATCCAGCCGAGACAAATCAACGCCGAAAAGACCTTAGTAGCTCTACTACGGTGGAAGACCTATGGACTTAATATTTTTCGAGGAGATTTAATTTAGGTCTCTTTTATTTAATTATCTACCTCTCATGCAAATAATTATCTAACCGCTATGCATAAACATAAACATAAACATCCAGGCATAATAACAAAAATTAAACTGGTGATGATCATGGATCCAGGATGGGGTCATAGTACAAGCACATGCACGTCAATTGGTTAGATCGTCTTCAACTCTTGACTCGATCTTGAGCACCCTTGGTCCAGTTGCGATCAACTCCTTGATCCATCTCCAATCAACCCTTGATCTCGATCCGCGCAAATCGTGCTTGTAGAGGCATGCACCGATCAACCATTGACATGCAAACACATCACAGATTACATCCCAGATAACTTTAAAAATA
This sequence comes from Phoenix dactylifera, assembly GCF_009389715.1. NCBI lineage: Eukaryota > Viridiplantae > Streptophyta > Magnoliopsida > Arecales > Arecaceae > Phoenix > Phoenix dactylifera. Next base: position 409,127 of record NW_024067688.1, read on the forward strand.
AATAAAATTAAATAATAGTTACAACCCTTTTTCATGAGACACGCAGGTCTCTAATACATCAATATAAGATGCACACAGGCATCTGAAAATCTGATTTACATGCCATCACATAACATCACAGAACATCTCAGACATTGCAGAACATTTCAGCACAATTAAAGGGTCCATCCATGATCATCACCATACGCATCTCATGCATTAAATAAAATTTACAGATCTGAATATTTAACAGATTATGTCATCTTATGAGTTGCTGATCATGTAAGATATGATTCTAAATATTTTTAATCTCATTAACAAATCAATAGAATCATTAATCTAATCGCATAGAAAATCAGCATGCAGAAAAATCAGCAAGCTGAAAATTCTGCATGCAGAAAAATTCAGCAAGCATAATCTTTAAATTTTCAGATCTATTATGCCTTAATCATTTAATCCTAATCTTAATCTACGCCAACCTGGCTCTGATACCACTGTTGGAATCCCTCGGCACGCCGCAGAAAATTTCAGAAAAATTCTGCGCGCAGCGGAAGACATGCGCGAGATCCCGTTCATCACGCATGAACGTATTTTAAAAACCATCATTCGTAGATAGATTATGGATTAAATACTTTTACATAATTTAGGAAGATCAGATCTTCACCTTGTGCGGATAAGATATTCACCGCAATCTGATGATCGTGGTATTTGTTTGAAGGTTCACTTGAAGCCGCACACGCGTCCGGCCTCTACGGGTATCCACACGAGGCAGAGAACCAATCCAAACTCTCTAATCTCCCCAGCGGTGCTAGCTCCCTTGCAAAGATATGTTTTGATGGCTGAATCCTCTCTTGATTTATCAACTCTTTGATAGATCTCAAGAGGAAGAAGAAGGACTTGAAGGGAGGAAGAAGATCCCATCTTGCTGCCTCCTTTTCTTTTATTCTTGTGGATGGAAGAAGGGTGAAGAGAGAAAGCCATACACCACCCTATTTTTCTTTGATGCTCATGGCTGAAACCCCAATAGGAAGGAGGCTTGCCCATGGCACAAAAACCAAGAGGGGAGGAGGCACTCTCACGGCACAAAGAAAAGGAGAGAGGGAGGAGCTCTCACGGCACAAAAAAATCCATGATGTGGGCCGCCCCTTTGTTTCCCTTTTCTTCTTTTTTTTTGTTTGTGTGCGGCTGAAACCATCATTGCAGAGGGGGGGCTGCCGTATCCTATTTTTTAGATGAGAAGAGGGGGCCACATGCTCCCCTTTTTTTATTTGAACCCTAGGCGTGAGCTCCTACAATTAGGAGCTCACGTCTATCTTTTGGCAAGAGGAGGGGCGTACGCCCCTCCCTCTAATCCTCTCATGTCCCACGCCCAAGCCTCATCTCATGAGGTGCGTGGGCCCCACTTTCAGCCCCTTTTAATTTCCTCACAATTGAGGTCTAATCTAATTAGATCTCAATCAATTATGAATCAATTAGGACTTATCCATATGAGTCCTAATCCAATTATAACCCAATTGAATCTTGACTCAATTAAACTCTTCAATCCTAATCCAATTAGGAGTCATCTTAATCTATTTAGATCAAAATTAATTAGGACTTTAGAAATCCTAATCCAATTAGGATTTATTTAATTTTAGTTCCTAATCCAATTAGGACTCTAGGTATCCTACTCCAAGTAGGACTTTAATTAAATTTGAAAGTCCTAATCTAATTAGGACTCTTAGCGTCCTACTCCAAGTAGGGACTCTTATTTAATAAGATCAAGCCCCATTAATTAAGTCCAATTGATTCAATTGAATTGCAATCCAATTGCAATTACTCCTTCTTCAACTCACTAACTCTTAGTGGGTTAATTAATTATCAATCAACTTGATAATCATGAACTATTGTGATTCCAAATCACAACTCAACCATCGGATCGGTCAATACCTCTATTGTGTGTGACCCCATAGGTTCTATTCTGTCTGGTAGTGAGATATATTGTGATCCCTACACAATATCATTGAAACTCCTTCATATGGGTTGGAACAATTCCAACTCTTCTCATTTGGGTTCACTGATCATCAAGTGAATGCCTCTGAGTCTCACAATCCACCAGTAACACCTAGCAGCATGTAGTGGCAACCCAGCAGAATGGAATGATGAACTCTAGGTGCAGTTATCATATGATACAGTCCTTCTATCGTGGATCCCTACAGGACGGAGGTCTTGGATAACTCGTCAAACTCCATCGTCTGTCGTATGTCAAAAATTTATCGACTTAAGTTCGTAAGTGGAAAACTCCTTTTCCACTGTACATACTACCCCAGCCGAGGATTTACGAACTCAGTCTCATAAATCACATAGGATCTCTCCTAATCTATCAAGGTCGATCGATTCCATCTAGATGCACCCTTACTCCTACAATGAACCTACTGCAACCAATCTGCACCACAAGAACCCAATTGGCTAGGGCTCATGTTTATGTGCTGGTCAAACTACAGCAACCTCACTGTGAATAGTCGAGGCATCGCAGGTCAAAGGACCAGTCATACAACTGCAGCATCAAGTAAGTCATTGACGAGTGGATAGACATCCAAGTGACTACTTGTTATGGTCACGCTCAATACCCTTGTTCTCTAACAAGCACTTGCACAATTGCTCCAGTGTCGCCACACTGTGGACTCAAGACTCGTCCATCAAAGAAAGCGATCTGTGCACTAATCTCAGTGGATCGATCACCGTCCTCGTGATGATCCATCAATCAGGAGCAATTCAGAAATTAATCACCAATGACACATGCCTCAAATTCTCAACTCTTGAGAATATGCGTCATTATCTTATTAATTCTTGGACGATTCATGGACACATAAGAACATGAATGAAAAGAATGCCCAACTTAATAAATTCATAATTAGGTCAAGTACAAATTTATGTTCCAGAATAAAATAATGCGTCAGCCAAATTGGCTTCTAGGGCATACTTCTAACATACATGATTGGGGTATTGATGATTTTCAAAACCAGGAAGTTGTTCTACATAAACCTCCTCATTAATATACCCATTCAAAAAGGCACTTTTTACATCCATTTGAAATAGTTTGAAGTCTTTAGAGCATGCAAATGCTAGTAATAATCTAATTGCTTCAAGTCTAGCCACAGGAGCAAAGGTTTCATCAAAATCTATACCTTCTTCTTGATTATAGCCCTTTGCTACTAGTCTAGCCTTATTTTAACCACAACTCCATTTTTATCAAGTTTGTTTTTATATATCCATTTAGTTCCTATTATTGAGTATTCAGTGGGTCTTTCTACTAAATTTCATACCTTGTTTCTAGTAAATTGGTTTAGTTCCTCTTGCATAGCATTTATCCAATTTACATCATTTTCAGCTTCTCCAATGTTTTTAGGTTCTAAGTGTGAAACAAAAGCTAGGTGATTATTTAAGTTCCTAGAGAAGCTCTAGTTCTAATAGGTTGTGATGGATCATCTAATATTAATTCTTTAGGGTGACCGTATGCATACCTCCAAGCCTTTGTAAGCCCATGATCATCAATTACCTCTGGCTTGTTGAGGTTTCTCCACTTTGCTTCGGTTCATCCTCTTGTAATATCATATCATCTATCTTTTTCTCAAGTATTCCTGCATCATCATCAAGAGCTACTCTCTTGCTAGAAGAGACATCATTAGTATCATCAAAAACAACATGTATAGACTCTTCAATAACAAGGGTTCTTTTGTTGAAGACTCTATAGCTTTACTTGATGTAGAATAGCCCAAAAAGATACCTTCATCAGATTTAGAATCAATTTACCTAAGTTATCTTTGTCATTATTATGAATGAAACATCTACACCCAAAAACATGAAAATAGTTTACTTTGGGCCTTTCTATCTCTCCAAAGTTCATAAGGTGTTTTCTTTATAATTGGTCTCAATAAAATTCTATTTAATATATGACATGATGTGTTAATGGCTTCTCCCCAAAAATACTTAGGGAGGTTACTTTCACACAATATGGTTCTAGCCATTTCCCTCTAGAGTTCTATTCTTTCTTTCCACAACTCCATTTTGTTGTGGTGTCCTAGTGCAGAGAAATTATGAGTTATTCCCTTTTTACTACAGAATTCATCAAATAGATGATTTTCAAATTCCATTCCATGATCACTTCTAATAGCTATGACTGAAGCATTTCTTGCATTAGTTACTTCCTTATGAATTTCTTAATACAGAAAATGCTTCATCTTTATGAGCTAAAAACATGATCCAAGTATATCTAGAAAATCATCTATAATAACAAGACCATATTTGTTTCCACCAAGACTTGTGGGTTCTAGTTGGTCCAAATAGATCCATGTGTAGTAGTTCAAGAGGTCTAGAGGTAGAGACACAATTTATGGATTTAAAGAGCTCCTAGATTGTTTGCCATATTGACATGCTTCACAAATTTTATTTTTCTCAAATTTTAGTTTTAGCAAACCTATTACAGAATATCTTTTAAACTAACTTAGATATTATATCCATACTTGCATGACCTAATTTACGGTGCCATAACCAACTTGCATCATCAACCTTAATATCACTAGCTACTAAACAAGGACTGTTTTTAGCAAGGTCTTCAAGATCTACTACATAACGTTACCACGTCTAATTCCTTTAAATACTAATCCATTGTCAATTGAGTTGGTTATGATGCCATAAAGATGGCTTAAACAAAACATCAAAACCTCTATCACATAATTGACTAGCCGCTAAGTAGGTTATGCTTAAGACTATCTACAAATCGTACATTAATCAACGAAGGTTGAAGAGGTGATTTGTACTTTACCTATACCAACGATGTGACCTTGGTTATTGTCTCCAAATGCCAACAGCACCTCCCTTCTTAGGCTCTAAGGTGAAGAATTGCTCCTTGTCACCGTCATGTGTCTTGAGCAGCCACTATCCAAATACCAACAGTTTTTGTCGACTTTGGCTGCAAGACACTCCTACACAAGAAAATCATACAATTTTAGGCACCCAAGTTTTCTTGGGTCCTTCAAGGTTAGTAATGTTGGTTCCTTTTGGAACCCAAACCTTTTTAATTTTTCTTTTAGCTTCTGCTTTCCTATGGTCACACACATTAGCTTTATGTCCTACTTTTTCACAACAAAAATAGGTTATATTCTTAGTTTTACTTTTCCCTGCTTTCACAAAGAAATTTTTAGGAGCTTTTGCTTATTATTAGGTTTATACCCTAAACCAGCTCTATTAAACACAGCTCGTTGATTGTTAAGTATCATTTCCAATTTTCAGAACTATATGTAAACTTTTCAACAATAGGTTTTGTATTTTTCAAGCTCTTGTGTTAGCTTTTGGTTTTTCTGTTTTTATTATGTTTAAGTCTTTTGTGAGATTATCTTTTAAAGTTTGTTTACCGTTTTTAAGTTCTGAAATTTTCTTGGTTAGTTTTTCGTTATCTTTAATTAAGGTATTAGTTTTTTGAATTAACATTTGGTTGCTTGTTTTAAGTTCTAAATTTTCTTTAATGATAAAATCCTTGTCCTTAATTAATTTATCATACTTATGGAAGTGAGATTGATTAGTTAGTTTTAGTTCTTATTCTTAAGATTTATTGTCTTATATTCATCCATTAGTTCATTAAAAGCATCATACAATCATCAAAGGTAAAATCTAAATACGTTTCAGATGTTACCTCATTTTCATTTGCCATAAAACAGAAGTTGGCCTTTCCTCTTGTTCCTCATCCAATGATGATAATGATGAATCGGAGTCTGTCAGGGTGGTGACAAGAGCTTTCTTCTTCTTGTGGCTTGATGCTCTTCTTTAGTAATGGACAGTTGATTCTAAAATGTCCGATTTCTTGCACTTATAGCAGCCGATTCCCTCACTTTCCCTTTCCTTACCTTTGTCCTTGTTGTAGAAATTTGATGGGACCTCTCCTCTGATGAAAGGACTTCTTCCGGTTGATGAACTTTCTGAACTTTCGCACGAGAAGAGCCTCATCATCATCTCCCTCATTGTCTTCTTCTTCGCTGCTGCTACTGCAAGATGGATCTTTGTTAGAAGAAGTAGATTTGAGGGCTATTACCTTTTTCTTATGAGAGGATTCTTCTTTGCTGTGTTGTTTCATTGTGAGCTCATGCGTCATCAGGGATCCAAGAGCTCCTCGAGTGGCAGCTTGTTTAAGTCCTTGGCTTCTTGGATTGCCGTTACCTTGGCTTTCCATGACCTTGGCAAAGATCGAAGAATTTTCCTGACAAGGTCACTGTTAGCATAACTTTTGCCAAGGCTTTTTACACCATTGACAATATCAGTAAATCTAGTAAACATGCAAGTGATAGTTTCATTAGAATCCATTTTAAATAGTTCATACTTATGAACTAGTATGTTTATTTTGGATTTCTTGATTTGATTCGTGCCCTCGTGGGTCACTTCAAGTCTGTCCCATATCTCTTTTGCAGAACTGCAAGTAGAGACTCTATTGAATTCATTACGGTCTAAGGCACAATAAAGCACATCATTGCTTTGGCATTTAGTTGTGCCTTCCTTCTATCATTGTCATCCCAATCTTTTTCAAGCTTGGGAATAGTAATGTTATCTACAAAAATAGAAGGAATATATGGTCCATTAACTATGATACTCCAAATCTCATAGTCTTGGGCTTGGATAAATATTTTTATCCTAGCCTTCCAATATGCGTAGTCGGTTCCATTGAAGAATGGAGGCCTATTGGTGGATTGTCCCTCAATAAGTGAAGATCCAAAAGGGGTTGTCATTTTGATCTTTTACTCTTTTGATAGAAGAGCTCCTGCTCTGATACCACTTGTTGCCCAAGAAGACAACCCAAGAGGGGGGTGAATTGGGTTTTAAGTAATAATTGTAAATTAAAACTTAATGAGTAACTAATTAATATTATTGCAGGCTGATTAATTAGATTACTAGTTGCAGTGAGTGGAGAGGATGGAAGAGACAATGAACCAATTACAAACACAAGAGGTTTTATAGTGGTTCGGAGCTAACCCTTACTCCTACGTCCACTCCCCAAGCTTCACTTGGGAGTTCACTATAATTCCTAGGATTACAGCCGGTTGTTTTACAAGTTCACAATCCAACTTGTTGTTTTCACGAGATCACAACGAACTCGGTCGGTTTTCACAGGCTCACCGACTAGAAACCACCCGATTGTTTTTTCGGGATCACAATCGAACCCTTACACCGTTGGTTTTAACTTCGGCTCACCAACAAACCTCAACAACCTTGATTCAATCCTCTGATTGAATCAAGTAACAAGAAAACAATTTGTAGAGAGTACAGAAAAAGCTTCTTAAAAAGCAAATATGAACAATATAAATAATGTAGAGTTAGAAGCCCTCAAACAGATTTTGGAAGAGGAAGAAGGGGCTTCTCGAACTCTGAGTCTCCTCTTTGAATGCACTGATGATCTGATGTCAGAGGAGAGCCTTGAATGCGAAGGAAACGTTTGTTGGATGGAGTTCAATGCGCTTTTTTCTTCTTTCTCTTGTATTTACTCTTGAGAGCCTTTGGTAGGTAGAAATCCCTTTTTGTTTGAATGGAATAGCTCTCTTGATATCTACTACTGTTCACTCTGGCTATTTAAGCAGTCCACTTTGAAAACTAGCCGTTAGAGACCTTTTTGTGGCCGCTCTGCACAATCTGCAACTCTTGACAGTGTATCCGTTGGGGTCGGAGTCGACTCGCTCGATTTGGAGTCGACTCGGCTGTTGCTGGAGTCGACTCACACTTTACTGGAGACGACTCGCCCACTGTTCAGGATTTGAATTAAAGTGCTGTCCCGTTCTGGAGTCGACTCGGCCAACCCTGGAGTCGACTCGCCAATGTCTGGAGATGACTCGGCCCTCCGGAGACGACTCGTTCTCAGGGTTCCAGAGATCTGTTTTTCTGTATTTCTTTCTCGAGTCGACTCGGATCATCTTGGAGTCGACTCGGCTCTCAGAGCCCGAAAACTGATCCTCTGTGTTTGGAGTTGAACTGCCTCAGAGTCGACTCGAATTTTGTTGGGGTGGACTCGGCTGACTTGGGAGTCGACTCGGGAACACTTGGAGTTGGCTCAGCTCTCAGGATTCGAAAACTGTTTCTCTATGTTTTGAGTTGAACTGTGTCGGAGTCGACTCGCACTTTGTTGGAGTCGACTCGACTCTCAGGATCCGAAAACTGTTTCTCTGTGTTTTGAGTTGAACTGCCTCAGAGTCGACTCGCACTTTGTTGGAGTTGACTCGGCTCTCAGAATCCGAAAACTGATCCTCTGTGTTTTGGCTTGAACTGCCTTCTAGTCTTGCTTTCCTCTGAGAGTCGACTCGTACTTAACTAGGAGTCGACTCGCCAAACTTCGGAGTCGACTCGTAACCTTTGAAGTCGACTCGGTTGCAGGATCTGAAATATATTGTTCTAATCTTTCTTCTGTTACCCTTTGGAGTCGACTTGGAAACGTCGGGAGTCGACTCGGCAACCATCGGAGTCGACTCGAACCCTTCTAGAGTCGACTCGCTGACAGGGTCTGAAAATCAACTTTCTATCTTTCTGTCAGTTCTCAGTCGGAGTTGACTCGTAGTATACCGGAGTCGACTCGAGCATGTGCCAGAGCTTCTGAAACACTTGGAGTCGACTCGTAATCTTCTGGAGTCGACTCGAGCTTCAGACTTTGGTTGAAACTGAGTTCCATACTTAACCAAAATGTATTGAACCAAAGCTAGAGATACTTAAACATAAATTCACAAATATCTGGCTGAAACACTAGATTGAATTCATTAGTATAAGATATACTCAAATGCTTTGAGCTCATCAAAATCAAAATAGGGTTATAATCAATCACTCCACAGTAATTAAATTTTTTTCTTTGTTGAACCCCTTTGAGCTTTATTGACCTTTTTCGTTTATTGTGAACCCACATTACAAACATTAATCTGAAAAAAAAACAATGCCTTTACCCAAGCCGTAGAACTAGTGGAGCATTATTCATCATTATGATATGTATGGGTGTGCAAGAAATAAGTGTGGGGGTGTCTGGATTTGTGGTATGGCTATGACTGGTGAAATAGAACATATTTTCATTCTCAATTCGTGGTTCCATGGTTGTTGTAATCAAAAAAAAAAAAAGGAGAGAAAAAGTAATGGAGGAAATCATTTTTAATGTACAAACTGTTTATGTTCATAATTCCTCCTACAATTCGAAAAAAAAAATAAAGGGATATGTTTATATGTGATATATACAAAGGTGGAAGCTTTTGTGAAAGATCGTTCCCTACTACAAATGAAAAGTGTTCCTTTTGAACGATCTCTTTTTCAATACAAAAGTTTCACATGGTTTAAATGCTTTGAATCCAAATTGAAGAAGCTGTTGAATGGAGTGATTGGTTTTACATGTCATATAAGCGAGCTTGAGTTGATTCATTTTTGCTCCACTAGTTTTGATGGCTTTTGAACTACATTCCCAAATATTTCCCACCTTGATCCTAAGCCCCATTACAACCCTTGAAAAGTCCTTATGATTCGTGTTATGCATGTGATCCCAGTGGTGGAGAATGAGAAGATATGCAAGCCTATGGTAGATTATTTCCATTGGAATGAATTTGAGCGAAACACATACCCTTCAAATACATGAGAGTCGAGTGTTTATTTCCGTAAGGGTCTACGTATTTAGCATTCCATTTTTGAGTGAAAATGCTTACTAAGTAATTATAGGTTATTCAAGAATAGTTGTTATGAGTTTTGAAGAGATTGCTGGTTGTTCTTTGTTGATGGCGTTGCAACTTTGGTGTTTTCGAAAAAGTGAATTTTGAGTTTTACAAGTTGGACGAGCAAAAGTTAAGTGTAGGGGAATTTGATGAGAATGCAAAATGTCATATTTTTCTTTCCTAATGTTTAGTCTTGCATACTTATTTTGTGCCTAAATGTACTCATTATTCTTATATTTTGATTTAGGATGCAAATGGAAGCGTTAAGTACAAAACAAAGCTAATTAGGTGATTTTTGGATAGTTTCGACATTGCTTCGTAATCTAAGCATAACTTACTCATCCGAGCTCTAATTGAGATGATTAAAGATGCTGTGGAATGCCAAGAAAATGCCTCTACAACTTTTATGTTTTGATTTTTGATAGATACTGGCTTTATCAAGGTCAAAATTGGTCTCGAAGTTGCTACACGTCCTTAGCCTGCAATACGTGGATTTGACTCGGTCAATTTTCATAAGTTTCCAGATTTGATGCACGAAAATCCCAACTGGAAATACCACTTTCTCAGTTATATTAGGACTTTATTTTATTTTTTTTAATTAGTCAGATTTGAATATTTGTTAGGAGATTTTTTTGGAAGGGATAAAGGTGAAAGAAAGGGGGCTGCACGGGGGACTCTTTCTCTTTTCTCTTGGAGGACTCCTCTTTCTCTTTTCTCCTTGGAAGTTTGCATCCATAGCTCTACGTGGCTAAAGCTTTCATTGGTCTAAGAAAACAGAAGCCTCGGAATCAATAAAACTGTGAGATCTGAATTTGTTTTCATTGTTCCAATTCATGTTTTGATGTCGAATGTCCTTCTGTGCATATTTTTATGATTGTTTTCGTTTAATTACTAGGAGGCCTACTAGTTTATTATTCGTTGCAATCTACTGCTATGTTAGATATCAAATCCGTAATTGTTTGATCCCTCTTATCTGTGAAGCAACTAAGATCTAATAATTTGCTGCGTCAGAAATTTTCAGATCTTAGGAAGAATACTAGGCTAAATCAAATGCAACCGCTTGTGTTTGTGTTGTTTAGCTTCATCGATCTCTCTAATTCTTAAGGCTGCTACTAAATTAAACCTTTAGCGCTTGTCTTGGGTTTTTTAGTAGTTAGGATTAATTAGATCGCTTTGTTTTTAATTAACTACGACTAAGAAGAGATAGGAAAATATTTCTATCGGTGGACATTCAAAGTGCAAATTGATATCTTTGCATCAATGATCAGTTGTAAAATTTCGATGGTGGATGTTGACTTAAACCAAGATTTGTTCTTTTGATTGATTTCAATACTTAAATCTGAATTCTTCTTTAGTTGTTTTATTATCAACCCCCCCCCCCCCTCCGTCCTTGTTCAAGTTGCATAGAACTAGGCTAGATACTCTCCGTGGGAACGATCCTTACTCGCACTACTACAAATATGTTTTTAGGAGTATAGGTTTTTTTTTTTGGTTGCCTGCGACAGCACACCAATAACAAAAGAAAAAAAACATTACGTCGGGGATGTTGAATGATTCTTTGGTCTACCAGAGAATGTTTTCTAATTGAAACTAACTAAAAGACAGGTACTTAGATTCGAAAAGTATTTATATATTTAATTAATCAAAGAAGAGCTTTGGCATAAATTAAAATGGATGAAACTAAGAAGATTGAAGCGAACATAAATTGCATAAAAGAAGATTTAATGTATTGCATAAAAGAAATTAAAAATTACAGCATAAATAAAATCTTAAAAGTAAAACTCTCCACCAAAATAAAACTCTCTAAAGTTAAAACTTAAAACAAAACACATTGCTCTCAATTAAAATTCAAACTAAAAACAACACATTGCTCTTCTATAAAATAAAACATAAAAAGAAAAAAAGAAAAAAAAACACAAAACTCCCCTTTCTTCTCCTCCCCTATTTTTATTTTTTCTTTTCAAACCAAAATAGAGCATTTCTTCTTTTTTTTTCTTTCTCTCCTCTCCCAAACCGAACCCTCTTCCCTATTTCTTGGCCCCAACCGACCTCCACCTCCGACCAGCCGAGAGCCCCCCCTTTCCTCTCCTCTCCTCCTCCTCTTTTATAGATCGCCCCCACCCCTTGAAGCCGACAATGGATCCCCTGATGGAGGGGTAACGGATGCGGGTCTTGGGGGTTTTTGCCGGGACATGGAGCGGACGCGGGATGAGCTGGCCGCGGGATTGCTTGGATGCATAGATGGCTGGATCGTGGGAGGAAGGCGTGATCCGTGGAGCGCCGGATTGATTGCAGATGGCCGGATCAAGGGAGCTGGCTGCTAGGATTCCAGGAGGTTGACGTGCGGATGGAAGAAGATGAGATGGGAGGCTGAGATGCGTTGTGGAATGGGTTTCTGCGGGATCGACGGAATGGAGCTGGGAGCGTGATCGACAGGAGGAAGAAGCTGGGAGAAGAAACGGATGCTGGATCACGGCTTGAAATTGGAAGGGAGGAGACGCGGAAGAGGCGGACGGGCGTGGGATCCTTTCTTCTCCCCTGTTTCTGCACGGGATGAAGCTGGATCTGATCTGGAAGATGGACGGCCGTGATGCACTATGGGAGGAAGAAGAAGATGGCTGGATTGCGTTCGAAACGGGCACCGGAATGGAAGGCAATCGGGGACGTGGCATGGACGTGGTAGGGACGCGGTTGGGATGCGCTGAAGATGCGGGGACGGCGCTGGCAGCGACGCGGACAAACGCCTGATGCGGAAGGCTGGCTGAGACGTGCCGGCTGGTTGCTTGCATGGCACGGGAGAGCTGGCTTGGTGGGGACGCGGGCTGGACGTGCTGGGATGAGCTGAGCTCAAACCCAATGTTTTTGGATTACTTGAACTCAAACACAAATACAATGTTAATTAGTTAATTTTATCATTAATGATTAGATATAATACTAATTAAGATGGTACGATTATTGCACTTTTGTGCTCTCATCACATGTGAACTTGGGCCCTAGCCATTCGGATCTTTGTAGTGCGGATTGGCTACAGTAGGTTCATTTTGGAATCAACCTTGATAGATTAGGAGTGATCCTGTGTGATTTATGAGACTGAGTTCGATAAATTCCTGACCAGGTATTTTGGAAAAAGAGTTTTCCATATCTCGAACTGGAAGTCGTATAAATTTGACATCTGACGGACGATGGAGTTTGATGAGATATCCATAACCTCCGTCACGTCGGAATCTATGATAGAGGGATGTATCATACGCTAACTGCACCTAGAAGACCACATCTCATTGTAGGATTAATATGACTTAAGTCGTGTTCACACTATGCAGACTTTAAAGTCTACATGGCGTCGTAGGATGCATGCTCCCAAATCAAATTAATTCTCCTAATGAGATTAGAAATCCTAATGTGATTAGAAAATTAATCAATTGATTAAGTGGACACATGTCATGCATCTATGAGCACAAGGATTGGACACTTGGCATTAATCCAATGGTGGGTTATAGTGCTATACTCCTAATAAGATTAGGAGAAGCCCTAAACCCAATCTATAAAAGGGTAGCAAGGGAGACATTATGAATTAATTCTCTCCTCTTCCTCTCCACGCCTCCCTTTCTCTTTTCTTCTCCCTTCCCACGGCAGCAAGAGGCTTCCCTCTTCTTTCCACGGCAGCAAGGGAGATCAAGTTCATCTTCTTCCAAGTGTTGGAAAGAAAGAAAGAAGAAGAACCTAGGAAGAAATCAATTCACCCAAGGAAAGGAGTTCTTTCCTCCACGCCCAAGCCCATTCTTCCTCCTCCATAGCAGCAAGGGGGTCCTTTGCATCCTCTTCTTCTACGGCATCAAGGCAAGGAAGATTCATGCGCAAAGGTTCCTCATTCCTCTTCCTCCGTTGCGAGTAAGATCAAAGAAGAAAAGGTTTTTCTTCAAGGAGGTATATTGCAGATTATTATTCCAATCTATTTGATAGTCATGAGAGGTCTTTGCAAGGAGCTAGCACTCCGGTAAGACCCTATCTCAGATGATTAGATCCTCGTGTGGATATCTATAGAGGCCGGACACATATGCGGCTTAACTAGGAACCTAGAAAGATCATCAGGCTGCGATATTCTATATGTGCAGAATTTTTGAAGATGAGATCTTCAAATTTATAACTTCTGATTTTTGTTTCAGTTTTATAAATCTTAATCAACCCTCCTCAGATCCTAATCTCCCCTCCCTAATGAGTTCAAAGATCTTCTGGATTTGGATGTAGAAAAGTTTTTGAATTCTACGATCCAAGGCACGTTCATGACGATGAACGACGTTCCGTTCGAATTCCGCTGCGAACGTCGCATCGAACGGGGCATAACTCATCAGTGGTATCAGAGCCATGGTTCTAGAGAGCATGGTTAGGACTTAAAGAATGATTGCCACATTTGTAATATGATTTTTAAAAAGAATTATGCTTGCTGGATTTTCTGCATGCTGAAATTTCATATTGCTAAAATTTTCAGCATGCGGATTTTTATTTGCTATGATCTTGCAAATTGTTTTAGAATTACAGTTAGATTACAATGTTTTAAATCAAGTAATGCATGATCTGAAATTCAGAGAATAGCATAATAGGTTTAAAGTTTCAGATCTGAAAATATACATAAGATGCATGTGGTAATCATAATGTTCATACTTGTTTAAGGTTATGTTTAAAACAATGTATGCATTAGATGTATGTATTAGATAAACAAAATTTATTTGCATGAGATGTAAATAAAATCCTTAAACAATAGGATATTTACATAAGATTTAAACTGAAACAATTATGTCATTTATATTAGATGTAATCACATAATATATATGAAAGGGTTTCATAATTCATAGGATGTAAACTTGAACCAATGTGACATTTACATAAGATGTAAATCGAATGACATATGGTATGGGGTAGATTGTTACATTAGATGTAAATCCCAAGAGACCTAAAACCTTCCTAAATCAATCAAAAGTGAACGATACATTGAGCTAGCCATATTTGATTAATTGATCTAAATTGGTGTGTAGGAAAGCTCAAAGGTGGTTACTTAATTAGGACTTTACTCTCTAAGTAAGGGGAGCCTTCCACCTGCTTACCTGGCCAATTGATCGATTACCTTCTATGAAAAACTCAAAGTTGGAATCACTAAGATCTGATTATCCAATATTAAGTCGACTGGTCTTCTGATGAGAGCACAAAAGTGCGACCTACATATTACTAAAATTAGTGTTATTGTTAACCGATAATGATAAATTCACTGGATTAATATTATATTTGGGTTTAACATAGATTAGTATAAATTAGAGATAAAATGCACATTGAGTACAAATTTGACTTCAAATCGGATCCGAGTCGGGTTCGGATCCGAGTCGGGTTTGGGTCCGAATCGGGTCCATTTCTTTTGTGCTTTTGGAAAATAATTTTGGGCAAATCTAAATGGGCTATATCATAACTATAAGGTACTGGGTGACCCATGACTTGAAAGAATTGCACTTGACCTCCAGCTAGAATAGATGACCGTCTACAAGCCAAATTTCATATCACTATTTTATCTATATGACTAATTGGACAGAACTTGGTGTCTCCCAGCTCCCATCTTACGAGGGAAAGGAAAATCCCAAGCCGTGAATGCCTCCTGTCTTCAACACCATGATCCCGCGGCAACCTCCAAATGATCCCGGTTTCCTTCCCGTTTCAGCTCCATCCCACGGATCACGCCATCACAGCAGCCTCCTCTTCATCAGCCCGCGTCTCCTTTCATCCCGACGATCCCGCGGTGACTTCCGCATGCGTCCCCACCTTCCATCCGCGTCGTGCCAGCCACCGTGCCAGCAAGCAGCCGCGTCCAAGCTCTCCCGTGCCAGCTCTTCCGAATCCCATGATTCAGTCCGTGATCCCAGATCCCACGTCCATGAAGGAAGCCCCAGCATCCTTCCTCCTCCGCGTGTGATCCCGACGATCAAGCCCAGCCGAAGCAGAGAAGATCCTCCGCAATCGTAGCATCTCAGCTCTTCCGGCTTCAGCCCTTCCTCCGCATCAAACTCCCAGCGGCATCGCGTGGCTGAAGAAGGAAGTCCACGTCCCCAAACCGTGATCGGCTCCTCCCAGCAATCACGGAAGATCCCAGCATCCGAAGAAGGAAGCCCCAGCCAAGATCGCTCCTCCTCCGCCTCGCAGCCATCCATCTCACCGCATCCAGCTCCTCACAGCGCCCGGTTCACGCCAAGATCGACTCCTCCCCGCGTCCTCACCGCGTCTGCCATCTCCCTTCCGCGGCTATAAGAGGAGAAGGAGGAAGAGGGAAAGGGGGTGCTCGGTTGCTGGTGGAGGCCTAGAACCAGGGAAGAGGGAGGCCATCGGTTGGGGTGGAAGCCAAGAGAGGAGAGTGCTCTGTTTGTGAGAGAAGAAAGAGGGGAAGAGTAATGCTCTGTTTTCAGATTTGAAAACAGAGCATCACGTTTCCTTAGTATTTTTTATTGTTTTAGTTGTTTACTTTTTTTTAGAAGTTATGTTTTTAATTTGTGTATTAGTGATTTTGGGCATTATGTTGTTCCTATTTCTTTAGTTTAATTGAGAGCAATGTTTTAATTTTTTTAGTAGGAGTTTCATTTTGAAACATGTTGTTTTGGGATTTTTAGATTTAGTTTAATAGAGAGATCTATTTATGCTAAAGATTTTAATTTCTATTGTTTTTAATTTCCGTTCTCCAAATTCTGTAATCTTTCTTCTTTGTTATGCAATACAATTAAATCTTCCTTCATTCAATCGATGTTCTAGTCTTCAATATTCCTAGCACTGTTTTCATCCATTTTATGCCAGAGTTTTCTTTTTCATTAAATATATAAATGATCCTCGAATTTAAGTACCTGTCTTTCCGTTAATTTCAAGCATAAAACATTCTCCGGTAGACCAGAGAATCATTCAAACATCCTCATAATAATGTTTTTCTTTAAGTTATTCGAACTCGATTTTGAATCCGAGTGAACGTTCTAATTTTTTAGCAACTCCAACTGCCTCCCTGTGGATCGACCTCTTACAGCCACTATTCTTCGAGTAGAACAGGTAAGAGTAAATTTAAATTTAACTTTTGTTCGTCGGTTCTAACAACGATCTGTCTAGCATATTTTTAGGTAGACAGGAAAGGACGAACAGAATTTTGACGCCGTTGCCAGGGAGGCAAATCGAGAAGCAAGAACGATCACGAAGATCAAATCGAATTTTGGATGCCCGGAGTGAACGCACTTCGGTAGTAAGTTCTTACTTTTATTTTTATTAATTTTTCTTATTTTGATTATTTTCAGTTAATAATTTCGTAGTTATTAAATTCTGAAATTTGAAATTCGAAAAAAAAAATCAAAAAAAAAATGAAAAAAAATATATATTTCAAAATTCAAAAATTCAAAAATTTAAATTCAAAATTTGAATTCTGAAATTCGAAATTTGAAATTTAAATTTAAAAAAATAAAAAATAAAATAAAATAAAATAAAAAATTCAAAAAAAATAAAAAAGAAAAATAAAAAAAAAAAAATATTATTTTTGCTAGTAATTGATAAGGTGCAATCCTCCGAGGTTATCATACCTTTATTGGGGCTCC
This sequence comes from Phoenix dactylifera, assembly GCF_009389715.1. Classification (NCBI taxonomy): domain Eukaryota; kingdom Viridiplantae; phylum Streptophyta; class Magnoliopsida; order Arecales; family Arecaceae; genus Phoenix; species Phoenix dactylifera. The sequence goes on from NW_024067688.1 coordinate 426,396, forward strand.
TCACGGAGTAATCTCCAGAGCTTAGTCAACAGGCATTCGGAGATTGACTGACGCATAAGGATTGCGTTTAGTTTACATTCAAGTTATTGCTAAAATAATAAATAAATAAATAAATAAATAAAATAAAAAAATAAAAAAAGTAAAAGTAAAAAAAAATTGCTTGCTCATTTAATCAATACAACCCAATGACATTGCATAAACTTTGAAAAAAAAACATTGATTATTTGCTGCATTTAGTATTAAGCATTTGCATAAAATAATTTAAGGGCAAAATTCATTAAAAAGATAAGGTCAGGAAGTCATTACCTGTCCTTAGCCCAAAAATCACCACCTTGCATACTTATCCTAAGCCAAATTAAATTAAAATCAATTAGACGTTGGCCTTAGGGTTTTCGAGCTCAATTAGGCTCTTGGAAAGAAGCGGCTGAAAGCCACTCCAGTGAGGATTTAGTAATTGGTGATGTCTAGAAAAGTTTTACAACAGTGAGAACTGTTACGGGTATTGTGGTATCGGTGTATCCCTTCTGGCACCACCACACACCCCGGGACTTTCCTGGTCACTGGTTACTGGATCGCTTAACTGGTAAGCTAAAACTTAATCTGAAAGGAAGATTAGGAGCTGTCTAATCTAGAGAGAATTTCAGGAACTTTTTAACCTGATAAATCTCTGTGCAACTAGATTTAAAAAGCTACTAAACCTCACTTAATTCTAAGACTAATAGGGTCAAATTGTTGTGTGGTGTTGATTGTGGTCATCTGTGTCTAGCCCTTCTCTTCTCTTTTAGGATTTCGTTTAGAAGTCGAGTCTAATTAAGTTATTGATAATGTATGCATGGTAGAAGGTCATTAAGGGATAAGTTAACCCCATTTGATTCTGAGATTGACAGAACTTTTCATCATAACTTGCGAACTGTAAACCAACCGTCGATCTCTACAATGGGTGAACATATTAGAACCCTAAATGAATTGTTTGCACCCACATCCGCTAGTCCCCCTACCTGCATAGTATTACCGATTAATAATGCAGCCCAATTCGAGATTCGGGCTGCAACAATAAACATGTTACCTAAGTTTCATGGGTTCAAGAGTGAACAACCCTACATTCATCTAAACAAATTTTTGACAATCTGTCAAACGTTTAGAAATCAAAATTTAGATGAAGAGGGTATTAAATTAAGGTTATTTCCTATGACTTTAGAGATCGTGCTGCTGCATGGTTGTATTCCCTAGCTTCAAATTCTATCACATCATGGGAACAACTATCTAGGAAGTTCATGGCTAAGTTCTATCTCATGGTAAAAACTGAAAAAATTAAGGATGCCATCAGAACTTTTAGAGGAAAATCTGAGGAGGAATTTTCCCAACTTTGGAAAAGATTCCATGATCTTTTGGTCAAGTGCCCGCACCATGGGCTTGATAAGGCTGATCTGGTCCACTTCTTTTATAAAGGACTAACTTCGGCACATAGAAACATGATGGAGTCCATGCATAAAGGTAGGTTCATGAACCAAACCCCGGATCAAGCCTATGAATTTCTTATTGACTTAGCCGAGAACGCCCAAAATTGGAGTAGCTATGGTGAGGAAGTAAATAGAGATGAGTTCGGATCTAGAAAACCAGGTAATTATGAAATGAAAACAGATCTAGAACTCAAAAATGTCATGTCCAATCTGGTGACTGGAATGAACAACTTAAGCAAAAAGTTTGATACTTTCACTGTTTCCACTAGTTCGAGTTCATACAAAGAGTCAAATCACGTCATGAAAGTGGATCATGAGTCATATAGTTTGTGTGTCTTATGTAACAATCCGGAACATCTAGTGGAGTGCTGCCCTAATCTGCCCACCATAAAGGCCGAGCAAGCAAATGCTCTAAATTCATATAGTGCCTTTAAGAAGCCCACTCCCAACTCGTTCAGCCCAGTTTACCATCCTGATAATAGGTTCCACCCAAATTTCTCATACAAGCAAAATGAACCTATTCAGCATCAAGGTGGTCCACCAGGTTTTCAGAAGAATTTTTCCAGGATAGGTCCATCACAAATAAACCAATCATTGGCTCCACCTATCCCTACTTATAGTGCCCCTATCCCTCAGCAAACTACATCATTGGAAGCCATGATGGCTAACATGATGAAGCAGCAACAAGACTTCATCCAACAACAACAACAGACCAACATGGCTCAAACCCAGACTAACCAATTCCATGCGCAAGCGATTGCAAAAACTTGAGGTTAGTCCTGAGCCAAATAGCCAACTCTCTAGGGGATAGGAAGAAAGGTGAATTGCCCAGTCAGCCAGTGCCTAACCCTAGTAGGCAACAGAATCAAGGGGCCGAGAGGCCAGTTTCATATTGATTCTAATGGAAACTCTACCCATGAAGTCCAGGCAATTACCACCTTACGGTCTGGCAAGCAAGTGGACAACAAGGTCCAACTTCCTGTGCAAGAAAAAGAAGAAAAACATGAGCCAAACCCCACCCAGAAAAAGACACAAGAACAGGGAACACAAGGAATAGAGGAGAAACCAATAGAAACTTACACACCTAAGGCTCCCTTTCCTAGTAGACTACAAGACTCAAAGAAAAAATCTCAGTACGATGAAATCATGGAAGTCTTTAAAAATGTCCAGATAAAATTTACCCTTCCTAGATGCCATCAGACAGATCCCCTCCTATACAAAATTTTTAAAAGACCTAACCACGGTAAAAAGAAAACCAGTATTCCTAGGCAAGCTGTGATGGCTGCACAAGCCTCATCTCTTATTCAACAGCAGATTGCCCCAAAATACAAGGACCCTGGTTGCCCCACTGTTGAAATTAAAATAGGAGAAACCATCATTCGGAGAGCCCTATTAGACTTAGAAGCAAGTGTAAACCTATTACCCTATTCTGTCTACACCGAACTAGGTTTGGGGGAATTAAAACCCACAAACATTACCTTGTCATTAGCAGATAGGACTGTGAAGTATCCCAAAGGAATTGTAGAGGATGTGATTGTAAAAGTTAATGAATTCTACTACCCTGTGGATTTTGTAGTCCTTGAAACTGAACCAGTAAAAAATCCAGAAAGTCACATCCCGGTGATCCTAGGTAGACCATTTTTGGCCACTTCAAATGCTGTGATTAGTTGCCCGAAATGGAATAATGACTCTAGCCTTTGGGAACATGACTGTCCAGCTCAATGTTTTTCATAGTAGTAGTCAGTCAACTGAGATGGACGATTTGGAAGAAATTCACATGATTGAGAATATAATTAGCAGTTCTTTTGAAGAATCGAGTTATTCTGACCCATTAGAAAGATGTTTGGCTAATTTTGGTCAGATTGTGTGTCAAGTCAAGAGGTTAATGCATTGTTAGATTCCATTCCAGTGATGGATACTAGCAGATGGGCCACCAAGTTTGAATCATTGCCTATTTCGGAATCTCAGCTAGTGTCATCCAATGTCAAACCTCCACAACTAGAACTTAAAGACCTTTTCGAAAACTTGAAGTATGCATTTCTTGGAGAAAACAAGACCTTACCTGTTATAATTGCATCGAATCTAACTAAAGAACAGGAAGAGAAGCTGTTAAGTATCTTCGGAAGAATCAGGAAGCTATGGTTGGTCTATAGCTGATATTAAGGGGATTAGTCCTTCTGTGGTCCAACATAAAATCCATCTAGAAGAAGATGCAAAAATTTCTAGAGAACCACAAAGGCGACTTAATCCAATCATGAAGGACGTAGTTCGAGCCGAGGTCATCAAAGCTTTTAGATGCAGGGATTATATATCCTATTTCTGATAGTCAGTGAGTAAGCCCAGTTCAATCGTACCTAAAAAGTCTGGCATCACTGTGGTGAAAAATGATCACAATGAGTTAGTCCCTACTCGAGTCCAGACGGGATGGCGAGTATGCATCGACTATAGGAAGCTTAATGCCATGACTAGGAAAGACCACTTTCCTCTACCCTTCATCGATCAAATGCTAGAACGGCTAGCTGGCCACTCCCATTACTGTTTTCTCGATGGTTATTCTGGATATAACCAAGTCCCTATCGCACGTGAGGATCAAGAGAAACCCACATTCACCTGTCCTTATGGTACTTTTGCCTATCGTCGCATGCCTTTTGGGCTATGCAATGCACCAGCTATATTCCAACGGTGTATGATGAGTATTTTTCTCCGACATGGTGGAAAATTTTTAGAAGTTTTTCATGGATGATTTTTCTGTATTTGGATCTAATTTTGAGGAATGCTATACCACTTGACACTTGTTGTAGAATGCTGTAAACAGAAAAACTTAGTTCTTAACTGGGAGGAGTGTCATTTCATGGTAGAATCAGGTATTGTTTTTAGGACACATTGTGTCACAAAGGGGAATTGAGGTGGATAAGGCCAAAGTAGAATTAATTGCTAAATTGCCACCTCCCAAAACTGTTAGGGAAGTCAGATCCTTTTTAGGGCATGCGGGTTTTTACCGCCGCTTTATCAAGGATTTCAGTAAATTATCGAAACCCTTATGCGATTTGGTTGGCGAAAGATGCTACTTTTAATTTTTTTCCAATTTGTATAACTGCTTTTCGAAAGACTAAAGTCTGAACTAACTTCAGCACCCATCATAAGGAGTCCTGATTGGAGTCGTCCTTTATTGAAATCATGGTGTGATGCATCCGATTATGCCATAGGTGCTGTCTTAGGTCAGCGAGTAGAGAAGCTTCCCCATGTGATTCATTATGCGAGCAAAACTCTGAATGACGCCCAACTTAACTATTCTACCACTGAAAAGAATTGTTGGCAGTGGTTTTTGCCCTAGATAAATTTCGTCCCTACCTGATAGGATCTAAGGTTCTTGTTTATTCCGATCATGCCGCCCTTAAGTACCTTCTCACAAAGAAGGATGCTAAGGCAAGGCTCATTCGTTGGATCTATTGCTCCAGAAATTTGATCTCGAAATTCGAGATAAAAAGGGATCTGAAAATGTTGTTAAGCTGACCACTTGTCCAGATTAATTGTTGAATCATCTGGAGAATCCATGCCTGTGTCCGAGACCTTCCCTGATGAACAATTAATGATGATTTCCCATACCAATGTTCCATGGTATGCTGATGTAGTCAACTACCTTGTTACTGAACAAATGCCCAGCTCTTGGACCAAACAAGAGAAATTTCGCTTCCTAGCTCGTGTAAAATGGTATTTTTGGGATGAACCATACCTGTTCAAATACTGTCCTGATCAAATCATCAGACGATGCATCCCTGAACACGATCAAAGGAATGTCCTTTCTTTTTGTCATGACCACGCTTGTGGTGGTCATTTCAGTGGTAAAAAGACGGCTGCAAAGGTCTTGCAGTGTGGATTCTATTGGCCCACACTATTTCACGACTCACAAGTCATTGCAAATCATGTGACCGATGTCAAAGACTAGGAAAATTTCAAGAAAAAATGAGATGCCCCTGACACAATCTTAATGGTAGAAATCTTGATGTTGGGGTATTGATTTTATGGGTCCTTTTCCTATGTCATTTGGGCACCAGTACATACTCTAGCTTGTTGACTATGTAATCTAAGTGGATTGAGGCTATCGCATGTAAGACCAATGATCACAAGTAGTGATCAAGTTTCTAAGGAGTCTGTCTTCGCTCGCTTTGGGCAACCCCTCGTGCTATCATTAGTGATGGGGGGAAACATTTTTGCAATAGAATTTTTAAAGCCCTTGCTAGGAAGTACAACATCACCCATAAGGTCGGTACACCATATCATCCACAAACGAGTGGACAAGTTGAGATTTCCAACAGAGAAATCAAGACCATCCTTGAGAAAACTGTCAATCCATCTCGAAAGGATTGGTCCCTTAGGTTAACAGATGCATTGTGGGCATATCGTACGGCCTACAAAACACCAATTGGAATGTCCCCATACAGGATTGTCTATGGCAAGGCTTGCCATTTACCTGTCGAGTTAGAACACAAGGCCTATTGGGCAATCAAACGCTTAAATTTCGATCTCGACAAGGCGGGAGAACATAGAAAGCTTCAGCTTGACGAGCTTGAAGAAATTAGGAATGATGTTTACGAGTGTGTTAAGAAGTACAAGGATCGCATGAAAGTCATGCATGATAAAATGATTACTCGTAAAGAGTTTTACCAAGGACAAAAAGTTCTCTTATATGATTCTCGATTACATCTATTCCCTGGAAAACTTAAATCCCGCTGGACTGGCCCATACACGGTAGAGAAAGTACATCCGCATGGTGCAGTAGTAATATGCAATACTAAAGATGGTAGGTCATTTCAAGTTAATGGACATCGTTTAAAACCATACCTTGAGTATTTGAGTCCAGAAGTCGAGGAGACACTTCTGACCGACCCTGTGTATCATGAATGAATTATAATTGTCTGGCTGAAGACATAAAACTTAGCGCTCTTGGGAGGCAACCCAACATATGAATATCTTCTATAAAAAAAAAAAAAATTACTAACATGCAGGTTTGGGGGATTTTACCCCAATTTCAATTTACCTACCCATATCAGGTAACTTCTCCTCTGTCCTCTTACTGCTTTAATTTTTCTTTAACATTGAGGACATTGTTAGATTTAAGTTGGGGGTATTTTAAGCATTTGGAATTTTTATAAAAAAAAAAATTAAATTTTTTTTTGGAAATTAAAAAAAAAAAATAGAACACACAAGGTATATAAAATCTAAGAGCCCAATGACTAGTTGGAAGTAGTGCAAAGTGAGTTCTTTTTATTAAGTTCCTTTTAGTGAGTTGTAAGCTAATTAGTGCTTTGAATTTCACAACACATCTGGCCTGCATTTTCTAAGGTATAGGTTCGACATTGTGTTGAGAATATGGTAGCAACCTCGAATCCTGATGAACCATCTTTTTCTGATCCAAAAAAAAAAAAAAAAAAACTAATTGGTGGATTTAGTCAGGTACATCGAAAAGGGCTACCTATTGTCAAAGGCCAGCGGGCTTGTGATGAGGAACCCGAGCATAGGTCCGTAGGGGAGTCTTGATGCCCGACACCTCATGCCAACTGGTGTGAGAAAGCCGTCGTTGTAAAAATTCGAGTAAACTGGAATATTACAGATAAAGCCCATGAGGTATTAAAGTAAACATCCACAGCTCCAAATCCTGCAGAAAAGATATTTTGAATCAGCAAATAGGTCTTGTCCGACCAATTCTTGAAACTACTAATATTAGCGATATTTTGGAGATCCAAAACCTTAGCTTGCATGGTCCAAACTCACTGAGCACTCAAGTATAAATAAATTTACAACTCCCTAACGGAAAACTTAATGACTTCAACTTAAATTGCATACTAACCTAGAATTGGGCTACTTAGTAATTAAACCTTGTGTCTTTGAAATTCTTATCAGTTATGTACTTGAAATTAGACTTTCATAAAATAAATTTATTTTGGGATTGAAGTTTGTGGGTAACTCACTGCAAACCCCAACGAGACAACACTCGTCCACTAGGTAACCTAGGGGTTAAAGGCTTGTTGCACGGCTAAGTGCAATCGTAATGCTCTACGAAAGTGAGTATTAATCTTAGGATAGTTAATAAATAACACTTTTGCTCTCTCATTTTATCATTTTCGCACCGAATTGCTAAGACTAGCAATAAGCTAGTTGGGGTTGTGATGAGAGCACAAAAGTGCGACCTACAATAAAACTAAAATTATTATTGTTTAACCGATAATGATAAATTCACTGATTAATATTATATTGGGTTTTAACATAGATTAGTATAAAATTAGAGATAAAATGCACATTAGTACAAAATTTGACTTCAAATCGGATCCAGTCGGGTTCGATCCGAGTCGGTTTCCGAATCGGTCCATTCTTTTGTGCTTTTGGAAAAAGGCAAATCTAAATGCTATATCATAACTATAAGGTACTGGGACCCATACTTGAAAGAATTGCACTTGACCTCCAGCTAGAATAGATGACCCGTCTACAAGCCAAATTTCAATCACACTATTTTATCTATATGACAACTTGGACAGAACTTGGTGTCTCCAGCTCTTCCCATCTTACGAGGGAAAGGAAAATCCAAGCCCGAACGCCTCCTGTCTTCAACACACATGATCCCGCGGCAACCTCCAAATGATCCCGTTTCCTTCCCGTTCAGCTCCACATCCCACGATCACGCCACAAGCAGCCCCTCTTCATCAGCCCGCGTCTCTTTCATCCCGACGATCCCGCGGTGACTTCCGCATGCTCGTCCCACCTTCCATCCGCGTCGTGCCAGCCACCGGCCACAAGCAGCCGCGTCCAAGCTCTCCCGTGCCAGCTCTTCCAATCCCATGATTCAGTCCGTGATCCCAGATCCACGTCCATGAAGGAAGCCCCCAGCATCCTCCTCCTCCGCGTGTGATCCCGACGATCAAGCCCAGCCGAAAGCAGAGAAGACCTCCGCAATCGAGACATCTCAGCTCTTCGGCTTCACCTCTTCCTCCCGCATCAAACCCCAGCGCATCCGTGGCTGAGAGGAAGTCCAACCACGTCCCCAAACCGTGATCGGCTCCTCCCAGCAATCACGGAAGATCCCAGCATCCGAAGAAAGAGCCCCCAGCCAAGATCGCTCCTCCTCCGCCTCGCAGCCATCCATCTCACCGCATCCAGCTCCTCACAGCGCCCGATCACGCCAAGACTCGACTCCTCCCCGCGTCCTCACCGCGTCTCCATCTCCCTTCCGCGGCTATAAGAGGAAAAGAAGGAGGAAGAGGTAAGGGGCGCGCTCGGTTGCTGGTGGAGCCGCCTAGAACCAGGAAGAGGAGGCCATCGGTTGGGGGAAGCCAAGAGAGAGAAGTGCTCTGTTGTGAGAGAAGAAAGAGGGAAGAGTAATGCTCTGTTTTCAGATTTGAAAACAGAGCATCACGTTTCCTTAGTATTTTGTTATTGTTTTAGTTGTTTACTTTTTTTAGAAGTTATGTTTTAATTTGTGTATTAGTGATTTTGGGCATTAGTTGTTCCTATTTCTTAGTTTAATTGAGAGCAATGTTTTAATTTTTTTAGTAGGAGTTTCATTTGAAACATGTTGTTTTGGAATTTTTAGATTTAGTTTAATATAGAGATCTATTTATGCTAAAGATTTTAATTTCTATTGTTTTTAATTTCCGTTCTCCAAATTCTGTAATCTTTCTTCTTTGTTATGCAATACAATTAAATCTTCCTTCATTCAATCGATGTTCTAGTCTTCAATATTCCTAGCACTGTTTTCATCCATTTTATGCCAGAGTTTTCTTTTTCATTAAATATATAAATGATCCTCGAATTTAAGTACCTGTCTTTCCGTTAATTTCAAGCATAAAACATTCTCCGGTAGACCAGAGAATCATTCAAACATCCTCATAATAATGTTTTTCTTTAAGTTATTCGAAACTCGATTTTGAATCCGAGTGAACGTTCTAATTTTTTAGCAACTCCAACTGCCTCCCTGTGGATCGACCTCTTACAGCCACTATTCTTCGAGTAGAACAGGTAAGAGTAAATTTAAATTTAACTTTTGTTCGTCGGTTCTAATAACGATCTGTCTAGCATATTTTTAGGTAGACAGGAAAGGACGAACATCTTCCACCGTAGTAGAGTTGCTAAGATCTTTCCAACATTGATTAGTCTCGGCTGGATACAGTGGGCTAGTTGCATCGGAGGATTGGACCTCTCTATTAACATGAGATGTGGGGTAAGGATGGGGTTGGGCTCCAATAACTGTTAGGTGAGGACCCAATCACAGCTTTATTTTCGCGGGATATACAGTAGGTCTGACTTAACCAAGGAATGTGTCCAATAACTGTTAGGTGAGGTCCTTATAACTTTGAGACCAGGTTAGCTCAATATGCTTACGAAGCATTGTACAAGAGTTGTACACTCATCGTCTATGTGTCTCCAATAACTATTAGGTGAGGTGACATATAGAATGATAGGACCGCAGCACCCCACTCGAAATCCTAAGTCGCAGGTTTCCGTATCTTTACCAGGGAAGTGTGAGAGATCCAAGAAATAGTGAAAGGATTTGATCCAATTTTATTTTAAAAGTTTCTAAAATAAATTAATGTCAAATACAAATTTCTAATTAGAATCTCTACTCTATGCAGATGTCAATAGCTTCCAACCCGATAGTTCTAGATAACAATAGGTTGACCGGACCAAAGTACAATGATTGGCTCCGCAACTTGAAGATCGTCTTGAGTTACGAAAAGATTGCTTATGTTCTTGACCATATGAACTCCCGGTGTTATCAACCCGTGCAACCAATGAGCAGCGTGAGACGCATGCAAAATGGTTGGATGACGACAATAAGGTTAGGTGCTACATTTTGGCATCCATGTTCAACGAATTACAATGCCAGCATGAGAGCATGAAGACTGCTAAGGAAATACATGATCACCTACAAGAGTTGTATGGTGAAAAGAGTCGCGCAGCGAGGTTTGAAGTGTCCAAGCAGCTCTCAAAGCCAAGATGCATGATGGGCAGTCCGTCCATGAGCATGGTTTGACCATGATCAAGGATCTTGAGGAACTTGAGAAGCTTAGCATGACCATGCACAAGGATTTGCAAACAGATTTGATCCTACAATCGTTGCCATCTTCATATAGGCAGTTTATTGTAAACTACCATATGAATAAGATTGAATGCACCAAGCTTGAATTGTTGAATATGTTGGTGACAACTGAAAGAGCCTTGAAAGGTTCAAGGGGCACAGTTCTTGCTGCTGAGCTAGCTTCTACTTCCAAGAGAAAGTCTACTGGGAAGAAGAAGAATCTTGCGAAGAAGCAGAAGATCGAGAAAAAGCCGAAGAAGGAAGTTTCTAAGAAGAAGGCCAAACCCAAAGGAAAATATTTTCATTGCAATGAAGACGGCCATTGGAAGAGGAACCGTCCTATCTACATAGAAAACATAAAGAGGAAGAATGATGACACGCCTTTTGAAAGTATGTCTAATATGCTCATTATTGAAACTAATCTAATGGTTTCTTCTATTTCCGGTTGGGTTATAGACTCTGGTTCTAGTGTTCACTTGTGCACTACCATGCAGGGTCTAAAAGAAAGTAGAAGGCTTACGAAAGGTGCGGTAACCCTATGGGTTGGCAATGGAGCAAGAGTTACTGCTATTGCTGTAGGCACATTTCCTTTGCATTTACCGTCAGAATTTAGTTTGATACTTAGAGATTGTTATTTTGTACCTAGTGCTAGCAGAAATCTGATTTCTGTATCTTGTCTAGCACAGGAACATTATGAATTCAATTTCAATAAAGACTACGTTTTCATTTATTTACGAAATAAATTATTTGGATGTGGTTTTATGATTGACGGTCTCTACCACTTACATATGAATGTATCTGTAAACGTATCTGAGCATACAGTGAGTACCATAGGATCTAAAAGATCTAGAGATGAGATAAATCAAAAGTATTTATGGCACCTCAGACTTAGTCATATAGGAGAAGACAGAATTAACAAATTGGAGAAACATGGGCTTTTGAGTTCATTGACTTCTGAATCATATCCGATTTGTGAATCCTACCTTCAATGAAAAATGACCAAATTATCCTTTGTAGGACACGGGGAGAGGTCCACTGAAATACTTGCCCTAGTACACACTGATGTGTGTGGCCCATTCGATGTGCAGGCTAGGGGTCAATTTTTCTACTTTATTACTTTTCACCGATGATTTCTCACGGTATGGTTATGTCTATCTTATGAGACATAAATCTGAAGCATTAGAAAGGTTCAAAGAATTCAGATTTGAAGTAGAAAAACAGACAGGAAAACTCATTAAGGTTCTTCGATCAGATCGAGGAGGAGAATACCTTAGTGGAGAGTTTCGCGATTATCTCAAATAAAATGGTATAGTTTCACAATGGACACCTCCTGGAATACCTCAACTCAATAGAGTGTCAGAAAAGAGGAATCAGACCCTATTTTGGATATGGCTAGGTCCATGATGAGCTTCACTAACTTACCCTTATTCTTGTGGGGAGATGCCCTACTTACAGCTATCTACATATTGAATAGAGTTCCCTCTAAGTTCGTTCCTACCACACCGTATGAGATATAGCATGGTAAGAAACCAAATCTTGGTTATCTCAAGATTTGGAGATGTCCGGCCCAAGTCAAACGACAACAGGCAGACAAGTTAGAGGCTAGGACAATTGGTGCTCGTTTTATTGAATATCCTAAAAAGTCATTAGGATATAATTTTACATCCCAAAAGACCACAAAGTGTTTGTGAGCCAACATGCCATCTTCTTGGAAAAACAGTTTATCCTTGATAGAGGCAGTGGAAGAAAAATTGAGCTCGAAGAGAAAGTCTCTGAAGAGCAACGAGCAATTGAGCCTAGTGAACCTATTCACATTGAGCTAATACATGAAGAACCTCATCCACTTCGTAGATCTAGTAGGATCTCCCATCCTCCTGAAAGATACTTAGGTATGCTTACAGAGAAAATAGAGGAAGAGTTCCTCATGGGTGAAAGAGATCATAGTAGTGATCCCAAGATCTACAACGAAGCGATGTTAGACATCGACTTCGAAAAATGGATGGATGCAATGAAGTCAGAAATAGACTCCATACATTCCAACCAAGTATGGACCTTAGTAGATCCGCCTGAAGGTATAGTACCTATTGGGTGTAAATAGATCTACAAAAGAAAAATGGGTTTGGATGGCAAGGTAGAGACCTATAAGGCAAGGTTGGTGGCAAAAGGTTATAGTCAGCGCGAAGGCATTGATTATCAGAATACATTTTTACCGGTAACCATGTTGAAGTCCATTCGAACGTTGCTTGCCATTGCAGCTTATCATGATTATGAGATATGGCAAATGGATGTGAAAATTGCATTCCTTTAATGGATATCTTGAGAAAGATATCAATATGGAACAGCCTCAGGGTTTCACTTTCAGTGATGGTGATCACAAGGTCTGTAAGCTGCAAAGATCCATTTATGGACTAAAGCAAGTATCTCGGAGTTGGAACACTCATTTCGATGATGTGATCAAATCGTTTGATTTCATTAAGAATGAAGAGAAACCATGTGTACATAAAAAGATCAGTGGGAGGGTTATAGTATTCCTCGTATTGTATGTGGATGATATACTCTTGATTGGGAATGATAGTCCCATGCTCACATCGGTCAAGTTATGGTTGTCTGAGAAGTTCTCCATGAAAGACCTAGGTGAAGCATCTTATATTTTGGGGATTAAGGTCTATAGAGATAGATCTAAGAGGATGCTTGGCCTATCACAGAAAATATACATAGAAAAAGTGTTGAAGAGGTTCAGCATGGAAAACTCTAATGGAGGATTGTTACCCCTAAAGCATGGGATAAATCTCGTCAAAAAGATGTGCCCCAAAATATCTGAAGAGATTCAACGCATGAGTACGATCCCTTATGCATCGATAATAGGGAGCCTCATGTATGCCATGCTATGTACTCGACCTGATATATCACATGCTGTGAGTGTCACGAGCTGATATCAGTCAAATTCAGACGAGGAGCACTGGATAGCTGTGAAAAATATCCTTAAGTACTGAAGAAGGACTAAGGATTTGTTTTTGATCTTTGGAAGAGGCACAGAGTTAAAGGTAGAAGAATATAATGATTCAGACTTCATGACTGACCCTGATGATAGAAAGTCTACATCAGGATATGTATTCTTATGCAATGGAGGATCGGTAAATTGGAAGAGTTCCAAGCAATCGATTATTGCAGATTGTACCTTGGAAGCATAGTACATTGCTGCATCGGATGCTGTGAAGGAAGCATTCTGGTACAAGAAGTTTGTCGAAGAGCTAGGAGTCATGTCATCAGATGCCATAACCCTTTTCTGCGACAACAACGGCACCATAGCACTAGCTAAGGAGCCAAGGTCTCACTAGAAATCCAAGCACATAGAGTGGCGATTTCATCTAATTCGCGACTACCTCGAAAAGAAGTATGTTGAGGTGCAGAGAGTAGACTCCACTGATAACGTGGTGGACCCATTCACTAAGCACCTGAGTTAGAAGAAATTAGAAGTCCATCTTGAAAAATTGGGACTTAAATACATGTCTGATTGGCTTTAGTGCAAGTGGGAGATTGTTAGAAGTATGCCCTAGAAGCCAACGTGGCTGACAAATATTTGTAATCTGGGGTATAAATTTGTAATTTGATACTTATTAATAAATAAGATTGGGCAATTTATTTTTCAATTCATGTTTGTATGTGTCCATGAATCGTCCAAGAAATTAATAGATGATGATACATATTCTCAAAAAGTTGAGAATTTGAGGCATGTGTTATTAGGGATTAATTTCTAAATGCTCCTGATCGATGGATCCATTACGAGGGACGGTGATCGATCCGCTGAGATTAGTGCACAGATCACTTAGTCAGATGCAGAATTTTTGAAGATGAGATCTTCAAATTTATAACTTCTAATTTTTATTTCAGTTTTATAAATCTTAATCAACCCTCCTCATATCCTAATCTCCCCTCCCTAATGAGTTCAAAGATCTTCTGAATTTGGATCCAAAATTTTTTTTGAATTCTACGATCCGAGGTGCGTTCATACGATGAACGACGTCCAGTTCAAATTCCGCTACGAACGTCGCATCCAACAGGGCATAACTCATCACATATATCAGTCAAATCCAGACAAGGAGCACTGGATAGCTATGAAGAATAGTCTTAAGTACTTGAGAAGAACTAAGGACATGTTCTTAGTCTTTAGAAAAAAATCAAAATTAAAGGTAGAAGGATACACACATATTGATGATAGAAAGTCTACATCAGAATATGAGCAATGGTAGTTCAGTAAATTAGAAGAGTTTCAAAGCAACCGGTCATTGCAGATTCTACCATAGAAGCTGAATGTATCGCCGCCTCTAAGGGTGCAGTGGAAACCTTCTAGTTTAAGAAGTTTATTGTAGAGTTAGGTGTAATGTCATCAGATGCCATAACACTCTACTGCGATAGCAATGGCACCATAGCACTAGCTAAGGAGCCAAAGTCTCACTAGAAGTCTAAGCACATAGAGCAGCGGTTTATGTTGGGATTTGTATCCTAAATGTCAATCGTCAGCATATTGATGATTAAATTTTGTAAATGAATTGACAAATTAATAAAATGTTATTTGGAATTATTCATCATTTCATCTTCAAATGAACTCTTATATGATGAAGTCCTTAGGACTTATGTTATGATAAAGGAGGATTTATCTTTGAGTCCTTAAACTTGTTCGCGACCAAATGATGTTGTTACTAGGCCGACAGCATTATCGAGATTAGGTCGTTGTGTGACATATACGTTGGTTGTCCTCTTAATCAAGGAGTGTGGAGACACTGGTATGCCACACAGGTGCAGTGTAGGAGAACATTTCACTGAACGTGATCAATTCTATAATGCTCTACTGTCGAGAGATGTTTCAAGTATATATGGGTATAAGTTTGGCCCTCTGACCTGAAACCGCAACCTGTGACTAGCAAGCAACTCAATGTACTTTGGTACTGGACTAGCTGAATTTCTAATTCAGTGACGGAAGGTCACCGGGTGCAGTCAAGTACTTGCGTAGTCAGTTGTGAGTCAAGATGGAATTGACCCCTTCTGAAAATAGGAGATAATGTCTTGTGATTAATTTAGCAAAATCTTGGCCAAGGTAATCCCAGTAAGGAGTCACGGGATATCTAAAGTTAATCACATAATAGATGTACTAATTATAGGGTTGACAGTGAGCTCTAAGTCATCCTGGCAATAGGAGTCAAAAGGATTGAATTATATAGTAACCATAGTCTAGGGTTCCAAAATTTTGCTTCGCATATATTCGGCCTATCCGGACGTCGGGTACCATTGCTAGATGGTCACATCGATTAGTGTAGGAAGTCGTCCCTATACTACCGGCCTAGGTTCGAACCTATAAGGTCACACGCATAGAAGATTCCTGATTGATCAAGAAGGCTGATGAATGATTAAGAATCATTCTGGGGTAATTTGGTCAATTTGATTGGCAAATTATCTTATAAAATAATTAAAGTAATTATTGAAGAATTAATTAGTAATTAAATTACTAATAAACTCAATTTGATTGAGTAATTGTGCTAAGGATGAGCCAAATTGAATTGGATTCAACTTTGGGCTCAATCAGGATTTTGACCTGATTGGATTAGGTCGGAACCAAAAAGGACTTAAGCTGATCAAATTAATTTTAAATTAATTTGCGCTTAATTGGGGATTGACCTAATTGGATTAGGTCCAACACAAAGTAATTAATTTAATTTGATTGAGTTTGGATGAGCCAAAAATTGAATTGGCTTCAATTTGAGCTCAATCAGGGTCTGACTTGATTAGATTGGGTTCAACCAAATTGCTTTGTTTTAATCCGCGTTTGACCAAATTTGATTAGGTGCAACCCAAAAGGATTAGGCTCAGATGATGTGGCATTTAGTGGTGACATGGAATTGGATTTCATGAATTTTAAATAAACCAAAATTATTGCATGGCGCATAGACCCATTGCTTGACACATGGCAACATTGTTTGTTGTTTGAATTTGAATTCAAACATTAAGGTAAGTTTGGCAGACTCAACCGATGGTTTTTAATTGGAAGCTACTCGTACTGATTCGTCTTTGTCGAGTTAATGGCATATCCCTTCCATCGATCTCACTTATCTGGCCGACATGGTCAATCACATTTTGATTGGATCACTTAATGATTCGAGTTAGCCCATGCCTTAAGAAAAATCAGTATGACTGATTTAGGTGTCTCCTTAATTAGTTTCAGTCTAATCTAATTTGGTGAAGTCAGTGGGAGAAATTAGACTAACCGAATCTTCTCATCTATCCTAATTATGAAATCCTCTAAAATTATTAGGTCCTTAAAATGAAATGGTTATGGGGATAACTAGGTCATAGCCTCCCATTAAGTTGGATGATAATGGATCCAATATTTTGATAATTATTGGAGAGGCCACACACCTGGTACTTATCAAGCATTGAAATTGTCATTCAATATATGATGAGTTAAGTGTACCTTTAATAGGCAGTCAGGTGAGCCGAGCCACACTCGGGCTTGGTCGTCTATTAGTTGATTAGACTTAACCCTATCATTTAATGGTTGGACCTGACTAGGGTATTCGGTGGAGGCGCCACATGCCTGCTGAAAAACCTAGGGCAAAATTATCACTAGAAGTTGCTTGGTGAAGCAATTGGTTAAGAACCTACCAATAGGTGCATATGGGTTGGCCGAGCCACACTCGGGCCTATGCGATCTATTGGGTTCTAGTGTCCACTAAAAAATTAGGAGTAATTTTTCGAATTAGAGGTAGAGGCTACTAATTTGTAAAAAATAGTGGAAGTACCTTTAGACTAAAGTCCAAGTCTATTGAGTTTAGTCAATTCATATACTAATAGCCAAATTTTCTTTTTATGCAGAAATGACCACTAATTTGTCACTTCGCTCATTGTTGGACAATGACAAGTTAACTGGTCCAAATTTCAATAATTGGCATAGGAAACTGAAAATAGTACTAGAGCATGAGAGGATCGTTTATGTGATAACGGATCAAGCACCTGAGCAGCCCGCTGCTAATGCATCAAGATCGGCCAGAGACACTTATCAGAAGTGGCTCAATGACCGGATCACTGTTCGATGCATCATATTGGCAGCAATGAGTGATAGTAGGCGTTTTGAGAATACGCAGCCGGAAGATATCATTCAAGTGTTGAATGAATCATTCGGCATTCCTAACCACGTTGAGAGGCACAAAACTAGTTGTGCCATCTTCAGCGCCCGAATGAAAGATGGAACCTCGATAACTGATCATGTACTGTACATGATTGAGTTGATCGAGCGTCTAAGCTATCTTGGCTTTCTCCTTCATGATCAATTGGGGAAGGATGCCATACTAAACTCATTGCCTGAATCATACCGTCATTTTCTCACTCATTTTCGTATGATAAACCTGTAGTGAATTATCACCAATTATTAGGGTTACTATAGACATTTGAGAATGATCACCAACTTCTTAAGAAGGCGGTGAACTTAGTGGGAGGTTCATCCAAGGGTCGCCCCTTTAACAAAGGGAAAAAGAAAAATAAAATCCAAAAGAAACAGGTGCACCATGCTCAGCCTAGTCAGAAAAAGAATAAAAAGGTTGATCAGAGCAAGGCGGAGTGCTTCTTCTGCAAGAAGCAAGGACATTGGAAGAGGAATTGTCCTCTTTACATTGCATCCCTCGATCCGAACCGGCCTAAGAAAAGTGAGCAATCAGTTGCCAATCAAGGTACTTATATGATAACACCTTGCAATTTTTCTATTTGTGATAATTTGACCTGGGTATTGGATACTGGTAGTTCTTTTAATATTTGCAATTCGTTGCAAGGGCTACAAGTCAGTAAGAGGTTTGAAGAAGGAGAAAGGTTCCTGAATGTTGGAGATGAAAGACCAGTTCCAGTTCTAGCTTTAGGAATTCTTAAACTTGAATTAGCTCTCATATAAATGTCCTTAGTGATTGTCACTATTGTCCAAGTTTTCTATTGAATATCATTTCTGTAGGCCTTTTGGCCAAAAATGGTTATGAAATATCAATAAAAAAGGATTATTGCAATGTCATTTGGAATGGTGTTGTTGTAATGAATGGAATTCTGAGTAATGGCATTTACATTTTGTCACAGCCTGTTCATGTAATGTATAAATCCAATAAGCGCCCTAGAATAGATAATGTCACGGATGTCTACCTTTGGCATCATAGGCTAGGTCATATTAACAAGAATAGGATGAACAGGTTAAGTAAAGAGGGAATCCTTGATGTTAATGATTGTGAATCATTGACAACCTGTGAATCATGTCTTCTTGGTAAAATGACCAAATCACCTTTTACCGGAAAAGGTGAACGAGCCAGTGATTTATTGACCCTTGTACATTCTGATGTATGTGGGCCAATGAGCACAGATGCTAGAGGTGGGTATTCATATTTCATTACGTTTACAGACGACCTTTCTAGGTATGGTTATGTCTATTTAATGAGACATAAATCTGAATCATTTGAAATGTTCAAATTATATCGTAATGAAGTAGAAAAACAAACTGGAAAGAGTATTAAAACTCTTCGATCAGATCGAGGAGGTGAATACCTCTCCAGTGAATTTTTGACATATCTAGGAGAAAATGGGATTCTCTCCCAATGGACTCCTCCTGGTACACCACAATATAATGGTGTGTCAGAAAGGAGAAATCGAACTCTGTTAGACATGGTTCGATCCATGATGGGGTTTGCTAATCTGCCCATATCCTTTTGGGGATATGCTCTTGAGTCAGCCTGCTATATTCTAAATAAGGTTCCAAGTAAGTCTGTAAATAAAACACCACATGAGATGTGGACTGGACGTAAGCCGATGCTCTCTCACCTTAGGATTTGGGGGTGTCCGGCGTACGTCAAACGTTTGAAGACAGACAAACTTGAACCCAAGTCTGACAAATGTTTCTTTGTTGGTTACCCTAAAGAAACTAAAGGATATTACTTCTACTTTGCTGAAGAACAAAAGTTGTTCGTAAGCAATAGAGCAATTTTCTTAGAAAAGGAATTCCTTGGTGAAGGAACAAATAGCTCTAATGTTGAGCTTAGAGAAGTTCAACATGTAGAAGATCCGACACCATCTACTGAACCAGTTGAGTCGGATTTGATTAGATCAGATCCAGAACCCATATTAGATGCACCATTAAGGCGATCGGGTAGAGTACCACGTCAGCCGGACAGATACTACGGTTTCTTGGTCCGGGATGGGGATCCTATCGAACTTGATGAAAACGATGAGGATCCGATCACATATATGGATGCAATGCAGAGGTATGACTCTGATAAATGGCTTGGAGCCATGCAATCCGAAATGGAATCCATGAAGGTCAATGATGTTTGGACATTAGTTGACCCACCCGAAGGAATTAAATCCATAGGGTGTAAGTGGATATTCAAAAGGAAACGGGGCGCAGACGGAAAGGTAGAGACCTATAAAGCCCGTCTGGTTGCCAAGGGTTATCGTCAACGTTATGGTATTGACTATGACGAGACGTTTTCTCCTGTGGCAATGCTCAAGTCCATTCGGATTGTGCTTGCGATAGCAGCACATTTAGACTATGAAATCTGGCAAATGGATGTAAAGACCGCATTTCTAAATGGAGATTTAGAAGAGGAAGTGTATATGATACAACCTGAAGGTTTTACATCTGCAGATGAGTCTAAAGTGTGCAAGCTTCAAAAATCCATTTATGGATTAAAGCAAGCTTCACGGAGTTGGAATATACGTTTTGATAAGGTAATCAAAACATATGGCTTCATTAAGAATGAAGAGGAACCTTGCATTTATAAATGGGCAAATGGTTCAGTTATTATATTCCTTATTTTGTATGTGGATGACATTCTTTTAATCGGGAATGACATTCCTGCATTACAAGGAATAAAGGTTTGGCTATCATCTCAATTTGCCATGAAGGATTTGGGAGAAGCATCTTACATCCTAGGGATGAAGATCTATAGAGATAGATCTAGAAGATTGCTTGGATTATCCCAATCCACATACATTGATACTATACTGAAGAGGTTCAGTATGATTAATTCCAAGAAAGGCTATCTTCCGATGGGCCATGGAATTAACCTCTCTAAAAGGGATTGTCCGACAACCCCTCAAGAAAGAGAGAGTATGGATAGAATTCCATATGCTTCGGCAGTGGGATCTATAATGTATGCCATGACATGTACTAGACCAGACGTGGCATACTCACTAGGAGTAGTGAGCAGATACCAGTCTGATCCAGGTAGCAACCACTGGAAGGTTGTAAAAACCATCCTTAAGTATTTGAGAAATACTAAAGATCAGTGGCTTGTCTATGGTGATTCTGACTTAAAACTTGAGGGATATACTGATTCAAGTTTTCAGTCAGATCAAGATGATAGCAAGAGCGTGTCAGGATATATCTTCACTCTTAAGGGTGGGGCCATCTGCTGGAAGAGTTCCAAGCAGCATACAGTGGCAGATTCTACATGTGAAGCAGAATATATCGCAGCATCTGATGCCGCCAAGGAAGCTGTATGGTTGCGGAAGTTCATCACCGAGCTTGGAGTGACACCCTCCATTGATGGTCCAGTGCCTGTATTTTGTGACAATACTGGGGCCATAGCTCAAGCAAGAGAACCCAAAGCACATCAGCGGACCAAGCATATTCTACGTCGCTACCACTGGTTCGAGAGATCATCGATCGAGGTGATATTGATATTCAGAATTGACAAAAAAAAAAAAAAAAAAAGGACAAATAAATGCATATAAAAGAAATCTAGCTGACCCATTAACCAAAGTCTTCGGCATCAAAGAGTTCGACGAACACAAGTCGAAGATAGCGGTATTAGATACTGTGACGATTGGCAATAGGCTAAGTGGGAGTTGTTGAGATTTGTATCCTAAATGTCAATCGTCAGCATATTGATGATTGAATTTTGTAAATAAATTGATAAATTAATAAAGTGTTATTTGGCATTATTCATCATTTCATCTTCAAAATGAACTCTTATTTGATGATGTCCTGAGTCCTTAAACTTGTTCGCGACCAAATGATATGTTGTTACTAGGCCGACAGCATCATCGAGATTAGGTCATTGTGTGACATATACGTTGATTGTCCTCTTAACCAAGGAGTGTGGAGACACTGGTATGCCACACAGGTGAAGTGTAGGAATACATTTAACTGAAACATGATCAATTCTGGAACGCTCTACTATCGAGAGATGTTCCGAGTGGATTATGGGTATAAGTTTGGCCCTCTAACTTGAGAATAGCAACCTGTGGACTAGCAAAGCAAACTCACTGTACTTTGGTACCGCGGACTACCCTGAATTTTCTAATTCAGTGACGGAAGAGTCACCGGTGCAGTCAAGTACTTGCGTAGTCAGTTGTGAGTCAAGATGGAATTGACCCCTCCTGAAAACAGGAGATAATGTCTTGTGATTAATTTAGCAAAAATTTTGGCCCAAGATAATCCGAGTAAGGAGTCACGGGATATCTAAAGTTAATCACATAATAGATGTACTAATTATAGGGTTGACAGTGAGCTCTAAGTCATCCTGGCAATAGGAGTCAAAAGATTGAATTATACAGTAAACCATAGTCTAGGATTCCAGAATATTTGCTTCGCATATATTCGGCCTATCCGGACGTCGAGTACCATTGCTAGATGGTCACATCGATTAGTGTAGAAAGTCGTCCCTATACTACCGGCCTAGGTTCGAACCTATGAGGTCACACGCATAGAAGATTCCTGATTGATCAAGAAGGCTGATGAATGATTAAGAATCATTCTAGGGTAATTTGATCAATTTGATTGGCAAATTATTTTATAAAATAATTAAAGTAATTATTGGAGGATTATTAGTAATTAAATTACTAATAAACTTAATTTGATTGAGTAATTGTGCTAAGGATGAGCCAAATTAAATTAGATTCAACTTTGGGATCAATCAGGATTTTGATCTGATTGGATTAGGTCGGAACCAAAAAGGACTTAAGCTGATCAAATTAATTTTAAATTAATTTGCACTTAATTGGGGATTGAACTAATTGCATTAAGTCCACACAAAGTAATTAATTTAATTTGATTGAGTTTGGATGAGCCAAAAATTGAATTGGATTCAATTTGAGCTCAATTAGGGTCTGACCTGATTAGATTGGGTTCAACCAAATCGCTTTGTTTTAATCCGGATTTGACCAAATTTGATTAGGTGCAACCCAAGAGAATTAGGCTCAGATGATGTGGCAATTAGTCGTGACATGAAATTGGATTTCATGAATTTTAAATAAACCAAAATTATTGCATGGCGCATTGCTTGACACATTGCAACATTGTTTGTTGTTTGAATTTGAATTCAAACATTAAGCAATATATTAAATGATTTCATACATCAAATAACTTTCCTAGCTGGCGTGTGAACCTCTGAATCATTTAAATTCAAATTTCAAATAAAATATATGCGACAAGAGGAAGAAAAATTCTGCCGCATGGATTTCAAATTCCTCTCCTCTTGCCCATGTGTTTAAAATTTGAATTTAAATCAGATTTGGTTGAGATCTGATTTGGGTTGTTCCTATTCCATTGCATGCGCCAACTAAAGGAGGTTTTCTGAAGATAATTTTTGAATTTTGAATAAAAATTCAGAGACCATTAAAAGGGGTCAAACATGGGCACCGACAACACATCCATTGCAGCCTTCTTCCTCACACACCTCCTCCTCCTCTTCTTCTTCATTTTAGATTGGGTTTCAAGGTGAATATCTAGAAGATTCAAGATCAGATCTGAGTCCTCTACTTTTCTTACAAACCTCATCTCCATCTGCTTCAAGACGATTGATCAAGAGTTGATTGAATCCCGGCGAGCAGATTTCAGCTTTCAAGTGTTCTGCAGCTGCTAGCACTGTTGCGGAAGAAGATCCTTCAGGGCTTCGCGTGTACTTCTCGTAGAGGCCATTCGTGTTCATGGATGCGAAGTCAAGAATCAGATCCACAACTTTCATCCATCATAAAAGGTATTAATCTAGCATTAATCATTTATTATGGTGTCAAGTTATAGGTCTGATTCCCCGAGGTTTTATCCTCTTTTGGGGCTCCTCATGGAGATATCTCTAGAATTGTTGACCCCTAATGGATTTTGATGAATACAAAACACTAGAGTATAATTTCTTTTATATTAACAATTTATTTGAGGATTTCAGGTGTTTAACTAAGAATATTGTTAAGAATGGTCAAGGCATGTTTCCATATTTTTCAAGAATTTTTTGAAGATTTTTTGAGATGAAGAAAACAGATCAGGGACAGCCGAGACGTCTCCGGTTGTCCCAGAGACGTCTCTGGCACGAAGAGGATGAATTGGCACATCTGGAGACGTCCCCGGCACCTGGCGAGGCGTCTCGCAGGGTCGGAGTCGACTCCCGACTCTGCGGAGTCGACTCTCTCAGAGACGGCAGAAAGGCCGATTTCAAGGGATGCGCGCGAGTCGTCTCCAAAGGACGCGGAGTCGTCCCCACGCATAAAAAGTAAACTTCCCGAGACGTCCCCAGAAAGCGCGGAGTCGACTCTCTCAGGGGATTCCAGAGGACTTGTTTTTCGGTGATAAAACTGCGGAGTCGTCCCCGGACTTCGCGGAGTCGTCCCCATGCAAAAAGCGCAAACATCCTGAGACGTCCCCGTAAAGTGCCGAGCCGACTCTCTCAGAAAAACAGAAAAACAAGCATTCAAGCTGTTCTTCTTCCAGAGACGTCCCCGTAAAGCGCCGAGTCGACTCCCAAACATCGTCAAAAGATTTTTATAGCAGCCTGAGACGTCTCGCGTTCAAGCGGAGACGTCTCCGGAGCGCCTGGGACGCGACTGACACACTTTTGCAGGTTTGTTTGAATTTCAAACGGCTATATTTTTGGTGTCTAACGGATCTATTGCTTGTAGGAGCTATAAAAGAAAGCTTTTAAGTGCCTTTAAACAACTTCTCACCAACCAAACACAAGATCATTCAAGAGAGAAGAAAGAGAAAGAGGTTCAAGGGAGTTAGTGCTTTCAAGAGGAGAAATCAAGTGCATTCAAGCTTTCCCATCTGATTTCATGCTCAAATACTCACTCCCACTCGGCCATTCAAAAGCCTCGCATTCAAGCAAACGTGATCCACATCAGAAGAAACCACCATCACCCACGCTTCCAACGGCAAAAAGGGTTCTTCCGGTTTTGTTGTTTTTCATTGATATATTTGCTTTCTTAAGAGCTTTCAAATCTTTGTAAAACATTTGATTATTGTGCTTGTTCCAGTCAAGGGACTTGGAACAAGAGATAGGCGTCCCAAGCCTAGGTTAAATTGGGGGATTGTAGGGTTCGTTGTTAGCCCGGGGTAAAACAACGAGTTGGGTAGTGCACTCGCAAAACTACCGGACTGTAATCGCTGATTATAGTGGAAATTCTCAAAGGTGTTTGGGGAGTGGATGTAGGAGCAGTGAAAGCTCCGAACCACTATAAATCTTTGTGTGTTTGTGTTTGATTGTGGTTGCAACTTTAGCTTCACCTTTGCACATACACTTGTGTGTTTTGTTTTAATTAGACAAAAAGTTTTAAACACCCAATTCACCCCCCTCTTGGGTGACCATCTCTGGGCAACAAGAATCCATTCGATGGATATTCGGAGATTAATTGGAATAGAGTTCTTAAGTTTGAGATCTGATAGTTAATCATGCATAAAAGTTTTTGCATAATTGTTTAAACGATTCCGGCATAATCCTATGTGTTCTTAATGTGCTAATTTTTAGATTTGATCTTGTAAGCATGCATGAATTAAATTATTTGATTCATTTTTCTGCTGCATTTTTGAAACTTAAAAAGAACTACGTGTGGCTTGATCCTCCTTGTGAAGGGTACGTAGGCATCCGATCAGGTTCAGCCATGGTTTTCAAAAAAAAAAAAAATCAGCATGCTAAACACCGAAGAACCTAAGATGCACTTTCAGTTTAACCTAATCCGTGACTACCTCGAAAAGAAATAAGTAGAGGCCTAGAGAGTAGACTCCATAGAAAATTTGGTAGACCAATTCACTAAGCAGCTAAGTAAGTAGAAAACTGAAGCACATCTTGAGAAAATGGGGCTTAGATTTATGACTGATTGACTTTAGTGCAAGTCGGAAATTGTTAGAAGTATGCCCTAGAAGCCAATTTGACTAATGCATTATTTTATTCTGGGATATAAATTTGTACTTGACCTAATTATGAATTTATTAAGTTGGGCATTCATATCATTCATGTTCTTATGTGTCCATGAATTGTCCAAAGAATTAATAAGATGATGACACATTCCCAAGAGTTGAGAATTTGAGGCATGTGTCATTGGTGATTAATTTCTGAATTACTTCTGATTGATGGATCATCATGAGGACGGTGATCGATTTGCTGAGATTAGTGCACATATCACTTTCTTTGTTAGACGAGTCTTGAGTTACAGTGTGGGGATATTGGAGTGATTGCAAGTGCTTGTTAGAGAAAAAGGGTACTGAGCGTGACCATAGTTGGTAGTCACTTGGATGTCTATCTACTCGTCAGTGACTTACTTGATGCTGCAGTTGTATGACTGGTCCTTTGACCTGTAATGTCTTGGCTATTTACAGTGAGGTTGTTGTAGTTTGACGAGCACATAAACATGGGCCATATCCATTTGGGTCCTTATGGTGCAGATTGGCTACAGTAGATTCATTGTAGGAGTAGGGGTGCATCTAGATGGAATCTATCGACCTTGATAGATTAGGAGAGATCCTATGTGATTTATGAAACTAAGTTTGTAAATCCTTCGCCAAGGTAGTTTTTGAAAAAAGAGTTTTCCAATCTCGAACTGGAGTCGAATAAATTTTACATATGACAGATGATGAGGTTTGACGAGTTATCCATGACCTCCATCCAGTCGAGATCCACGATAGAGGGACTGTATCATACATTAACTGCACCTAGATTCATCTATTCAATTCTGCTGGGTAGCCACTACATGCTGTTAAGTGTCACTGGTGGATTGTGAGACTCAAAAGTATTCACTTGATGATTAGTGAACCCGAATGAGAAGAGTTGGAATTGTTCCAACCCATTGAAAGAAGTTTCAATGATATTGTGATAGGGATCACAATATATCTTGCTACCAGACAGATAGAACCTATGGGGACACACACATTAGAAGTATTGACTGATCCGATGGTTGAATTGTGATTTGGAATCACAATAGTTCATTATTATCAATTTGATTGATAATTAGTTTAACTTACTAAGAGTTAGTGAGTAGAAGAAGAAATAATTGCAATTGGATTGCAATTTAATTGAATCAATTGGACTTAATTAATTGGGCTTGATCTTATTAAATAAGAGTCCTACTTGGAGTAGGACTCTCAGAGTCCTAATTAGATTAGAACTTCAAATTATTAAAATCCTAATTGGATTAGGATTCCTAAAGTCCTAATTGGATTAGGACTGAAATTATATGAGTCCTAATTGGATTAGGACTCCTAGAGTCCTAATTAATTTTTGGTATAATAGATAAAGGTGGCTCCTAATTGGATTGGGATTGAAGAGTTCAATTGAGTCATAATATAATTGGGTCCTAATCAGATTAGGACCCTTATGGATAAATATGAGGCAACCTAATCCTTTTTTTCAAAGAAATTAGACACCCATAAAGAGGCCCCACGCCCCACATAATTTAATGAAGTGGAGCATGGGGCATGAGTGAAAAAGACCATGCCCCACTTAATTTAATGAAGTGGAGCGTGGGGCATGGGTGAAAAAGACCACGCCTTGGTTTTTACGTGATAAGAGAATAGGAGGGACATACGCCCCTCCTAAGATAGACTTGGAGCTCCTAAAAGTTAGGAGCTCCACACGTCTTGAAAGAAAAAATAGGGGGCGGCCCCCTAGGGCTTTTCTTCTCTTCTTTCAGCCGTAAGGCCCCCAAAAATACTCTTGAGTTTCAACCGCAAACAAAAGAAAAGGGAGGGAGGCATGTGGTTCTTCCCTTCTTCCTTCTTCCAGTGCAAGAAAAAGAATCAAAGGGAAAGGGCAGCAAGAAGGGTCAATCCTTTTTCTCCCTTGTTGCCCAAGGTGACAAGCCAAGAGGGGGGGGTGAATTGGTTTCTCTTAATTTTCACTATCTTACTTTAGTCAATTGATGAGTGAGTGAAATTAGAACAATGCACAATACAAACACACAAGAAGTATAGTGGTTCGGTGCTCTCCTAAGCACCTACGTCCACTCCCCAAGCGACCCCTTGGGAATTCACTATAATCCCGCGGATTACAGTTGGATTGTTTTCCGGGCTCACAATCCAAAAACCTTTACACTTTGATTTTCCGGGATCACCAAGAACCTATGTTGGTTTTACGGGCTCACCAACGAACCTTCACAATTGGTTTTATGGGTTCACCAATAAACCTACACCGTTGGTTTTACGGGCTCACCAACAAACCTTTACAAGGTAATTAAAAAGAAAGAAGAATGTTGAAACTCCTAGATGAGCAAATATAACATTTATAAGCTACAAAGAAGAGTTTAGAGAATAGTTATCGCTTGATGAAACTTCTCTCTTCTTTGTCAGGAATGCTTCACTCTTCAAGGGTGGATGGAGCTCTTAATATCTCTTGGAATCTGCTCAACCACTTCCTTTTGACTCTTGAATGAAGCACTTGGATGAAGAAGAATAGGGCACTTGTCTTTCTTGTGTAAGCTTCGATATTTTGCAAAAAAGATGTTTTCTCTGATGAATAGTATCACTTTAAATAGTTTCCTTCATCCATTGGACAAGCCCCAATGGTTAGAATTCAAAAACTAGCCGTTACTCACTGTTGGGAGGTCTGAAAGTACTTCTGCAGAACTAGCCGTTATGCTTCTGCCCGTGCTTGGGTCGACTCAACTTTTACTGGGGTCGACCCAACTTTCACTTGGGTCGACTCAAGCAACATTGGGGTCGACCCTCTCAAAAACCACAAAACCTTGTATTTCAGCCTTCCTTCATTTGGGTCGACTCAACACTTTTTGGGTCGACTCAAGGTTCAGTTGGGTCGACTCAACTTCCACTTGGGTCGACCCTCTCAGGATTTCCAGAGAACCTATTTTTGAATGTCATTGCCTTTGGGTCGACTCATGTTAACTTGGGGTCGACTCAAGTTTCATTTGGGTCGACCCTCTCAGGGTTTCCAGAGAACTGTTTTCTTGAGGCTTGAGGATTGGGTCGACTCATCCTTTGCTTGGGTCGACCCAAGTACTGTTCATCCGTGCCATTTTTGCAGAAGTGTGCCAGATGGTTTCTTGATGTGCCGGGGTCGACTCAATCAATCTTGAGGTCGACTCAATCAATCTTGGGGTCGACTCAATCTACACTTTGCTGCAACTTAAGGTTAGATTCATCCATATAATCAATGAAATAAACTTTAAACAATTTTGAATATATGTCATGGTAGTGCTACATACTCTAAACAATGAAAATTACTATTGTCCACTTAAGAGTATGTTTCACTTGAAACTTTGCCGAATTAGAATTTAGAATTTAGAATTCACTATCCCTTTTCTATCGCAAATTTTATTTCATTAATAATCATTGAAATACATCTTAATCTCATTATACTAATGTATCGAGAGTGACGGACTTATTAATGATGTATCGAATTAACTTGTAACATACTCTTAATCATTGTATTAATCATCAAAATACCACTATCATCCTCAATCTTCTCCTTTTTGATGATTACAAAATATTGAGTATGAGCCTATTGATACTTATCTTAAAATTAGCTTTAGAAGGGCTCAAGTTGCTGAATTTCAGCTTTTCAAATTTGAGAGTGAAGTCTCCTCCTATTTCATCCAAATGTTTCTAATTTGACCTGTTGAATTACTCCCCCTTTTTTTTATATTTCATTAAAGATGAAACTTCAAAAATTTGAGATAAAGCATGAGTTTCAGATTATGTATCGAGGTGTGAAAGATATGTGCCAAATTCTGAAATTCTATGTGCCAAATTCTGAAATTCGATTTAAATCTTAGACTTTAACATTTTCATTGTTACAGATTACTCCCCCTTAAATGTACAGTCTTTCCTAATATAATGTTCAACCTTGTTTGTCAACTTATTTCTCTTTCCTTGCTTCTCCCCCTTTTTGTTATCATCAAATAGACACAATAAGTAGACACAATAAATAATAAACAGTTCAATTTCATTGATCAAAATGGAATATTGTAATACATTAATGCCAAAACAAAACAATGTTCCTCAATCAAAGTACAAA
Source organism: Phoenix dactylifera (assembly GCF_009389715.1). Lineage (NCBI taxonomy): Eukaryota > Viridiplantae > Streptophyta > Magnoliopsida > Arecales > Arecaceae > Phoenix > Phoenix dactylifera. Next base: position 456,182 of record NW_024067688.1, read on the forward strand.
GTACATGATCAACACAAAATACATATGAGAACTAGATAAATCCTAAGCACTAATACCAAAGGTGCTAACATCAGCCTAGGGGGTATCTAATGGCTGTGATCTAGTCCTCATCCTCCTAGCATAAGTGGCGACGGGAGGTCGAGCCTGATGGGACTAAGTCTGGCGTGGAGCTCGGTGAGCTGGATGACTCTGTGCCGAAATCTCTGACTCAGCTGCCTGGGGCACAGATGGTCCATGAACCTCTCTCTCTCTCCGTAGAGCTCCTACCTGCTCTCTAAGATCGCTAATCTCAGCAGTCATAGCATCCAATCTGCTCGTCAGTCCATCAGTGATAGTCCTCGTCTGAGCTGACATAAGCTCAGTCATCCTACTCCAAAACTCATCTGCGTATCCCGCAGGAATAGATGACGAAGGTCCAGCCTCTGAAGGTGCTGTAGGATGATCCGTAGGCTCCTCATCCTCAGGGATGGGGTCTCCAATCTCTGGTGCATCACCCTCTCGTACATCACCCTGAATCCCAGCTCCTACACGTACCCACTGCCCGTTCACCATCTCATAACCCATGCGAATAAGGGATCGTGCAGTGTATGTGTCAGTGAATAGTAGATGCTTGGAGATCTCTCCCTCTACTGATATGTCATGCTGTCGGAAGATCAGGGTGAGTATCATACCATAAGGCAGGGAGACTCTCGAATTGCATATAACCTTTCTCATCTGCCTAAGTATCATAGATGGGAGGTTCAGGGGAATGCCCTGAATAATGTGCTCCATGACGCCCAGGTCTCGCTCAGAAATGAGATCAAATCTCCCGCTTTTCGGAAACAAAATCCGACCTATGAAGTTGTGCAACAACCTCATTTCAGCTGAAAGAGAGCTTGCTATTACATTTTCGGAATAGTCAAAATTATCATCCTCAAGAATCAACTGTAGAGCTCTCAACTTATTTTCAGGCTTTTCTGGAGTTGCTCCTTCGCAGGGGAGATGAAGCAACTCACTTAAACTTTCTTCGGAAATCCTAACCCTTACTCCTCGGACTTCAGATATAAGCCCTCCCATTCTAGTTTTCAGGAAGGCATAAAACTCACAAACCAATCCTGGGTAGATCACCACATCTAGGGAGCAAAGATACTCCCATCCTTGCCTTCAGATCCAATCACCCAACCGAAACCCTTCTTGATCCAAAAACTCGGAGTGGATCCTTCTTCCCGTGGTGACCTGTCTCCCCGCAAATTTTGCAAGTTGGACTGAAGGGGAGGGAGGAGGAGGAGGCTCTACACGTGTCTCACCTTGTGGAGACACTGTAGAAGGCTCTGTAGCATCTCTTTCAACACGGGTGGTCCATGAAACCCTCCTGGATCGCTTGGCTACGGCTTTCTTGAGTCCCATTTCTTCAAGATCTTGATCTAACGGCTTGGGGAAGCTTCCTTCTACTGTTTGGAGATGACTGGAAGAGATTTGAGAGTGGGGAATAGGATTTTTGGAAGAGGACAAAGTGAAAACAGTGCCCTAGATTGCTCACGGGTCCCCCTTTTAACAGTGGGGTCCCGTCGTTGGGTCGACCCTAGATTTTTCTTGGGTCGACTCAACGTTGGGTCGACCCCATTCTGGGTTGGGTCGACCCTAGTTCAGAAATTTTTTTTTCTCTTTTTTTCCCTTTTAAAAATTTTTCTTTCTTCCAATCCTTACAAATTCTTACTGGGACAATGATACATGAGTAAGGAATCTATAGATGACTAGTTTGACTAATGTTTTATGGGTTTTTAGAAATGGAAGGAGAGTATCATGAGACAGCTTGCTCCTTTTTATATCTCCTCAATCAAAAGGATCACATATGCTTAATTCCCTCCTAAGCATGCAAAATCTATCTTCACTCAAAGGTTTTGTGAATATGTCAGCTAATTGTTTCTCAGTACATACATGCTCAATACATATATTTCCATTTTGCACATAATCTCTAATAAAATAATATCTTATTTCAATGTGTTTGGCTTTAGAGTGCTGAACCGGATTTTTAGTAAGGTTGATGGCACTAGTATTATCACACTTTATAGGAATGTTATCTAGTTTAACTCCATAGTCCTCTAGTTGTTGCTTAAGCCATAGTACTTGAGCACAACAACTGCCGGCAGCTATATATTCAGCTTCAGCCGTTGACAGTGCTACTGAATTGTGCTTTTTGCTAAACCATGATACTAAGTTATTTCCTAAAAATTGACATGTTCCACTAGTGCTCTTCCTATCTAATTTGCATCCAGCAAAATCTGCATCTGAGTAGGCAAGCAAATCTAGACAGGAGTCTCTTGAGTACCATAATCCTATGTTTGTAGTTCCTCTTAAATATCTAAGGATTCTTTTAACAGCACTTAAATGTGACTCCTTAGGATCTGATTGATATCTAGCACATATTCCCACACTAAATACTTTGTCTGGTCTACTAGCAGTAAGGTAGAGCAAAGATCCAATTAAGCCTCTATAAAGCTTCATATCTATACTTTTTCCTTTCTCATCTTTGTCTAGCTTACTAGTGGGATTTATTGGGGTGCCTATTCCCTTGTGATTTCATTCCCAAACTTCTTTAATATTTTCTTTGTATACTTAGTTTGATGAATGAAAATACCTTCTTTGGTTTGCTTGATTTGTAATCCGAGAAAGAAACTTAGTTCTCCCATCAAACTCATCTCGAATTCTCCGTGCATTAAATTAGCAAACTCTTTGCAAAGATTATCATTTGTGGCACCAAAGATTATGTCATCTACATATATTTGTACCACTAGCAGATTTTTGTCTTTCCTTTTGAGAAAAAAATGTTTTATCTATATTTCCTCTACTGAAGTCATTATTTAGTAGAAATTTGCTTAGTCGATCATACCAAGCCCTAGGTGCTTGCTTTAATCCATATAATGCCTTATGTAGTCTAAACACATGATTTGGCAATTCATGATTCTCAAAACCAGGAGGTTGCTCTACATATACTTCTTCCTCTATAAAACCGTTTAAGAAGGCACTTTTTACATCCATTTGATACAATTTGAAATCCATGAAACATGCAAAAGCTAGAAGTAATCTAATAGCCTCTAATCTAGCTACGGGAGCAAATGTTTCCTCAAAATATATCCCTTCTTCTTGATTGTATCCCTTAGCTACAAGTCTAGCTTTATTTCTTATAACTACCCCATTTTCATCTAATTTATTTCTAAAGATCCATTTTGTTCCAATTATAGAGTTATGCTTTGGTCTCTCAGTTAATGTCCATACATTACTTCTTTTGAATTGATTTAATTCTTCTTGCATAGCATTTATCCAATTGGTATCTTTTTCAGCTACTTCATAAGTCTTAGGTTCTAACTGTGAAACAAAAACAAGATAATCATTTAAATTTCTAAGAGAGGATCGAGTTCTTACCCCTTGAGATGGATCACCAATGATTAAGTCTTTAGGGTGTCCATATGCATACCTCCATTCCTTTGGCAAGTCTTGAGATTGTGGTGGCACGCGATCATTTTCCTTATCTTGATTTGGCACGTCATCAAGATTCAATTTTTCAAAGTTAATAATTCCTACATCATCATCAAGGATATTTTCTTTCCTAGCAGACTCACTATCAGACTCATCAAATATGATATTAACTGACTCTTCGACTACAAGAGTTCTTTTATTAAACACTCTGTATGCCCTGCTAGATGTGGAGTATCCTAAAAAGATACCTTCATCTGACTTGGCATCAAATTTACTTAGATCCTCCTTGCCATTGTTTAAAATGAAACATCTACATCCAAATACTCTAAGATATTTAGCGGTTGGTTTCTTATTCTTCCAAAGTTCATAAGAAGTTTTCTTGGTTATAGGTCGTATTAAAACCCGATTTAGAATATGGCAAGCAGTGCTTATAGCTTCAGCCCAAAAGTACTTTGGAAGATTTGACTCGCACAACATCATGCGTGCCATTTCTGCCAAGGTCCTATTTTTTCTTTCAACAACCCCATTTTGTTGAGGCGTTCTAGGTGCTGAAAATTGATGTGAGATACCATTTTCATTACAAAATTCTTCAAAGTGTTGATTTTCAAATTCAGTTCCACGATCACTTCAAATTGCTATTAAGGTGAGCTTCTTTTCATTTATGATATTATTATATGTGGAGTGATTGATTAAAACCCCATTTGATTTTGATGAGCTCAAAGCATTTGAGTATATCTTTTAATTACTAATGAATTCAATTGAGTGTTTCAGTGAAAATCCTGTCTAAGTGTCCCAAGACTTGGTTCATAATTGTTGGATAAGTTAAGGAGTCTGTTTGAACCAATGTCTGAGACTCGAGTCGACTCCCGAGTATCACGAGTCGACTCCAAGCGTATCAAGTTCACTGGCACGAGCTCGAGTCGACTCCAGATGAGTACGAGTCGACTCCGACTGAGAACAGACAGAAGAACAGAAAGGATCAACTCAGAACCTGTCAACGAGTCGACTCCTGAAGTGCGCGAGTCGACTCCAATGTTCACCAAGTCGACTCCAGGGAAGTAAGAGTCGACTCCAAGCAGTCACAGGCAGAAAAGTCAGAGAGCAGTTTTCGAGTCTGAGATTCGAGTCGACTCCAGTGGAACGCGAGTCGACTCCGATGGTTGACAGGTCGACTCCAAAGAAAGCAAGAGTCGACTCTCAGCGGTACACAAAGAAAGTCAGAGACCATTTTATGGACTCTGAGATTCGAGTCGACTCCCGCAATACGCGAGTCGACTCCAAGACACCACGACCCCAAGACAGACAGAAAACCAAGTTACTGCCTCTGAGATTCGAGTCGACTCCCAGACAGCTCGAGTCGACTCCAAGACAGCTTCACGTCAAAAGGCAGAAGACCATCTTTCGGAAACTGAGAGCCGAGTCGACTCCAAGGAAGTTCGAGTCGACTCCAAGACTGGACGAGCCAAAAGACAGAGGATCGGGAGTTCGGGCTCTGAGATTCGAGTCGACTCCCAGGACAGTCGAGTCGACTCGAGTGGACAAAATTCAAAATTGGATCCACGGACTTCAGTGGATGAGCCGACTCCAAAATTGCCAAGTCAGCTCCAGAAGTTGACGAGTCGACTCCAGGTCAAGATGAGTCGACTCCCAGTCGTGAAGACAACTTTAATTCAAATTTAGAACAGTTGCCGAGTCGACTCCGGAAAAGCTTGAGTCGACTCCCGCTACAGCCGAGTCGACTCCTGATCGCGCGAGTCGACTCCAACCCACCAACGGTCATATTGTCAGGCTGCGCAGAGTGTTCAGAACGGGGAGAAAAAGCACTCTAACGGCTAGTTTCCGTGGGGGTTGGCTTAAATAGCCACAGAGGACTATAGCAAGAGAAAGAACAACTATTTCACTCCAACTAATCAAGCATTCAAGCTCTGCAACGTGCTCTTCAACGAAAAAGAGGAAGATCTGCATTTACTGCTTCCAACTACATCTTCCCAGCAATTAAAGCCTCCTTCTCCTGCATTCAAGTCGACTACTCTTTCAAGAGGAGACCAGAAGTTTAAGAAGCCATTCCTCATCTCCAATCTAAAAGCGTTTGAGGCTTCTTAACTTCATTTATTGTTCATATTGTTTTCATCTGCTTTTTGAGAAGCTCATTTTCTGTTTTCTTTCTACAACTTGTATTTACTTGGTTCAATCGGGGACTGAATCAAGGGGATTGAGGTTGGTTGGTGAGCCGAGTTAAAACCAACGTGTGTAAGGGTTCGATTGTGATCCCGGAAAAACAATCGGGGGTGGTTCTAGTCGGTGAGCCTGGGAAAACCGACCGAGTTCGTTGTGAGCTCGTAAAACAACAAGTTTGGTTGTGAGCTTGGAAAACAACCGGCTGTAATCCAAGAGGATTATAGTGAATTCCCAAGTGAGACTTGGGGAGTGGACGTAGGAGCAAGGGTTAGCTCCGAACCACTATAAAACTTGTGTTTGTGATTGATTGTCTCTCCTTCTTCTCATTTCATATTACTCACAGCACATAGTAATTAATTAAAAAACTTGCAATAGTTTTTAATTAATCATCCATAACGTTTTAAATTATCTAAATTATTTTAAAACCCAATTCACCCCCCCCTCTTGGGTTGTCTATCTGGGCAACAAGTGGTATCAGAGCCTAAACTCTTCCACCCAAGAGTAAAAGATCGAAATGACAACCCCATTTGGATCTTCCCACATTGAGGGTCAGTCCACCCAAAGACCCCCATTCTTTAATGGGTCTGACTACTCATATTGGAAGGCTAGGATGAGAATATTCATCCAAGCCCAAGACTATGAGATGTGGACTATTGTAGTAAATGGGCCATACATCCCATCCATATATGTAGATGGTGTCAAGGTACCCAAACTAGAAACGGATTGGGATGAACATGACATGAGGAAGGCACAACTAAACTCTAAAGCTATGAATGTGTTTTATTGTGCCTTAGATAGAAATGAATTCAATAGGGTCTCTACTTGCAACTCTGCAAAAGAGATTTGGGATAGACTTGAAGTGACCCATGAGGGCACAAATCAAGTTAAAGAATCCAAAATAAATATACTGGTTCATAAGTATGAACTATTTAGAATGGATTCTAATAAGACAATCACTAGCATGTTCACTAGGTTTACAGACATTGTCAATGGCCTAAAAAGCCTTGGCAAGAGCTATACTAACAGTGATCTTGTCAGAAAAATCCTTCGGTGTCTACCTAGGTCGTGGAAAGCTATACATGTTGTTATAGAGTCTTTAATAAAAGAACCTTAGTTATAGAAGAATCTATACATGTTGTTTTTGATGACTCTAGTGACATCTCGTCTAGTAAGAAGATTAATTTTGATGATGATGTTGAAATACTTGAAGAAAAGATAGATGAGATGGGATTTCAAGATAATAATCAAAAGTTGATTGAAGGAGAATCATCAAGCCAAGAGGGTATTGTGGATCATGGGCTAACTAAAGCTTGGAGGTATGCTCATGGGCATCCTAAGGAACTAATTCTAGATGATCCATCTCAACCCGTTAGGACTAGAGCATCCCTTAGGAATTTGAATAACCATCTAGCTTTTGTTTCACACTTTGAGCCCAAACATATAGAAGAAGCCGAAAATGATGTAAATTGGATAAATGCAATGCAAGAAGAACTAAACCAATTTACTAGAAACAAAGTGTGGAATCTAGTAGAGAGACCTTCTGAATATCCAATTATAGGTACTAAATGGATATATAAAAATAAGCTAGATGAAAATGGAATTGTTATAAGGAATAAGGCTAGACTAGTAGCAAAGGGTTATAATCAAGAAGAAGGCATAGATTTTGATGAAACCTTTGCTCCCGTAGCTAGACTTGAGGCTATTAGATTATTATTAGCATATGCATGCTCTAAGGACTTCAAACTATATCAAATGGATGTAAAAAGTGCTTTTTTAAATGGGTATATTAATGAGGAGGTATATGTAGAACAACCTCCTGGTTTTGAAAATCATCAATATCCCAATCATGTATATAAACTAAACAAAGCACTTTATGGTTTAAAACAAGCACCTAGAGCATGGTATGAGAGGCTTAGCAAATTCCTATTAGAACATGAATTCTCTAGGGAAAATGTAGATACAACATTATTTCTGAAAAAGCAAAATAAGGATATGTTATTAGTACAGATTTATGTTGATGATATCATTTTCGGTGCTACTAACAATCGCCTCTGCGAAGAGTTTGCTGATTTGATGCAGAGTGAGTTTGAGATGAGTATGATGGGAGAGCTGAACTACTTCCTCGGGCTTCAAATCAAACAGTCTGAAGGAGGCATCTTCATCAATCAAGCTAAATATATCAAGGAGATGCTCAAGAAGTTTGATATGGAGGGAAACAAATCAATCAGCACCCCCATGAGCTCATCATGCAAATTAGACCAAGATGAATCAGGTAAATCTGTAGATCAAAAACTTTATAGAGGTATGATAGGATCTTTACTGTATCTTACTGCAAGTAGACCTGATATTATGTTTAGTGTGTGCATGTGTGCTAGATATCAGGCTAATCCTAAAGAAACACACCTAGCTGCAGTTAAGAGAATTTTTAAATACTTAATAGGAACTAAGAACATAGGGCTATGGTACTCTAAAGAATCTAGCCTAAACTTAATAGGATACACAGATTCAGACTTCGCTGGATGTAAGCTTGATAGAAAAAGTACCAGCGGGTCGTGTCAATTTCTAGGAGAAAACCTTATCTCATGGTTTAGCAAGAAACAAAACTCGGTTGCATTATCCACTGCAGAAGCTGAATATGTTGCAGCCGAGAGTTGTTGTGCTCAAATCTTATGGATTAAACAACAGTTAGAAGATTATGGCATTAAACAAGATAAAATTCCCATTAATTGTGATAATACAAGTGCCATAAATCTAACTAAAAATCCAATTCAACATTCAAGAACTAAACACATTGAGATAAGACATCACTTCATAAGAGATCATGTATTGAATGGTGATGTGACACTCCAATTTGTTTGTACTGATAATCAATTAGCAGATATTTTTACAAAACCCCTAAGTGAAGAGAGGTTTAGTGTGCTTAGGAGGGGATTAGGAGTGATTGATCCATCCTAGTGGTAGTTTCCACTAGATTCATTGATTTTGATGATTACAATGTGGTTAAAATAGAGTTCCTTTTCAATGATCATCAAATCAGATCTTAATTAGGTGATTTTCCCTCATTTGGCACGATTATAGCATGATTTTTAGGTGCGTGCCAAGGTTAGAGACGACTCGAGTAAGTTACAGAGCCGGCTCCTAAGGGGGAGTCGACTCGCGCATTGGCGGGAGTCGACTCGCAAAGATGGCAGCAGAGGGGGAGTCGACTCGCATATTGTCGGGAGTCGACTCGAGGCCTACAGGCGCATAAGGAGAGTCGACTCGCGCATATTCTGGAGTCGACTCGAGGTCGAGTCGACTCGCGACTCAGTGGAGTCGACTCGCAGTCGGGATCCGACTTTTTAACCCTAGGTTTGTCGTTTCGAAAACACTTTTCTCTCAAGCCGCCACTGTTCAAAAAGCCCTAGAGCCGACTCCTAGGTCGTCCCCGATCGTCTCCAACCCTTTTTCCGTCGATTTTTCACCGGTTCTTAGGGTTTTCGTCCGTTCCTAGGTCGTCTCCGGTCCGTCCCAAGCTTCCTCCGTCGACCCTTCTCCGTCCTTTAGGTTCTTCATTCCATTTTAGGTCAAAATGCCACGTAAGACCGTGGTTAGGAAGAGGTCCCGTCCCGAGGCCGGTCCCGAGCGGCGCTCCAAGGCGCGGCACGATCCCGCGAGGCAACCACCTCCGGCTCGTTCCCCGCCTAGGGCGGTTCCCGCGAGGCCATTGGCCGGGAAGGTCGTCTCCACCGGGAGGTACGTCGATTTCGACTTCCTCTCCCGGGAAGGGTTCACCATAGGTGAAAGACTTAGGGTCTAGGGCTTAGAGTTCTTCCTTACATTGGACCTCCCCACATATCCAGGGCTCGTTAGAAAGTTTTACGGTACCGTCCATCGGGGAGATGGGGGTATCGAGGGCACAGTAGCCGGTGTCCCTGTGTTTGTCACGGAGGATCTTATTGGCCACATCCTCCACCTTCCACTAGTAGGGGTGGCTCCCACACATCCCGAGGACAGAGTTGAGGCCCTTACGGCCGTTCTCGGGCATCCACCCCAGTCACCCGTAGACGAGGTATCCGCCAGCTCACTACCGATTGAGATGCGGATCCTCTTGAGTATACTGTCTAGGTCCATCTTCCCTAAGACAGGGAGTTTGATTTTGTAAATGAGAGGGACCTAGCTCTTATGTTCTATATGCTTCATGACACCCCAATCAACTTCCCTAAACTCATATATCGATACATGTGTGAGCCCCTAGATAGACCTAGGCTCACCCTCCCATATGGCATGATATTCACCCTTCTGTTTAGGGAGTACGAGGTTCCCATTTCTGAGGGGGAGCCCTTTCGCGCTTTGCGATGGACTGATCGCACGCGTGCGGGGACCCTACACAGGATGGGGTTTCGGAAGAGAGAGGGGGTATGGGTTAGGAAGTCTACCCTCACCGCTCAGACCACCAGACCTTCACCCAGTCCTGAGCCCGATTCAGACTACCCAGACCTTCCAGACCATCCAGACCTTCCATCCACTCCTCCTGCTCCTACCACCTCCGCCGGACCTTCCTCCTCGGCACCACCCTCTATGGCGGTCCGGATTGATCCTGAGTAGCTCCGGGAGCTGCGACAGGAGATAGTCAGAGAGGTGAGGGATGAGCTGCTTCGGGAGCTCCGAGGTGCGGTGCCTGCTCCCACTCCTGCACCCGTATCTTCTCAGTTGGTCCCTTCCTTGACAGCCGTGACTGACATGACGGCTCATGTACGGGAAGAGATCTACAATGTCCGGAGTTTGGTCCAGGCCCAGTTCCAGAGCATGAGTGAGGTCACGAGCACCACTCGACAGATGCGAGAGGACATAGGTCGTGACATGCACACCACCACCGAGGGGGCCGAGCGCTTGTCGAATGTACTCATCGACAAGCTGGACGCTCTTCAGACGTCAGTGACTGGGCTTCAGACGTCGGTGACTGAGCTCTCCACTACACATAGCAGAGCCACTACGTCTATTATCACGCAGCACGGACATGTTACAGATGCAGTCACCCTCCTCATGGAGCAGAGCCGATTGAGAGGAGGAGCACCATCCTCGAGAGGAGGAGCCACATCCTCGAGAGGAGGAGCCACCTCATCGAGAGGGGGAGATACATCCTCGAGGGGGGATCTTCATCCTCGAGGAGACCATAGATGTTCTTTTTGTTTTGTTTTGTATTGTTTTGCTTTACTTATTGTATGCTCAAATGTATTCACATTCATATCAATACAATGAGTAGACATCTTATCTTCATTTCTGTGCCATTTGATGATTGGTTGTGCCATTTGTGCCATTGATTGTGTGTGATTACCTCCTTTTTGATATGATGACAAAAAGGGGGAGAAATATGTATAAAATATGTAAAAGGGGAGAAACATGGATAAAATATGTAAAAGAAATCAATAAAAAAATAAACTCTTAAAAACACACACAAATTTGTTCTAAGTGGATTCGGTACCTCGAGGCTCATTATCTCTCTTTTGGGGCTCCTAATGGAGTAATCTCCAGAATCTATTCAAGGGATATTCGGAGATTAGCTGAATCCTACTCATGAACAAATTGACAGATTTTTCCTCTAAAAACCAAAAAATTCAGTTCAAAAACTTCAAAGCATTAAAAGGAAATTCAGAGAATCAAAACATAGTTGGATGCATATGTTGAGGGGGAGAATCTGAATTTTAATCAAACTAAATCATTAATGACATATAAGCCAAACAATTGATTGCAAAATATGAAGGCTTATATAATTCCAAATGAAAGGGGGAGCTTTAACTCCGAAATTTAATATTTCACTTCTTTCAAGCTTGGATAAATTGAATTACCAGACATTTGAATTCATTTATGGATTTTATTTCATTATTTATTGAGCAATTCATTTTACATATACTCAATGTTTTGTCATCATCAAAAAGGGGGAGATTGTGGAGTGATTGATTAAAATTCCATTTGATTTTGATGAGCTCAAAGCATTTGAGTATATCTTTTAATTACTAATGAATTCAATTGAGTGTTTCAGTGAAAATCCTGTCTAAGTGTCCCAAGACTTGGTTCATAATTGTTGGATAAGTTAAGGAGTCTGTTTGAACCAATGTCTGAGATTCGAGTCGACTCCCGAGTATCACGAGTCGACTCCAAGCGTATCAAGTTCACTGGCACGAGCTCGAGTCGACTCCAGATGAGTACGAGTCAACTCCGACTGAGAACAGACAGAAGAACAGAAAGGATCAACTCAGAACCTGTCAACGAGTCGACTCCTGAAGTGCGCGAGTCGACTCCAATGTTCACCAAGTCGACTCCAGGGAAGTAAGAGTCGACTCCAAGCAGTCACAGGCAGAAAAGTCAGAGAGCAGTTTTCGAGTCTGAGATTCGAGTCGACTCCAGTGGAACGCGAGTCGACTCCGATGGTTGACAGGTCGACTCCAAAGAAAGCAAGAGTCGACTCTCAGCGGTACACAAAGAAAGTCAGAGACCATTTTATGGACTCTGAGATTCGAGTCGACTCCCGCAATACGCGAGTCGACTCCAAGACACCGCGACCCCAAGACAGACAGAAAACCAAGTTACTGCCTCTGAGATTCGAGTCGACTCCCAGACAGCTCGAGTCGACTCCAAGACAGCTTCACGTCAAAAGGCAGAAGACCATCTTTCGGAAACTGAGAGCCGAGTCGACTCCAAGGAAGTTCGAGTCGACTCCAAGACTGGACGAGCCAAAAGACAGAGGATCGGGAGTTCGGGCTCTGAGATTCGAGTCGACTCCCAGGACAGTCGAGTCGACTCGAGTGGACAAAATTCAAAATTGGATCCACGGACTTCAGTGGATGAGCCGACTCCAAAATTGCCAAGTCAGCTCCAGAAGTTGACGAGTCGACTCCAGGTCAAGAGGAGTCGACTCCCAGTCGTGAAGGCAACTTTAATTCAAATTTGGAACAGTTGCCGAGTCGACTCTGGAAAAGCTTGAGTCGACTCCCGCTACAGCCGAGTCGACTCCTGATCGCGCGAGTCGACTCCAACCCACCAACGGTCATATTGTCAGGCTGTGCAGAGTGTTCAGAACGGGGAGAAAAAGCACTCTAACGGCTAGTTTCCGTGAGGGTTGGCTTAAATAGCCACAGAGGACTGTAGCAAGAGAAAGAACAACTATTTCACTCCAACTAATCAAGCATTCAAGCTCTGCAACGTGCTCTTCAACGAAAAAGAGGAAGATCTGCATTTACTGCTTCCAACTACATCTTCCCAGCAATTAAAGCCTCCTTCTCCTGCATTCAAGTCGACTACTCTTTCAAGAGGAGACCAGAAGTTTAAGAAGCCATTCCTCATCTCCAATCTAAAAGCGTTTGAGGCTTCTTAACTTTATTTATTGTTCATATTGTTTTCATCTGCTTTTTGAGAAGCTCATTTTCTGTTTTCTTTCTACAACTTGTATTTACTTGGTTCAATCGGGGACTGAATCAAGGAGATTGAGGTTGGTTGGTGAGCCGAGTTAAAACCAACGTGTGTAAGAGTTCGATTGTGATCCCGGGAAAACAATCGGGGGTGGTTCTAGTCGGTGAGCCTGGAAAAACCGACCGAGTTCGTTGTGAGCTCGTAAAACAACAAGTTTGGTTGTGAGCTTGGAAAACAACTGGCTGTAATCCAAGGGGATTATAGTGAATTCCCAAGTGAGACTTGGGGAGTGGACGTAGGAGCAAGGGTTAGCTCCGAACCACTATAAAACTTGTGTTTGTGATTGATTGTCTCTCCTTCTTCTCATTTCATATTACTCACAGCACATAGTAATTAATTAAATAACTTGCAATAGTTTTTAATTAATCATCCATAACGTTTTAAATTATCTAAATTATTTTAAAACCCAATTCACCCCCCCTCTTGGGTTGTCTATCTGGGCAACATTATAATATTTCAAGAATGCTGAAAATGCTTCATTCTTATGTGCCAAAAATGAAACCCATGTATATCTTGAAAAATCATCTACTATAACTAGTCCATACTTCTTCCCTCCTAGACTCGCAGTTCTAGTGGGTCCAAATAGATCCATATGTATGAGTTCAAAAGGCCTAGTTGTTGATACTATATTCTTTGATTTGAAGGATGATTTTGTTTGTTTTGCTAATGAGCATGGTCCACAAATTTTGTCCTTTTCAAAGATCAATTTTGGCACATCTTTTATTAATTCCTTCTTGACTAGTTTTGATATTAAATCCATACTAGCATGTCCTAGTCTACGATGCCAAAGCCAACTTGTTTCATTTTTCTTTTCTTTATTAGTAATTAAACATAATCTATTTTTCTTGCCTAATTCATGAAGATCTACCATGTAAATATTTCTTTGCCTTTGTCCTATAAGTACAATGCTATTATCTTTAGGATTTGTGATTATACATACTGATGCTTCAAATGTGACTTTAAACCCTTTATCACAAAATTGACTTATGCTAAGTAGGTTATGTTTCAAACCATTAACAAATAAGACATTTTCTATGAAGGTAGATGGAGTAATGAAAATTTTACCCTTTCCAATGATATACCCTTTTCCATTGTCTCCATAGGTTACTACTCCACCCTTCTTAGACTCCAAGGTGACAAATTGGTCTACGTCACCGGTCATGTGTCTTGAACAGCCGCTATCTAGATACCATCGTTTATCCACCTTATTAGCTGCAAGACACCCCTACAATCAAGATCAAGAATGAGCTTTAGGTACCCAAACTATGTTGGGTCCTTTAGGGTTAGTACTTGATGTTCCTTTTAGAACCCAAACTTTCTTGGATTTAAGCTTATAATTATTACTCAATTTGTTGTAGCTAGACTTTTTATAGTTACATTCATATGCTTTATGTCCTAATTTATTGCAACAATGACAAGTTATATTTTCATTTTTAGCTTTTACAAATATGTTCTTTAAGTATTTTTGTTTCCTATTTGTTTTATATCCTAATCCAGCTTTATCATATACAGCTTTTTGACTATCAAGAATCATATTTAATTTGATTGAGCTAAGTGTAAACTTGTCTACTAAGGATTTATATTTTTCAGCATCTTCTTTTAACTTGACATTTTCAGCAATTAGATTCTTGGTTTCATTTGTGAGTCTCCTACTTAATGTTTCATAGTTATTAGATAGTTTCAGCTTATCTTTGATAAGAGATTGATTTTCTTCTTTTATAACTTTATTTTTATTGATCAGTTTTTTGTGTTCTTCCATGAGTTCTAAAAATGCATCATGTAATTCATTAATAGTAAAATTACATTCAAGTTCAGAATCTACCTCATTGTCATTGGCCATATGGCAGATTTGGGCCGTCTCTTGATGATCTTCCTCTTCTGAACTTGACTCCTCACTTTCACCCCATTCAGCCATGAAGTTCTTCTTCTTAAATTTTCTTGCCATCCACTTTAATTCCGGACAATCTATCTTGAAATGCCCGGGCTTGTTACACTCATAACAAATTGGTGTTTCCTTTTCTTTCTCTTTGTCCTTACCCTTTTCTTTGCTTGAGCTACCTTTGAAGAAAGGTTTCTTTTTATAAAATCTCTTCTTACCTCTCATAAATTTTCTGAATTTTCTTCCAAGCATAGCCATTCTTTCTTCATCAAATTCATCATCATCATCAGATTCTTCCGATTCAGTTTCTTGTTTTGGAGTGGTAGACTTTAGGGCAATGGTCTTTCTTCTCTTGACCTCATCTTCTGAATTTTGCCTCATGGTCAACTCATGGGTCATGAGTGATCCTAGAAGTTCCTCCAATTGTAGTGTATTGAGGTCCTTTGCTTCCTGAATTGCGGTTACCTTGGCCTCCCAAACTCTTGATAGAGAGACTTTCCTAGACTCTTTAGCCCATTTATGATTTCCATGAAACGAGTAAACATTTCAGTTATGGACTCAGTGGATTCCATTTTAAACAACTCATACTTATGTACTAATATGTTTATTTTTGACTCCTTAACTTGATTAGTTCCTTCATGTGTGACCTCAAGTTTATCCCAAATTTCTTTTGCGGAGATGCATGTAGATATTCTATTGAATTCACTTACATCTAGTGAACAGTAAAGTACATTTATTGCTTTAGCATTTAATTGTGCTAGTCTTCTATCATTCTCATTCCAATCCATTTCTGGTTTGGAAATGATAGTGCCCTCTATACTAATTGTGGGTGTGTGAGGTTCTCTAGTTATAATATACCACAATTCATAGTCTAGAGCTTGAATGAATATCCTCATCCTAGCTTTCCAGTATGTGTAATTAGTGCCATTAAATAGAGGAGGTCTATTTGTGGATTGTCCCTCACTCATAGAACATCCCACTTGGGTTGTCATGATCTTTGTCTCTTGATTGTGAGATCAACAAATACTATATGAAAACCTCGCTCTGATACCACTTGTTGCCCAAGGTGACAAGCCAAGAGGGGGGGTGAATTGGTTTCTCTTAATTTTTACTTTCTTACTTTAGTCAATTGATGAGTGAGTAAAATTAGAACAATGCACAATACAAACACACAAGAAGTATAGTGGTTCGGTGCTCTCCTAAGCACCTACGTCCACTTCTCAAGCGACCCCTTGGAAATTCACTATAATCCCGCGGATTACAGTTGGATTGTTTTTCGGGCTCACAATCCAAAAACCTTTACACTTTGGTTTTTCGGGATCACCAAGAACCTATGTTGGTTTTACGGGCTCACCAACGAACCTTCACAATTGGTTTTACGGGTTCACCAATAAACCTACACCGTTGGTTTTACGGGCTCACCAACAAACCTTTACAAGGTGATTAAAAAGAAAGAAGAATGTTGAAACTCCTAGATGAGCAAATATAACATTTATAAGCTACAAAGAAGAGTTTAGAGAATAGTTATCGCTTGATGAAACTTCTCTCTTCTTTGTCAGGAATGCTTCACTCTTCAAGGGTGGATGGAGCTCTTAATATCTCTTGGAATCTGCTCAACCACTTTCTTTTGACTCTTGAATGAAGCACTTGGATGAAGAAAATTAGGGCACTTGTCTTTCTTGTGTAAGCTTTGATATTTTGCAAAAGGATGTTTTCTCTGATGAATAGTGCCACTTTAAATAGTTTCCTTCATCCATTGGACAAGCCCCAATGGTTAGAATTCAAAAACTAGCCATTACTCACTGTTGGGAGGTCTGAAAGTACTTCTGCAGAACTAGCCGTTATGCTTCTGCCCGTGCTTGGGTCGACTCAACTTTTACTGGGGTCGACCCAACTTTCACTTGGGTCGACTCAAGCAACATTGGGGTCGACCCTCTCAGAAACCACAGAACCTTGTATTTCAGCCTTCCTTCACTTGGGTCGACTCAACACTTTTTGGGTCGACTCAAGGTTCAGTTGGGTCGACTCAACTTCCACTTGGGTGGACCCTCTCAGGATTTTCAGAGAACCTATTTTTGAATGTCATTGCCTTTGGGTTGACTCATGTTAACTTGGGGTCGACTCAAGTTTCATTTGGGTCGACCCTCTCAGGGTTTCCAGAGAACTGTTTTCTTGAGGCTTGAGGATTGGGTTGACTCATCCTTTGCTTGGGTCGACCCAAGTACTGTTCATCCATGCCATTTTTGCAGAAGTGTGCCAGATGGTTTCTTGATGTGTCGGGGTCGACTCAATCAATCTTGAGGTCGACTCAATCAATCTTGGGGTCGACTCAATCTACACTTTGCTACAACTTAAGGTTAGATTCATCCATATAATCAATGAAATAAACTTTAAACAATTTTGAATATATGTCATGGTAGTGCTACATACTCCAAACAATGAAAATTACTATTGTCCACTTAAGAGTATGTTTCACTTGAAACTTTGCCGAATTAGAATTTAGAATTCACTATCCCTTTCCTATCGCAAATTTTATCTCATTAATAATCATTGAAATACATCTTAATCTCATTATACTAATGTATCGAGAGTGACGGACTTATTAATGATGTATCGAATTAACTTGTAACATACTCTTAATCATTGTATTAATCAGCAAAATACCACTATCATCCTCATCCCTTCTAGTCCTTCTTCCTTCTCTCTAAGGCAATCAAGAGTTGATTCATTAGAGAGGACTTCAGCCATCAAAACATATCTCTAAAAGGGAGCTACCATCTCGGAGAGATTAGAAAGTTTAGATTGGTCCTCTGCCTCGTGTGGATACCTGTAGAGGCCAGACGCGTGTGCGGCTTCAAGCGAACCTTCCAACAAATCCACGATCATCAGATTGCGGTGAATATCTACCCGCACAAGGTGAAGATCTGATCTTCCTATTCTTATGAAAAAAATTTTCTTAATCTATCTACGAACATTGGTTTTAAAATACGTTCATGCGATGGACGCGATCTCACACATGCCTCTTCCGCTGCATTCTGATTTTTCTGCGGCGTGTGCGGGAACCCAACAGTAGTAGTGTGACTAGTCCTTTGACCTGTGGTGCTTTGGCTATTCACAGTGAGGTTGCTGTAGTTTGACTGCACAAATACATGGTCTCTAGCCACATAGGTCCTTGTGGTACAGATTGGGTGCAGTAGGTTCACTGTAGGAGTAAGGTATCCACCTATATGGAATCTATCGATCTTGTCAGATAAGGAGTGATCCTATGTAATTTATAATACTAAGTTTGTAAGACCTTGGCCAGGGCAGTATGTAAAGTGAAAAAGGAGTTTTCCACTCTTGAACTAAAGTCGAATAAATCTTGACATATGACAGACGAAGAAGTTTGACGAGTTATCCATGACCTCCATCTTGTAGAAATCTACGATAGAAAGACTGTACCATACGATAACTGCACCTAAAGGTTCATTCATTTCATTTTGCTGGGTTGCCACTACATGCTACTAGGTGTTATTGGTGGATGGTGAGACTCACAGGGGTTATCTTGATGGTCAATGATCCCTGGTAAGATGGGTTGGAATTGTTCCAACCCATTGAAAGGAGTTTTCAATGATATTGTGATAAAGATCACAATATATCTTACTACCAGACAGAATAGAACCTATGGGATCACGCAAATTAGAGGTATTAACCGATCTGATGGTTGAATTGTGATTTAGAATCACAATAGATTATGATTATCAATTTGATTGATCACAATAGATTATGATTATCAATTTGATTAATAATTGGTTTAACAAACTAAGAGTTAGTGAATTGAAGAAGAAATAATTACAATTGGATTGCAATTTGATTGAATCAATTGGACTAAATTAATTGGGCTTGATCTTATTAGATAAGGTTCAAGAGTCCTACTTGGAGTAGGACTCCTAGAGTCCTAATTAGATTAGGACTGCAAATTATTAGAATCCTACTTGGAGTAGGATTCCTAAAGTCTTAATAGGATTAGGACTAAGATTATACGAGTCTTAATTGGATTAGGACTCCTAGAGTCCTAATTAATTTTGATCTAATAGATAAGTATGATTCCTTATTAGATAAGGATTAAGAGTTCAATTGAGTCATGATTTAAAGAATTCACGCACAAAATAAAAGGAGGGGCGTGCGCCCCCCATTATTTATTTTTATTTTTGGATTTTTTTTGGGGTGTGCATGAGAGGAAGCCCTAGGGGCTTTGGGGGCAAATCTAGACCGTAAGAAAAAGAAAGAAAAAAATAAAAAGGGCCGACGACTCTCTTTTTCCTTCTCTTGGTGCATGCGTCCTCCCTTCCCTTCTATTGGGCGTGGCCTCCTCTTCTTATTCTCTTCTTCTTCTTCCTCTTGAGAGCGATCAAGAGTCGATTGTTCAAGAGAATTCCAGCCATCAAAAGCAATCTCTGCAAGTGAGCTAGCACCCCGGTGAGATCTAGGCGCTTGGATCGGTTCTCTTTCTCATGGGATACCCATAGAGGCCGGACACATATGCGGATTTAAGCGAGCCTTTCAAGATAACCACGATCATCAGATTGCGGGGAACATATATCCGCACAAAGTGAAGTTCTGATTTTTCTTATCTAAAGCAATTAATTCTAATCTATCTACGAACAGTTTTAACATACGTTCATGCGATGAACGGATCCGTGCATGCTTCTTCCATTGCAGATCTGATTTTCTACGGCATGCATAGTTTCCAACACCGAGCTCGAGCCAAAGCGTCTTGCCTGCGGTCAAGGGAGCCTCTTCGGTTCGCAGTCCACACTACAAAGCGTCGCGAGCTCGGGCCGGGGCATCATTGCCTGCGGTCAAGAGAGCCTCTTCGGCTCACGGTCGACACTATAGGGTGCCCCAAGCTCAGGCCGGGGTATCATTGCCTGCGGTCGAGGGAGTCTCTTCGGCTCGCGGTCGACACTGTAGGGCACCCCGAGCTCGAGTCGAGGCATCATTGCCTGTGATCGAGGGAGCCTCTTCGACTCGCAGTCGACACTGCAGGGCGCCTCGAGCTCGGACCGGGGTGTCATTGCATGCGGTCAAGGGAGCCTCTTTGGCACGCGGTCGACACTGTAGGGTGCCTCGAGCTCGGGCCGAAGCGTCATTATTTCTGTGGTAGAGGAAGCCTCTTCGTCTCGCGGTCGACATTGCAGGGCGCCCCGGGACGATGGAGGGCAAAATGGATTGTCCTACTCCAGCGTGGAGCCACCCAATTCCGGCCGAGCAGACCTCAGAGCCGAGCAAGCCATACCTCGGTCCCGCTAAGAGGCAGGCCGACCTCGGATCCTGCTGAAGGCCAGGTCGACCTCGGATCCCGCTGAAGGCTGAGCCGACCTCGGCCCAAGGCCGAGCTGACCCCAACCCTATCAACCTTGATCCCATCGAAGATCCCGCAAATCCTTAGAATCCATATTCAAACAAACCTAGAATGATATCCCCTGAATCCTCCATCAGCGGGATTGACTTTGTGATTTGCGCCGCCTCCAGCTAATGGCCAACTGATCACAGCTCGGCCCAAGATTTCAGGTAACGGCTAATGGCCAGCTGATCACAGCTCGACCCGAGATTTCAAGTAACGGTCGAGACCCTCACTCTATAGAAAAGAGGAAGGAAAAAACCCTCGGTAAGCCATAAGGGGCCATGAAAAACACTCAGAAACTTTTTTTTTAACTCTGGATCAACTCTAACTTAGCCATCGAAGGACCTTCGCCGGAATTTCCGGACAAGGCTTTGTGCAGATACACCGGAGCGCAGGAGGTGGCTCCCTTTCTCCGTCCTGGCTAGCGTCTTCTCGGCTTCCTCCGGCGTGGTCACCCTTAGGCCAAATTTCAACCCCAACACACATAGAACAGGAAACTATGTACAGAAATAGGTCCAATTGTGCACAAGTTACACAGCTAAACATATACAGACCCTAAAGTCCCTAAACAACAAAATGCTAATGGTATTAAGAATAAATGTAAAAATAGCAGTTGGGCAAACGACGAGGTGCTAAATTCCTCTTTCAAATAATTGTTTATGTAATGCTTTTATGCGATGAGCATGCATGAAAGCTCCTGAGCATCTGATAGTTGAATAGGACCTAATGCTTACACGTTTTTAAGTTTTTCTGCTCAATGTGGACCAGGGAACCTCTGTATCCTGCCTTTAAGACTTGATCACCTGAAAATAGATTGCAGTTTGGAACAAGCTAGACAACCCCACTCCACCGCAGGTATGCACATAAGAATGCTTCCGAGAAGAGGATGTAACCAAAAGATTGAACTATTCACCTATCCAAGCACTGTTCCCTTCATCCAACACCTTGTTTAAGAGACCACTTCCTGATTCCTAGCAATATACAGTTCTGCAACCAACATGCTGAAGAGTTACTCTTTGATGTTCTGATGAGACCATGACATCAGCAGTGCCCCACATCAGCTTTAAAGAAGTCAGCAGGGAGAGTAGCTTGCCTACTGAGCCGAAGATGTGCATTATTATTCTTTCTTTTTCTACCTTCTTATGTACTAAAAAAGAAAGCATATGAGATGTTGAAATGAAAAGAGGCAAGAAGTGGTCTTTGGGAGAAATAGACAATTATTCCTCAATCATCATGAGCCCATAGCCCCCATATTGCGTGCCTTTAAAATAGGGGACTGAAGAAAAATCAACATATTCCAGAAAATAAAATGGCAAAAATCATTGATTAATGTTACAATGTTCCAGGGATTGGAATAGAATTAGCTACCTTGTAGTTAATGGTAATATAAGGAAAGAGAATGAATGCATTTTTCTTAATAAAAAGAATATGAATGAAGCATACTCATGAAACCCATGTATCATTCATTGTCAACAGTCTAACAACTTAAATAACATATCATGATGATCAATAACAACAATATGGACATTCCCACCTCCAATCTGTGGGCTGAGGATATGTTGTGAGCATCAACTGTAAAAATTGCTCCAGTTTTGTCGTCTTTTATTTGGATGCTTGAAGAGCCTGAAATCAACCATGTCATTAGCCAAACTTTATCAACTGAACTGGAACAGGGCTGCATTCTATTACTTGGCATGCTGCTGAGCCAGTATGCTAAGCATGCCAAACACTGGTACAATATGCTTTGTGCCATGCTTGGCTGATAGGCTACTGGCACAAGATAGCTGTTATATCTATTAAATTTAAATTACTAAATGATTGTTGCTTTAAAAGCTAATGCTTATTATTGCTTTCTTAAAAACTTGCTAATAGTTTATGTTCAACAGAGTAAAGAATGATCAAACAAGAAGTTCTATGAGACTTACAATTGTGTTCAGTCCAACCAATAACTTGATTCTCGAGGTCATACAGAACTAACTTGTTTGATAGGGCTAGATCTGCAAACAAGTTTCAAGTGTAAGCATGAAGTCTTCAAAGTATGTATAACGAATCAAACTTTAGGGCATTCAGTGCTGCACAGAAAAACAGTAAAATTAGACCAACTGTTGTATGCTGCTTGTTGGTTCGCACTAATAAAAAAGTTAACTGCTAAGATATAGCAGAACACATCCTGTTAGTGAGGGTATGAGATTATAAGCACGATGACTACAAAATTTTTCATATTAGGTCAAAAGATCATTAACCAGGTCGGACGCATCTTCACTATCCCTTTTCTTGGAAGTCCCATGATGAGTGGTACTCTCTAGTGTCACTCTTATGCCTACTTCAAAGGCCATATGTTTGGACCTGGAGGTTCTTAATTAAGAATAGGAGATAAATCATGATCCTCAAAAAGAAAACTTTCTTAATCATCTAGACTGCTGCATGCAATTAATTATGCAGTATACTGGTCTTTGAACTAGAAATTCAGCTTTTTGATGGTTTTTCTGCGAAGTCGACATGAATTTCTTCAAAAATATGAATCATATACCTTTAGAAGAGCATATCAAAGTGAGATGTTATCGTGGTCTTATTTGAATATGTTCGTCTTATTATCGGTTCCTCGTCAAGTAAATTTATTTGCAAGATTAGGTTTCCACCGCATAAGACTACATGGTTGTGAGGTGTTCAAAGTCACCTTTCACTATATGAGCAAGAACCAACATATAGAAAAACATATAATAAAATCCATAACCAAGATTTATTCTTGTCATAATTAAACATTAAGATAATATACCTTGTCAAACAATTCTAGTTTAATCTGTTCTATTTATTTATACATAAAACAACTCAATAGCTCAAATTAATTTCTTTTATGCAACTAGACTCATAAACCCACATCCTCTATAAGCAGCAAACTAAGTGGTCGGCCACTGGATAGGGGCAGTTTGTCCTTTTTCACCCTGTAAGTTGGATGCATTCATAAGCCTCAAAGACATGCATGCTGTGTAGTGATCCTGCAAACCCTTACCTTCTTTTCTTAAATCTTCTCCTTTCCCCATTGTCTACATCCCTCTTCTAAAAGTCCTCACTTTTCTTTTATTCTTCATTCTTTTAACAGATGTTTGCATTAATTGATTTCAAAGGAAGCAAACACAACTTGGATGTTGATCCCTTGAAGAGACCATAGAATTAGATCTAAAAGAATTGCATCAGTTCTTGAGTCTAACCAGGCAGCCACCAGTAGCGTGTCTCTAATTATATATCCAAGACCAGAACACCAGGACCTAAGCTCAAGCATATTTCGATGGTCCCAACATGAATCTTATAGACGTGATTAAAGAATACCTTTTGTACAGTCGATGAAATTATAGATAACTGGTGGGAAATTGATTAATTGTACAAACATTTGTCTAGATGTTTCCTTTCCACCTCTAATTATCAAATTATGTATTTTCCCAGAAAGATTTATCATTATCATGATGTACACTTGTAAAGAACCAAGACCTCATGCAAAGGGGTGGCCAGAAGGTTATCAATTGGGGTTCTTGACACTACTTAGGTATCCAAGACCTTTTTAATGCACATCTACGGTGGGACTAAACATACACCCGTGCAGGTCCTCTTACACTCCCTCTGTTTAAGCCTAGGCATCCTCATTAGGAGGGTCATCACAAACACCATGACCGGCTCTTGGACGGCCTGAAGAGGGCTCATGCTAGTATATCCTAGCCACATGAGTTGGGGGTTGGGCTGGCGTAGATCCTCACAGAAGTCTTTCAGCATTTATTTAAGGGGTGCTCTTGCCTAAAACATTTCATCCAAAATTCCATAGTTATAGTTGTTGTAAAGGACGGGTTCTTGATTCTTAGCTGGACATGCTCTCCCATTTTATCAATCCAGTACATTATCTTATATGGCTGCTGGTGGAACTATTTAAGTTTTTGAACTTTCTAATTCAAAGATCTTATGCAATTGTATTGTGACATGACATCTAATATTTTGGTGGTGGTGATTTTAAAATCTTACTACAACAAAACATCGAACTAAGTGTTTGAATCTTCCAAGGGTTTAACCCCTCCAGATTTGTATGGCATTGTCTGTATTTATTTTGGTGTCATAGTTCTTGTAAACTGCTTCAGCCACAACAAGCTGAAAGGTTGGCATTGCTTGGTTTTATCATTTATTTCAAAAGAAAGAGAATAGAAGGGAGGTGACTCAGCCACATTTGCACAAATTGACACCTAATATATCTCTTTGGGGAACCAAACACCACCCAGTGTTTTGTTTTCTTCTTCAGTCATATTCATAACTAGAAACAAATAATTATCATGCTCATGCTAAGCATTTTTGTACTCAGTTCATCTATTTCATTTATATTAATATCTTTTTTGTACTATTTCAATAACATTTTGGCATATCTTGGGGTATATATGGCAAACATAAAGAAGCTCATATTTTAGTATGAAAAATTTCACTAACCTCATGAATAAAAAATAATAGAAATTGTCCATCTTGAGGCTAGAGCTTGGGTCTAGGGTTTACAATAAAAAGCCTTCTAGAGCCACTTTGTAAAACTAAATTTTAAGTTATTTATTTTAGTTTTCAATACAATCTTACCTTGAGGTCCAATGTAATTTATCTCACTCTTTTACAAGCATCAAGTTATTTTTTACTTCTAGATACAATCTGATTTTACCTTGAGGCCCCATGTGATTTATCCCACTCTCTTATAAGCATCAATTTGACATTCATAAAAGGAAAATTGCAAAAAAACTATGCATTTATATTACATATATATGTAGTTATAGACACAAATGTACTTATTTGTATACATTTGACTACATGTCTTACAATATAGAGGTATAGTTATTATCATCTACGAGCGCATTATGCAAACATATATGTATGCATGCATAGTATATAATGTATATTTATTCATAGGAAAAGGTTATAATACACATGGTGTATAAAGATAGGAATTTATGACAACCATGACATCTGGTGTTGGGAATTGGACATTGCAAATCTAAACCTTTGCCTGTGTTCTCCAAGGTCTAAAATGCATATGTATAAAATAAACATGTTGCAGAGGCCTCTTGATTATGCATTACATCAAGACCTCTCATAAAGTCTTTGCTAGCAAAAAATAGAATCACATAATCTGTTATATTCCATCCCACATCTGATATTTTAACCACTAGAGCTCAAAAGCTTAAGATGAGAAGGAAAGGGTCAACAATTTACATCAGGCTCAACAAACCCCCCTCACATGTGGCCAGGACCATGCACGTGGTGGGACCACAACGATGGTCATGAATCAAGATAATTAACAATGATTGAGATAGCGAGATATTTATTATGTTCTATATTTGTACTTATTTGTATACGTTTGACTATAGCTTACAATATAGAGGATATATTTATTATGCTCATCTATGTGTGGTTACACAAATGTATATATATGCATATTTAGTATATAAGGCATACTTATACATAGGGAAACGTTATAATACACATGGGGTGTAAAGACAGGATTTATGACTACCATGACATCTAATGTGGGGGGTTGGGCATTGCAAATCTAAACCATTGGCTATGTTCTTCAAGGTCTAAAATGCATATGTATAAAATAAACATGTTGCACAGGCCTCTTGAATATGAATTGCATCAAGAACTCCCAAAAACCCTTTGCTAGCAAAAAATAGAATCACATAGTCCTTATATTCCATCCCATATCTGATATTGTTAACCACTATAGCTCAAAAGCTTAAGATGAGAAGGAAGGGTCAACAATGTACATTAGACTCAAATAAAGCCCTCTCACATGTGGCCTGGGCCATGCATGTGGACGGACCACAATGATTGACATGAATCAAGATAATTAACAATGGCTGAGAAGAGTCAAAATAATAAGCAGGTTACTTGAATAAATAATCAGCATAGAGTGATTCAAACTTATAACCTCCAGCCAACCCATGCTCTGTAGTCTGTACCATGTTAATTAACCACTAGACCCCAACAGCTTAAGCTGACAGTGAAGGAGTCAAAAATGTATATCAGGCTTAATAGATATTGCAGGACCACCTCAGGGGTTGTCAAGCAAAGTGACACGCCACTGGGCCAAAATGACAGCAAGAGTAGCGAGTATGGCATATATACAATTTATGATTTACAGTACTTAAGATATATCTCATTATTTGAGAATGCTTTAGAAATATTATTAGAAATATGATATTGCTAGCAATTGCATATTTTGAGAGTTGAAATAATCCTATCTTTTTTATTCATCTACTGATCTACATGCCATGAAACTCCAGCACTGTAATTTAACCATGCTGATTTGCTTAGCTGATATAATGTAATAACCGAGTAATAACATCTGTAAGCTTATACTGATAATAAAATTTCAGAATAAACAAAAAAATATAGTGAGCATGTCGTGTAAAAATGAGTACCTCCCAAAAGAAACATGTCTTTCCCATCCTTAGACTGCATTCCACCATTTTGCCAGCCAACACAATAGACATCATCCTGAGTAGATACCATAAATAAAAATACTAATGAATCTGGAAAATATGACAAGCAGCATATACAGTATCTAAAAGGAAAAAGAATTATTGAACAGATAAACCATGTCAACAAGCATCAATAGATAATAAAATCAGGAAGCAGCATCAATAAAGATGTTTTGCACATTCCTAACAATACCAGCCTATCCATGGTCCTTTTGGTAAAACAAGTTAAAACTTCAAATCAAAATACAAAAAAAAACTCCTTAATAAGCATGAGCAATAGTTTTCAACCTAAAATTAAAAGATGTAAACCTGAAAGCCAATAAGCAGAATGCAAGAAATAACAAGGATCTTCAAGCATAAGTCCAAGATCAAAGCACATACAGACACACAATACAAAGACAAAAGTGATAATCACACTCTAAGCAAACAAAAGAAATAAACATTGCAAATTAGGATGAAAAAGCAAATGCACCTTTGTTAAATCATATGTAAGTTTTTAAGCACCAACATTGCAGAGGATCTTAATTACCTCATTTTGAAAAAGATAATCATGTGGATATACATTCAATGAAAGTGAATTCTCAAAATGAAAGACTATATCAGGAAAGCCATCATCCACACTGCAACAAAGATTCAACAACGTATTAATACGGTAAATAACTATCAAGTACTATCTTATATAAAAGAATGTGTAATAAAATCCTTGCAAATTTTTGAATAATACAATGACCAAATCAGAGGGTTTAAACTAGAATGATGATCCTAGAATCATCTAAAAGCTCTATGCAAAATACATTAAACAAAGCCCAATGAACTCAACCATTGCAAGGTTGCAACTCTACTTCTCTCGGGTTCTTCTAATAATATGGATCAATTTGTCCTTCATATGAAGCCTACTAGACATTTAAATTAGCATTGAGTGACAATTTGAGTTCAACAAGGAATCCCATATCATAATTAATTATATAAACATTGAGTACAGTTTGACAGCTGACTTATGATTTGATAGAAAGCTATGTATCCCTATCAATTTTAGATGTATTCAACAAATAGTCTAAATCCAGTATCTTATCATCTGGTCTTGCTCCATGAACCCAACAGTAGTCATTAATAATAGTAATGGCATCTGCAAGACTTAATTGATTTGTTTTCAGCCATAACATTCTGCAGGACATATTTTCTCTATCATTCTTATAATGCGATCTAGGTTTGATCCAAGTTAGATGATGAAGATCCAGGATCATATCATAATTCACCAGAGGTTAGCAAAACTTAGGATTTTCTTAGATTTTAATTTTAGTTGTCATTCTGCTGTACTTTCCCTTTTTCTCTCGTTATTTTAGTTTTACTGGGCTAATTTAAAGTGATATTAAAAGATCTTATATCTTATTTCACAAATTGATAGGCTAAATTATTGAAGCATTACTGCTCACACAGAACTACTCATGCTACCGTAACTGCAAACAGTAAACATGCTTTATGGCAGTTAGTTTTGGGATTAAGAAAAATTACTAAACTTTCCTTTTGTTATAAATAGGGGCCTTTCTCTCAAAAAAATTAGAATTAGGGGCCTTAGAGTCCTATTGTCATGCCCCCGACTTGAGATTGCGAGCAAAAGGTCGCATCAACCAAACTCTTCCCACAAGCATGTAAGGCATCTCAATATGATATCATAAATATGCAGCAGAACAATTTAACTAAATAATATGCAAACTTTATTTCATTAACTAACTCAACATAAAATGTCTCAAAATTCTAACATTAGTCTAAGATAAAACATCAATTTAAATAAACTCTAATCTAAGATAACTCGTGTCACAGTTCTTCTAGTCGCTTTCCCATATTGAAAACCCCAGTAGGCTAGCTCTCTGAGTCTGTAAAAAGAAATAAATCGTATAATAAGCTAGATAGCCCAGTAATCAATGATCACTTTAGGTAAACAAAACAGGCAATTAAATGATTGTAATTTACAGAAAATAAGCAAATATGCAGTACTAATATATGAATTAAATCTTTCTTAAATATTAAATTTTATTCATAGATTCAAATTCTTTCAAATATTCAATTCATCTTATCGATCCTGAGCTATGACAACATCGTCTTGTGGCAGGGTCATAACACTGACTAATCTTCTTGCGGTGAGCTACGCATCATTTTACAACAAAGTCCTTCAGGACCGCCGGTCTGCTGGCGGCATATCGCCAATCATCTTGAACACAACCTTCAAGACAAATTATATGCCAACGTATGGCCCCCGTTGATGGGGTCCTCAATATAGCCAGGTTGAAACTCAAATAGTTCTAGGTTTCATATTTCAGTTCTAAAATTATGCGGTATCAAAATCAATTAATCATATCCATAATAAGATTATATATCGTCATAATATTCCAAAATAACATATTCTGTAATAATATATACTATGCATCAAATTCATGCATCATGAATAATACCACCCAAAAGTTATGAATATAATAATTTTATAATTGCTGATAAATTTAGAAAAAGTGAAACATTACTTACCTTAGAAATGCAATCCATTTAACAGATCCAATTATAAAAAAAAAATTAAATTCTAACACCCTCATAGGCTGACCAAGCGAGAGTGCCCAACACTCCGGTTGGTCCGATCAAAGTGAAATTCATCGAATCATGCTCGAACTAGGGCACAGATAGTTCAACAAGAATTAGGACGATCAAATCTAACAGTGTTTGGCAAGGGCCAGGGTGGGAGCTAACACGTCGTCCGACGATCCTAGATCAGGGCCATTCACCAGGGTCAATTCAAAATCACTGTGAAGAGTCCTACTGGATCCACTATCCTAGAGAGAGTAGAGAGAGAAAGTCCAAGTAGAGAGAGAAACAAGAGAGAAAAGAAAGAGAAGAGGAGAGAGAAAGAAGAGAGACTATCTTCTTTTTTCCCAAAATATGGGGAGTTCGTCTATCCCTTTCCTCTTCGATCAGATCCAAGGGCAGTCGTAGTGGCCAGCCCCGACAACGGCAGGAGACAGCAAGGCAGGCTCCGCCAACCTCGGCGCCCGACAGCGATGAACTCAGAAGAAGGGGCCGAAATAGCGCACGCTGGTTCAAACAGTTTTCTGGCGATTCACATGCCCAAATCAGGGTGGTTCAGGGCTAAAATACCAGGAGAGAGAAGTCCTACCTTGATCTGGCAAGATGGTCCAGCAGCTCCTTCTGGCGACAAATCGAGGAAGAAGATCAAAGGAGCTTGGGATCAGTGGATCAATCTCGGGTGAACTCGAAGGAGAAGGGGATCTTTAAATAGATGATCCCGGCCTTATCCAGTCGGTCTTTGGATTGCGATGAACTTTCGATCTTCATCGCGATCGGAGAGGAAGAAGATTCCGGCCAAAGTCTTCCTCCCGATTGCCCTCACGTGCATCGCACGTGCAGCCCAAGGCCAAAATGGCTAGGCCGGTCAAGTGGACTAGGCCTAGTCCCTGGATTTCACACCTATTGTAATAGAATGGATGTTGATTAAGGAAGAAATGAATGAAGATTTTATTTTTTTATCCTTTTGTCGTGATTCTGCAGAGGAGGTGTGAAACCTTCAAACCTTCGGTGTGCTTCCTAGATTCTAAAGTGAGTCCAGTGCTCTCCTTTTTCTTCCCTTTACCCTTGTTTCATTTCCTTCTCTCTCTTTTGGTCATAACCTGCCTTTCTCTCAATTGTACTTGATCAAAACATAATTTTATTTTCCATTGATCTTGCATGTCATATGCATATCAGGTGTTTCCTAGGACAATTTCAGCAAGCTCTCAATTTCAATTGTTCATTATCCTAGATCACTTAAAATTGCGATGCAACCCTAGATTATCATTGACAACCAAATTACATCCTCTCTCTCTCATACACACACATCTGCACACTGTTAATTTCCTTTTTATAAACAAAAATATCGTCGTTATCCAAAACTCGATTTTAGGTCAACATATGGAATCCATCGTAAGAACTGCTAAGTCATTGTTCCTACAACTCATAACCATTCCTAAACCCTAGATTACCATTGACAACAAAATTACATCCTCTCTTTCTCTCATACACAGACTTCTACACATTGTTAATTTATTTCCTAAACAAAAATGACACCATTATCCAAAACTAGATTTTAGGTTAATAAGAACTGCTAAATCACTGTCCCTAGAATGCATCCCTAAACCCTACGTTTGATGTAGAAGCTTCTCCAGTTCCTTTAATCCACCATTTTTGTGTTCTCTTTTCTAATAGCAGATAGCCAGTGGTTTATTTCATTGAAACCTTGGATATTATAGTTCTTAGGGTCCACTATTGCAGATATGCATAACATCCTATCAGTCCTGAGTACAATTCAATCAAATTATCCTGACCTAGTATTACTCTGGTAAATTATGGCCTCAAAAAATCTAATAAATACTCCAACATATGGTTTTAAATGGTCAAAGGAGAAAATTGGAGGGAGAGGAAATGCGAGAAAGGGCTATGATTTGAACTGAAATGGAATAGACTATTAAAGGTGGATGTTCACGAGTGGCTTAAAACTTATTCCACAAAATTTCAAAGAGTACCAACCATTCGGATCTAAGGTGGAAGATCATAATGAAGCATACTCAAATAATGACATAAGTGCCAAAAATGTTATTTAGCATTACATTTACTAATATGATAAAAATGAAAATAAAAAATTATGCAACACCAATTTTGTCATCCTTGAAAGAACATAAGAAATTTTTTTTGAATTTGTTTGATCTGAAAACTTCTTAGAAGCATAATATAGAAGTTTAGGCCAAGTTCCAATACTTGATATGTACCCATCCATCCCAATTATCCCAGATCAGACCGGTGAGATGTCCGTCTTGGGATTGGTTTGGGACTCTAGTACTGGGAAACCTAGGTCATCTCGATAGGTACCAACTGGTACAATCCAGGTCAATGACAGCACTAGCCTATAACCCTAGGTACCAACTAGGTTGCATCATACAAAGGTTCCAACTTCCAAGCCTCTTCTTTTTCTTGTTTGTTTTGCACATGATAGGAGGGGGGAGAGAGCTCTTTTCCTCCCTTGGACCCAATGAGACCATCCTGATCTTTTTGTGGAACAACATGCCCCACATATTGATACTCAGGATGGTGGATGTCCTATTTCATCCACGTCCATTTCTTGACTCGTCTAGTCCTAATACTTGAGATAAGGATTCCTACACTCGAGATGGGACACCGTCCTGACATTTGAGATAGTGAGATGCCCCGCCACCCCACCTTACAAAAGAGACCCTTCAACCTACTCCAATCCAAATTAAAATCCATTAATCTATCACCTCATTTTGTCCTTTCTTTTTCATTTTTTGGTTGAAAATCAAAAGAACAGAAAAATAATTATTGGGTATGTTCATTTTTCATTTTGTCCTTTCTTTTTCATTTTTTGACATGTTGTAAGTCTGGCATCAACCTACAATCCCATGTTTTATGGGCTATGCATTTTACATAATTATGTTACTTTCAGAATAAAATTACAAATAAAAGTAGTTTTGGAACAAATGTTTTGGATAAGTTAAGAAGTCAGCTTGAACCAAAGTCTGAGACTCGAGTCGACTCCAGAGTATCACGAGTCGACTCCAAGCGTATCAAGTTCACTGGCACGGGCTCGAGTCGACTCCAGATCTGTACGAGTCGACTCCGACTGAGAACAGACAGAAGAACAGAAAGCTTCAACTCAGAACCTGTCAACGAGTCGACTCCCAAAGTGCGCGAGTCGACTCCGATGTTCACCGAGTCGACTCCAGGATAGTAAGAGTCGACTCCAAGAGGAACACAAAGAAAAAGTCAGAGAGCAGTTTTCGGGTCTGAGATTCGAGTCGACTCCAGTGAAACGCGAGTCGACTCCGATGGATGGCAAGTCGACTCCAAAGAAGGTGAGAGTCGACTCTCAGAGGAACACAAAAAAAAGTCAGAGAGCAATTTTCGGACTCTGAGATTCGAGTCGACTCCCGCAATATGCGAGTCGACTCCGAGACTCCGCGACCATCAACAGACAGAAGACCAAGTTACTGCCTCTGAGATTCGAGTCGACTCCCAGACAGCTCGAGTCGACTCCAAGACAGCTTCACATCAAAAAGGCAGAAGACCAAGTTTCGGAAACTGAGAGCCGAGTCGACTCCAAGACTGGACGAGCCAAAAGACAGAGAATCGGGAGTTCGGGCTCTGAGATTCGAGTCGACTCCCAGGATAGTCGAGTCGACTCGAGTGGATCAAATTCAAAATTGGATCCACGGACTTCAGTGGATGAGCCGACTCCGAAATTGCCAAGTCAGCTCCAGAAGTTGGCGAGTCGACTCCAGGTCAAGACGAGTCGACTTCCAGTCGTGAAGGCAACTTTAATTCAAATTTGGAACAGTTGCCGAGTCGACTCCGGAAAAGCTTGAGTCGACTCCCGCTACAGTCGAGTCGACTCCTGATCGCGCGAGTCGACTCTAACCCACCAACGGACACATTGTCAGGCTGCGCAGAGTGTGCAGAACGGGCAGAAAAAGCTCTCTAACGGCTAGTTTCCGTGGGGGTTGGTTTAAATAGCCACAGAAGACTGTAGCAAGGCAGAGAACAACCATTCCACTCAAAGTAATCAAGCTTTCAATCTCTGCAACTTGTTCTTCAACGAAAAAGAGGGAAGAGCAGCATTAACTGCATCCACCTACTTCTTCCCAACATTGAAAGAACCTTCTCCTGCATTCAAGTCGACTACACATTCAAGAGGAGACCCGAAGTTCAAGAAGCCCTTCCTCTTCTCCAACTTAAAAGCGTTTGAGGGCTCTTAACTTCGTTATTGTTCATATTGCCATTTATCTGCTTTTGAGAAGCTGTATTTTTCTGTTTGTCTCTTTTATCTCCACCTTTGTCTTTGCTTGGTTCAATCGGGGCATTGAATCAAGAGTATTGAGGTTGGTTGGTGAGCCGAGTGTAAAACCAACGTGTAAGGGTTCGATTGTGATCCCGGGAAAACAATCGGGGTTGGTTCTAGTCGGTGAGCCTGGGAAAACCGACCGAGTTCGTTGTGAGCTCGTAAAACAACAAGTTTGGTTGTGAGCTTGGAAAACAACCGGCTGTAATCCAAGGAGTTATAGTAAATTCCCAAGAGAGACTTGGGGAGTGGACGTAGGAGCAAGGGTTAGCTCCGAACCACTATAAAAGCTTTGTGTTTGTGATTGCTTGTCTCTTACCATTACTCTCATTTCATACACATCACAGCAACTAATTAATCATCTTGTAAAAAGCATTAATTAGTCACCCACAAACGCTTTAATAGTTAAAATTATTTTAAAACCCAATTCACCCCCCCTCTTGGGTTGTCTATCTGGGCAACAAGTGGTATCAGAGCATAAACTCTTCCACCCAAGAGTAAAAGATCAAAATGACAACCCCATTTGGATCTTCCCACATTGAGGGTCAGTCCACCCAAAGACCCCCATTCTTTAATGGATCCGACTACTCATATTGGAAGGCTAGGATGAGAATATTCATCCAAGCCCAAGACTATGAGATGTGGACCATTGTAGTAAATGGCCCATACATCCCATCCATATATGTAGAGGGTGTCACGGTACCCAAACTAGAAAAGGATTGGGATGAACATGACATGAGGAAGGCACAACTAAACTCTAAAGCTATGAATGTGCTTTATTGTGCCTTAGATAGAAATGAATTTAATAGGGTCTCTACTTGCAATTCTGCAAAAGAGATTTGGGACAGACTTGAAGTGACCCATGAGGGCACGAATCAAGTCAAAGAATCCAAAATAAATATTTTGGTTCATAAATATGAACTATTTAAAATGGATTCTAATGAAACAATTACATGCATGTTTACTAGGTTTACTAACATTGTCAATGGCCTAAAAAGCCTTGGCAAGAACTATACTAACAGTGAGCTTGTCAGGAAAATCCTTCGGTGTCTACCAAGGTCATGGGAAGCTAAAGTGACCGCAATCCAAGAAGCCAAGGACCTGAACAAATTACCACTTGAGGAGCTTCTTGGATCCCTAATGACGCACGAGCTAACCATGAAACAACACAACGAGGAAGAGTCCTCCCATAAGAAAAAGGTAATAGCTCTTAAAATCTACTTCATCTAACAAGGACTTATCTTGCAGTAGCAGCAGTGAAGAAGAAGAACATGAGGATGATGATGGTGAGGCACTTCTTGTGCGCAAATTCAGAAAATTCATCAACCACAAGAAGTCCTATCATCAAAGGAGAGGCCCCTCAAATTCCTACCGCAAGGACAAAGGTAAGGAAAGGGAAAATGAGGGGATTGGCTGTTACGAGTGCAAGAAGCCGGGTCACATAAGAGCTGAGTGCCCTTTACTGAAGAAGGGGAGCAAGTACAAGAAGAAGAAGGCTCTTGTCACGACACTATCCGACTCAGACTCATCATCCTCTTCATCGGATGAGGAACAAGAGGAAAAGGCCAATTTCTGCTTCATGGCCAATGGAAATGAGGTAACGCTCGAATCGCCTTTAGATTTTACTTTTGATGAGCTTTATGATGCCTTTAATGAACTAATGATTGAATATAAGGCTATAAATGTTAAAAACAGAGAATTAAAAGTAACTAACCAAACTTATATCCGTAAGTATGATTCATTAGTTAAGGATAAGGATTTAATCACCAAAGAAAGTATAGACCTTAAGACAAGCAACCAACTTTTAACTCAAAAGACTAATACCTTAACTAAGGATAATGAAAAACTAACTAAGGAACTCTCAGAACTTAAAAACCATAAACAAATCTTAAACAAGGATCTCACAAAAGAACTAAATGATCTAAAGGCAGAAAATCAAACACTAACCAAAGAACTTAACAAATACAAACCCTTAGTTGAAAAATTTACATATAGCTCAGAAAAATTGAATATGATACTAAATAGTCAACGAGCAGTATTTAATAAAGCGGGTTTAGGATATCAACCAAGAAATAAACAAAAACTTCTTAGTAACTTCTTTGTTAAAGCTGGGGAAAGTAAAACTAAGAAAATAACCTGCTTTTGTTGTGGAACTATAGGTCATAAAGCAAATGTGTGTAATTTTAGAAAAGGTAAAACAAAAAGGAAAATTAAAAGGGTATGGGTTCCAAAAGGAACCAACTTGACTAACCATGAAGGACCCAAGAAAACTTGGGTACCTAAGATGACATGATTTGCTTGTGTAGGAGTGTCTTGCAGCCAAGGCCAACAAAAACTGCTGGTATTTGGATAGTGGCTGCTCAAGACACATGACGGGTGATAAGGATCAATTTTTCACCCTTGAAGCTAAGAAGGGAGGTGCTGTGATTTTTGGAGACAACAACCAAGGTCACATCATTGGTATTGGTAAAGTTCAAATCACCCCTTCTACTTTTATTGATAATGTTAGATATGTTGATGGTCTTAAGCAGAACTTGTTAAGCATTAGTCAATTATGTGATAAAGGATATGATGTTATGTTTAAACCATCACTATGCATTATAACAAACCCTAATGACAATAGTTTAGTCTTTAAAGGAATTAGACGTGGAAATGTGTATGTTGTAGACCTTGAAGATCTTGCAAAACATAACCAATGTTTAGTTGTTAATGAAACTAAAGATAATGATGCTAGTTGGTTATGGCACCGTAAGTTAGGTCATGCAAGCATGGACACAATAACTAAACTAGTTAAAAGAGATTCCGTGATAGGTTTGCCAAAATTAAAATTTGAAAAGAACAAAATATGTGAAGCATGTCAATTTGGCAAACAATCTAGGAACTCATTTAAATCCATAAAATGTGTCTCTACCTCTAGACCTCTAGAATTATTACTGTTACGGGGGAACTTAGCCACCATGCCCCACGTGACCGGCACGCGCGCCCAGAAAGACTACGGCAGCCCCTTGATCCAGCAATCCGACCCCGAGTCGGGCATCTTCGGCTCCGCAGCCCGACCCCGAGTCGGCTGCCCCTTGATCCAGCAATCCGACCCCGAGTCGGACATCTTCGTCTCCGCAGCCCGACCCCGAGTCGGTCATCTCTCGACAACGACAGGCTATTCCCCAGAGGCACGCCGCGGCCCTCTGCTCCACTACACCCAGCAACGGTCGTATCCGGCGCTGCTCCACGATCCCCTGTAACAGCCGTACAAAGCGGAGCTCCACTACGCCCTGTCATAGCCGTACCCAGCGCTGCCCCACGACGCCCTGTAACGGCCATGTCAGTGGCAGCTCCATCGTGCTACACGATGACCAACCCCCCAAAAGGACCCCCCAGCCTGGTATATATGCGGCTGGGGGGAGAAGGGGGAGGGTAAGCAAGAACTTCCAGAGCATTCTCTTACTTGCTACTATTATCTCTCCCTCTCCTCCAATCTCCTCTGACTTGATCGTCGGAGGGCCCCCACTACCCCAGTGGTGGTGCGAGGCTTGCTTGCAGGTTTCCCAGTGGAAGGTGGAGCGCGATCAACACCAACCAAGGCAACTCAAACGGAACCCCGTTCACACCGCTGTGCCAATCGTTCTCGGTTTGGACCACCAGCAACAGTTGGCGCTAGAGGAAGGGCCCGAATCTCAGAGCGATCGTAATGGCACGGCGAGGTGGTCGTGGAGCTTCCAATGCCTCCGGTCGCGGGGCCTCTCGCGCCTCCGGCCGGGAGGCCGCTGCGTCTCCAACACATTTTCAGCAACACTCCACCGTTCCACCCCCCATTCAGATGGTCGAAGCTGCTCAGTTCGACCAGTTAGCCCAGCAGGTTCGCACCCTCGCGGAGGCAGTGCAGAACCTGCAGGGTGTGATGTCTCGGGCGCCGCAGCGGGCCCAGGAGCCGCCGCTCCCTGAGCGCTCACCTGTCCTCCTCAACCCGCGCTCCTTCCTCTCCCATGGGGAGGAGCGCCGGCGCGAGGAAGATTCTCGAGCACGGTCCATTCTGCCGGGACCTTCCCATCGGAGCTGCGCGGGGTACGAGAGGCGGGCCCGGGCGCGTTCCCAGACCCCCCAGTCCTCAAGGAACCCGCGCTCCAGTCGGTCCCCCTCTCGGTGCTCCTTGTCTCCCACCCACCGGTCGCGCTCCCTAGACCGGCGGGTGGACGATCTCCACCGACAACTCCAGGTCCTGAAGGGCCACTCTAAAGATCCCTTCGCCGACTTGGAGATCTCCTCCCAGCCGGCGCTTGCCTCGAGGATCCTGCGGACCCCGAATCCGCCGGGGTTTAAAATGCCGGCGATCGAGCCCTATGACGGGGCGGCGGACCCGCGGAATCACGTCGAGAGTTTCAGGACCCTTATGCTCCTCCACGGAGCATCAGATCCTCTCCTCTGCAAGGCCTTCCCGGCGACCCTCCGTGGCCCGGCAAGGGCGTGGTTCGCCGGCTTGGAGGCTAACTCAATCCAGTCCTTCGACCAGTTTACTCGCCTCTTCATCACCCATTTCGCCGTCAGTAGCCGGCGGCGACTGGTCTCCGACTCCCTCTTTGATGTCCGGCAAAACGAGGGAGAAAGCTTGCGGGATTATCTTACCCGCTTCAACAAGGCTACGCTGGAAGTCCGGAACCTGAGCCAGGAAGTGGCTCTTTCAGCCCTGAAGCGTGGCTTCCGAAAGGGCAGACTCACCTTCTCCCTGGACAAACGCCTGCCGCGGAGCTTCCCGGAGCTGTTGTCCCCGGGCGAACCAGTATGCGGACGCCGAGGAGGCGGCCGCCCACCGGAGCAAGGAGGCCGCCGAGATCCCTCCAAAGCTCGGGAAGAAAAGGCGAAAAGAGGCACGCCAGAGGAGGAGCCCGACACCTCAACGTCGGCGCAGGAGCCCGTCGCCGGCGAGGAACCACGGCGCCCTACGCCCTCGTTCTCCACCCCGACGTTTCAACCGGTACACTCCTCTCCTGACTCCCCGGGCCCAGATCCTCATGGAAATCAAGGAGCGGGAGGACCTCCCGGTCCCGAGACAGATGAAGAAGATTCCTAGGAGGAGGCCCTCTCGGGCGTACTGTGAGTACCACCGGGACCACGGCCACGACACCGAAGACTGCTTCCAGCTTCGGGACGAGATCGAGGCTCTCATCCGCCGAGGGCGTCTCGGTCGATATGTGAACGACCGACGTCCCCCCGCAGACCCGCGTCCGGCCGATCCGGCCCCTCAGGAGCCTCGGGAGCAGAATCGACCCGTCGCGGGCGTGATCCACACTATCACTGGGGGCTGCCCCCGGCCCGAGAGGAACGCAGGGGGCTCGACTGAAGCGTCAGGGGCAGCCGTCGCAAAGAGGCAGAGGGTCGGTAATGTAATCACTTTTTGTGATGAAGATGTAAAGGGGGTTCAGACCCCCCACGATGACGCCATGGTGATCTCCCTCACTATGGCAAACTATGATGTAAGGCGTGTTCTTGTGGATAGTGGAAGCTCAGCTGATATTTTGTTTTACGAGGCCTTCCAAAAGATGAGCTTGTCCAGACAATTGTTGCACAAAACATCCACCCCCCTCATAGGATTCACTGGTGACGCTATCTCGGCCGAAGATGTCGTTGAGCTGCCTGTGACTGCGGGCGTTGCACCCGCAGAAGCCACGGTGCGGCTCGGGTTCTTGGTCGTCCGTGTTCCCTCGGCCTACAACGCTATCCTCGGACGACCCGGACTGAACGCCCTTCGCGCGGTGGTCTCTACGTACCACTTGCTCATGCGGTTCCCCACGGCGGCCGGGATTGGAGAGGTCCGAGGTGACCAACCGACCGCAAGGCAATGTTTCCTAGCAACTCTCAAAGGGAAGAAGCCCGTAGAAGCCTTAAGCGTCGAGTCCCTCGACGCCAGAGACGAGGTGGCCTTGCGGCACGGGGAGCCGGCCGAGGGTGTGATCGAAGTTCCCCTCGAGGAAGGTCGCCCGGACAGGACGATCCGGGTCGGCGCCAATCTCGACCTGGGAGCTCGGGCCCGGTTGATGGAATTCCTCCGAGCCAATGTCGATGTGTTTGCCTGGTCGGCGGCCGATGTACCTGGGATCGACCCGGAGGTCATTTCTCACGCCCTCAACGTCGACCCGACCCACCGACCGGTAAAACAGAAGAAGAGACACTGTGCCCCGGATCGGATCCAAGTGGTCGACCAGGAGGTAGACAAACTCTTGGAGGCAGGATTCATAAGGGAGATCAGCTACCCCGAATGGCTGGCAAATGTCGTACTTGTCCGGAAGGCGAGCGGAAAGTGGAGGATGTGCGTCGACTACACCGACCTGAACAAGGCATGCCCCAAGGATAGCTTTCCGCGTCCGCGGATAGACCAACTGGTCGACGCGACTTCCGGATATCAGCTGCTGTCTTTCATGGACGCCTTCTCCGGCTACAACCAGATAATGATGGCTCCACAGGACGAGGAGAAAACTGCCTTTATAACAGACCGGGGGCTGTACTGTTACAAGGTAATGCCCTTCGGTCTGAAGAATGCTGGCGCCACTTACCAGCGCCTCGTTAACAAAATCTTCAAAGAGCAAATCGGCCGGAACATGGAGGTGTACGTGGACGATATGCTGGTGAAGAGCCGCCATGCAGACCAGCACATCGCGGATCTGGAGGAGACTTTCGCCACCTTGCGGAAGTTTCACATGAAGCTGAACCCAGCGAAGTGTGCCTTTGGCGCTTCGGCCGGGAGGTTCCTCGGTTTCATTGTCAACCAGCGGGGGATCGAAGCCAACCCGGACAAAATCAAGGCCATCCAAGATATGTCCCCTCCGACCAAAGTGAAGGAGGTTCAGGAGCTCGCTGGGAGGGTCGCCGCGCTCGGACGATTTGTGGCAAAATCGGCCGAACGCTGCCAACCTTTCTTCAAGGTGTTGAAACGCCCGAAAGACTTCCGCTGGACGGCCGAATGTCAAGCAGCATTCGACCAGCTCAAGGAATACTTGGCGTCTCCTCCCCTGCTGTCCAAGCCGCAAGAAGGGGAAATGCTCTACCTCTATCTGGCGGTCTCCCCAACTGCAGTCAGTGCGGTACTGGTTCGGGAAGAGGCAAAGCTCCAGAAGCCTGTGTACTACATCAGCCGGGTCCTACGGGATGCCGAGACGCGGTATATGAAGGCTGAAAAGATCGCCTTCGCGCTGCTGACCGCGACCAGGAGGCTTCGCCCCTATTTCCAGGCCCATTCTGTCACCCTCTTGACCGATCAACCGCTGCGGCAGATCCTCAGCAATCCAGAGAATGCGGGACGGCTGGTGAAGTGGGCAATAGAACTTGGTGAGTTCGACATCCGCTACCAGCCCCGACCCGCCATCAAGGCCCAGGCGCTCGCGGATTTCCTCGCTGAGTGCACGGTGCAGGAGGCGGAACCTAGGTCGCCGGAAACACCCAGCCTCGACCTCCCGATTTGGACGCTTCACATCGATGGGTCGTCGAACCCCGAAGGTGGAGGGGCCGGGCTGGTCCTTACCAGTCCAGATGGAGTGATAGCCGAGTATGCCTTGAGGTTCGAATTTCCAGTGACCAACAACGAGGCGGAGTACGAGGCCCTAGTCACGGGACTCAAACTCACCAAGGAGCTCGGCATCCGGCGCCTGAAGGTCTTCACCGACTCCCAGCTGGTGGTCGGGCAGGTCCGTGGGGAGTTCGAAGCCCGGAACCCGACCATGCAGAATTACGTCCGGAAGGTGCAAGCACTCATTCCCGACCTCGGCAGTGTCGACATCCAGCAGGTCCCAAGAAGTGAAAATGCCAGGGCCGACAGGTTGTCCCGCTTAGTGAGCGCAGACGCGCACAACTTGTCGAGGGCGATCTACCTGGAGACCCTGGATGCCCCGAGCATCGGCGAGGCTGGAGCGGTGATGGCGATTGATCCGGAGCCGTCTTGGATGGACCCGCTTGTCGCCTACCTCGCCGAAGGGATCCTCCCTGAAGACGAAGATCAAGCTCGGCGACTTGTTATGAAGTCCGCCCACTACGTACTCTATGAAGGGAGGCTGTATCGGACCTCGTTCACCGCCCCCCTCTTAAAGTGCCTCCGCCCCTCGGAAGCGACCTACGTCCTCGGCGAAGTCCACGAAGGCGTTTGCGGATCGCACTTGGGGGCTAGGTCCTTGGCGCACAAGATCATGAGGCAAGGCTATTATTGGCCTACCTTGTTGGAGGACTCAAAGGATCATGTACGGAAATGCGACGCCTGCCAGCGCCACGCCAACGTCCAGAGAGTCCCTTCTGTCCCCTTGGCGCCAATCACTGCACCCTGGCCCTTCGCCCAGTGGGGAATGGATATCCTCGGACCATTCCCCGTCGCTTCAGCTCAGCGGAAATTTTTGATTGTTGCAATCGACTACTTCACCAAGTGGGTGGAGGCAGAGCCGCTGGCCACTATCACGGAGGCGCAAGTCCGAAAGTTCGTGAAGAAGAACATCATTGTCCGATTTGGGGTACCTCGGGTCCTCATCTCGGATAATGGTCGACAGTTCGACAACAAGCATTTCCGTGACTTCT
This sequence comes from Phoenix dactylifera, assembly GCF_009389715.1. Classification (NCBI taxonomy): domain Eukaryota; kingdom Viridiplantae; phylum Streptophyta; class Magnoliopsida; order Arecales; family Arecaceae; genus Phoenix; species Phoenix dactylifera. Next base: position 498,463 of record NW_024067688.1, read on the forward strand.
GCGAGGAGTTTGGGATCGAGCATCGGTTCACATCTGTGTCGCATCCCCAAACCAACGGCGAGGCCGAGGTCACAAATCGGACAATCCTCCAAGGAATCAAAGCGCGAATCGGTCGGACGGGGCAAGCTTGGGTCGAAGAACTCGAGAACGTCCTTTGGGCGTACCGGACCACGCATCGGACCCCTACCGGGGAGATGCCTTTCAGCCTAACCTATGGCACGGAAGCCGTTGTCCCCGTGGAGCTCGGACTCCCCTCACCTCGGGTGGCCGCGCACCGACCCGAGGCCAATTCGGAGCAACTCCGAGGGAACCTGGATCTCTTGGAAGAAGCAAGGGAAATGGCGCAGGTTCGGATGGCGATGTATCAGCGGAGGGTGGCCCGATATTACAACTCCAAGGTCCGACCGAAGCTTTTCAGAATCGGAGATCTGGTGCTAAGGCGAGCTAAAGCATCTCAACCTGCGGAAGGTGGGAAGCTAGCGCCAAATTGGGAAGGCCCGTATAGGGTTCGCTGGGTAAACCGACCTGGCTCCTACCAGTTGGAGGCCCTAGATGGTCGAGAAATTCCAAGGAGCTGGAATTCCGCTAACCTGCGGATGTATTACCAGTAGAACGACAATGCCAGAAAGACAGTTCAAAAATGTATAACACTTTTCATTTCAATAATTTCTGGTTACAATGGCGTGCTCGTGTGATTACAAGGAATTCTCAGAGGGGAATTAGGGCGTAAAGAAAGTAAAGAAGAGGTGGAGACTCCGAGGAGCTGAAGATCTGGGATCCCGAAACCTCCATCCGAAGCGGCTGCAATCCCGCCGGGAGTGGGTGCTTCCAACCGGAGGCGCCATCGGCGTCTCACGAAGAAGACGAAGAGCCGGCGCGGATGAAGAAGAACTGGACGAAGGAGAAGTCCACACTGCTCCTACCCAGAGGCGCCATCCACGCCTCACGAAAAAGACGAGGAGCCGCCGCAGACGAAGCTCCCGCTGCCTCCAGGGGAACGCCACCTCCAAGGGATATTCCGGTCCTCCCCAGTGTTAGGGGAGAGAAGGAATACATGGGAGAAGAGCATATGGAGGCGCGGTCCCGGATCAAGCGCCTGGTGCGGAGCTCAATCGGGAGGCCGAACTTCAAGGAGGGGAGACGTGATCCCGGATGAAACGCCTAGAGCGGAGTTCCGCCGGGGAGAACCTCCTTGTTGATCCCAGATGAAACGGCTAGTTGGCGGAAGCCGCGAAGGGCGCGTCTCCCGTTCCTTCGGTAGGGGTCTCTCAACCATGCGCCGGAGAGGAGGCCCACGATCCATGGCAACCTGAACAGCTCCGGCTTGGCAGGCTTCATCGCACCTGCACCTATATTTATAGCCAAACTGCGGCCCCCCGGTCGTTCCGATGCGGGTGGCTCCAATAAATGTGGGCGCATTGAATCCGGAGCCGATCCGGCTCTCGAGGCGTATCTTCCCGCGATTTCCTAAGCGTCATTCTCCTTAATCGCATTCTTTGTGCAGGACACTCCGGGTGGCCTGTACCCCTAGGTCCGCGTATCTCCGCTCGCGCCCCAGGCCGCATCCGCCTCGAAGAACGCGCGTATCGCGGCCACTTAACTGACACTCCTCGCAAGCAGCAACTGGCGATCCGATTTCCCAGGTAACCCCTTAATTAGCATTTAATGCCCATCTGGTGTTCCCCAGGCGACGCTTGGAGAGGAGGAGAAACACGATCGCAGCTGGCCATGGAGAAATCCCGTCGGGCGGCAAGCGACAGGCGCACGACCAGCGAGCGGAATTTCCCGAGGCTCGGCCCTCGGATGCCAGGCTAACCCGACGATCATCCCGGGAGCAGACTAGCCTGAAGCCCCGACCGGTCGCCTCGGCTTGCGCCAGCCTTGGCCGACCAACGAGCGGAATCTCCTGAGGCACGGCCCTCGGATGCCAGGCTAACCCGATGATCATCCCGGGAGCAGACTAGCCTGAAGCCCCGACCGGTCGCCTCGGCTTGCGCCAGCCTTGGCTGACCAACGAGCGGAATTTTCCGAGGCTCGGCCCTCGAATGCCAGGCTAACCCGATGATCATCCCAGGAGCAGACTAGCCTGAAGCCCCGACCGGTCGCCTCGGCTTGCGCCAGCCTTGGCCGACCAACGAGCGGAATTTCCCGAGGCACGGCCCTCGGATGCCAGGCTAACCCGACGATCATCCCGGGAGCAGACTAGCCTGAAGCCCCGACCGGTCGCCTCGGCTTGCGCCAGCCTTGGCCGACCAACGAGCGGAATTTTCCGAGGCTCGGCCCTCGGATGCCAGGCTAACCCGACGATCATCCCGGGAGCAGACTAGCCTGAAGCCCCGACCGGTCGCCTCGGCTTGCGCCAGCCTTGGCCGACCAACGAGCGGAATCTCCTGAGGCCTGACGACCCTCAGATGCCAGGCTAACCCGATGATCATCCCGGGAGCAAACTAGCCTGAAGCCCCGACCGGTCGCCTCGGCTTGCGCCAGCCTTGGCCGACCAACGAGCGGAATCTCCCGAGGCTCGGCCCTCGGATGCCAGGCTAACCCGATGATCATCCCGGGAGCAGACTAGCCTGAAGCCCCGACCGGTCGCCTCGGCTTGCGCCAGCCTTGGCCGACCAACGAGCGGAAGCTCCTGAGGCCTGACGACCCTCAGATGCCAGGCTAACCCGATGATCATCCCGGGAGCAGACTAGCCTGAAGCCCCGACCGGTCGCCTCGGCTTGCGCCAGCCTTGGCCGACCAACGAGCGGAATCTCCCGAGGCTCGGCCCTCGGATGCCAGGCTAACCCGATGATCATCCCGGGAGCAGACTAGCCTGAAGCCCCGACCGGTCGCCTCGGCTTGCGCCAGCCTTGGCCGACTAACGAGCGGAATTTCCTGAGGACTAACCCTCGGATGCCTGGCCGAGCGCCCGAAGAATTTCAAGAGTCGGGAGTCAGCGAGACGCTATCAAGAGTTAAAAAGAAGAAGGACGAAAGTGAAATGAAGAAACTCTATTTGCATTAACTTTCATTGTTTCAGGGCCGAGACCCATACAACTTGGCAAAACGCCAACACACAAAGAAAAGAACAAAAATACAGAAGGTCAGCTTGGAGGAACCCCCGGGTCGAGAACGTCGGGCGCGTCCGCAGGGGGTAGGGAGACGGTTGGAGAAGCAGCAGGCAATGGCGCCGGAGGGGAGTCGAGAAGGGAGATCCCACTCAGGTCAATTTCGGGGTACTTAGCCGACACCCTTGCCAGGCCTTCCTCGAAGCCTAAGACAAAGGAGTCGGACCCCGCGTCCGACATGTCACGGACGAACTCGTCGGACTGACGATAGGCCTGTACCGCCTCCGACATATCACGGGTGAACTCGGCGGACTGACGATAAGCCTGTACCGCCTGACGCCCGATCTCCGCACCCTTCTCGGCCAGCGCCGCCTCTGCCCGCTCCATAATCTGAGCCTTCGCCTCCAAGACCTTCGCCACAATCCGGTCATCCGCCTCGGAGGAGACCCTCAGCAGATCAGCCTGAGCCTCCTTGTGCTTCGCCTCGGCAGCAATGCGAGCAGCCTCAGCCTCCTCCAGGCGCGAATGAAGCTCCTGGTCGCTCGCGCGGAACTTCTCCAAGGCCGACTCCAATTCGCCCAGCTTGGCTTCAAGAGACCGGGTTCGGTTGCGGGCGCTGTCGGCAGACCGCTGGGCCTTCTCCCACCTCTCCCGGTAGTCGGCAGCCTTCCGGGACTGCTTCTCGGCCCGCTCCTCCGCCTTCTTGATCTCGCCCTCGAGACCCGAGGCAACCTTGAGTTGCTCCTGAGCCTCCAACAGTTGCTTCTCGAGGGTGGCGAAGCCGAGTGCCCGCTCTTCGGCCACCCGGAGCCTCATCTCGAGGTCCCTGGTCGTCCTCCCCGCCGCAGCCTGACCTCCCTCCTCTACTGCCTTCAGTTGGCTCTCGGCCCTCGTCAGAAGCCTCGCCTGTTCCTCGTAGCACTCCTCCAGGCGGATCATGTACTGGGCGAGCTAAGAGATAGGAAAAAACGAGGGCGTCAGGCGGGGATCAACAGAGCCTATAAATGATGAAAGCGACCAAAAGAACACTCACCGACATGAGACAGACGCAGCTGGCAGCCCCAATGTCAGGGACCCTCATCTCCCGGACCTGCCTGCGGTCCTTCTCCAGCAGCACCGTCTCGATGAGGTTTCGGGCGCCGGCGAAAGTGAAGGCCGACCCCGACTTCTCCCCGGAGTCGGACGGTAGTTCTGCAGCCTTACCCTTACCCATCGCTTGGGGAAGAGTCATGCTGACCATGCTCGGGGCGGGGACCGCCCCTGGAATTGACAGGGTCCCGCTCGGCCGGGGCCTCGGCGCGTCCCTCCTCGTATCATCCGGAGCCGACCGAGTCAAAGGCTGGGCTGGGGACCGATCACGTCCGACCCGTCCATCTCGGCCGCGCCCGGGTGATGCCTCCGGAGAAACGGTAGTCTCGGCATCGAAGGACTGATACAGCGTCAACTCCCGGTCCGCGCCCGCGGCGTCCCCCTGATCGGTGGGTCCGGACCCGTCTGTCGGCGTCGGAGTCGCCTGCCGGCGGGACTTCTTCGCCGGTGGGGCCCCGCTCGGAGGAGCTCGTTTCTTCCTCCGGACTGCTTCCAGTAGGGACGTCCTACCAACAGCCGTTGCCTTGTCCGACCGCATGACGTCGTCGATCTCTGCAAAAAGGACGAGGTGGTCGGAGGTTGAGAAACTGAAGGAAAGAACGAGACGAAAGAGGAGAAAAGAGCTAAAAAAGAAATGGTGGCGGGCTCACGGTCAGTGGGGACCGAGCTCAGACCAACGTTCACCAAGGTATCCTCGGAAATAAGGCAAGCCACCGAGGGGAGCCGGCCCTCGGCAACCAACCCCTTCAAGACGGCGACGCCATCGGATTCCTCCCTCGACAACCTCGATAGGCCAATCGGGGACTTCATCGGCGTCTCCCAGGTTGCCCTGATTCCCCAAGAGGGATCTACGTCAATGAAAAAGAAACGCTCCTTCCAGCCGTGAATGGAGGAAGGAGCCTCCTTGACGAGGCCGCACCCTCGCCGCGCCGCAAAGCACCACCACCCTTTGTCCTGGGGGTGGCCGCTCAGGCCGTAGCATTCCCAAAAGACATTCAGGGTGGCGGAAACCTCGTGCATGCGGCAGAGAACCTGGAAGGCCGTCAGAGCGCGCCATGAGTTCGGCACCAGTTGCGTCGGCGCCACTCTTAAACCCCGAAGCACCTGCACAACTAAGTCCGAGGGGGGAAAGCGAAACCCAGCCTGAAGAATGCCCTCATTGATGGCGACCTTCCCTGGAGGAGGATGGGACATCCTCTCCTCAGGCCCCGGGAGCGTAACATTGCAGGCCTCGGGAAGGTGGTATCGAGCCACGAACCTATCTAGGTCTTCAGCGACCAGCTCCGACTTAATGCGGTCTGCTCTCACTTCGCCCCTCCCTAATGGCCAGTGAATCTACGGTCAGGATGGGGTCAAGAAGGGGGAAAGGACCGGAACGACTGGAGTACCCTAATACAAAAGGAGAAAGTATGGAGAGCCTTAAATTGAAGAATGGGGCAACTCACCGGAAGAGAAGGAAGAACGGCTCCGAGAGCGTCAAAGGAGGAGCAAGCGAACAGTCCGACGGCAATGACGGCAGCGATGTCTATAAAGAGAAAGGCGGACGGAGGAGGGCCCCCGGTTAAATAGGCGGAAAGGTGGGTGACGCCTCGGTGACGCCAGAGGACGCCTGGCTGCCGAAGGGTCGCTCGCGCCCCAAAGGCGAATCGACGCCATTAAGGAAGGATGTCCGCCGAAATCCTCAGACTGCCAGGTCAGCAACAACCGCCATACGCCATAAAGAAGGCGGGGAGCTCGAAGCGCACGCGCCCCTCCGAGGGATGGCGGCAATCACGAAGCATCACTCCCTTCACCCGTTCCCCTTCTGGTTCCAGGCTCGGAAGTGGGGGGCTACTGTTACGGGGGAACTTAGCCACCATGCCCCACGTGACCGGCACGCGCGCCCAGGAAGACTACGGCAGCCCCTTGATCCAGCAATCCGACCCCGAGTCGGGCATCTTCGGCTCCGCAGCCCGACCCCGAGTCGGCTGCCCCTTGATCCAGCAATCCGACCCCGAGTCGGACATCTTCGTCTCCGCAGCCCGACCCCGAGTTGGTCATCTCTCGACAACGACAGGCTATTCCCCAGAGGCACGCCGCGGCCCTCTGCTCCACTACACCCAGCAACGGTCGTATCCGGCGCTGCTCCACGATCCCCTGTAACAGCCGTACAAAGCGGAGCTCCACTACGCCCTGTCATAGCCGTACCCAGCGCTGCCCCACGACGCCCTGTAACGGCCATGTCAGTGGCAGCTCCATCGTGCTACACGATGACCAACCCCCCAAAAGGACCCCCCAGCCTGGTATATATGCGGCTGGGGGGAGAAGGGGGAGGGTAAGCAAGAACTTCCAGAGCATTCTCTTACTTGCTACTATTATCTCTCCCTCTCCTCCAATCTCCTCTGACTTGATCGTCGGAGGGCCCCCACTACCCCAGTGGTGGTGCGAGGCTTGCTTGCAGGTTTCCCAGTGGAAGGTGGAGCGCGATCAACACCAACCAAGGCAACTCAAACGGAACCCCGTTCACACCGCTGTGCCAATCGTTCTCGGTTTGGACCACCAGCAACAATTACACATGGACCTATTCGGACCAACTAGAACAACAAGCCTAGGTGGAAATAAATATGGTCTAGTTATTGTAGATGATTATTCTAGGTACACTTGGGTTATGTTCTTAGCACATAAAGATCAAGCCTTTTCAGTATTTAAAAAGTTTCATAAGGAAGTAACCAATGCTAGAGATACTTCAGTAATAGCCATTAGAAGTGACCATGGTACCGAATTTGAAAATCAGTTATTCAATGAGTTTTGTAGTAAAAAGGGAATAACTCATAATTTTTCTGCACCTAGGACACCACAACAAAATGGAGTTGTGGAGAGGAAAAATAGAACTCTAGAGGAAATGGCTAGAACTATGTTATGTGAAAGTAACCTCCCTAAGTACTTTTGGAAATCAATGGAAATCAATAAAAAGATAAACTCTTAAAACACACAAATTCGTTCTTAGTGGATTCGGTACCTCGAGGCTCATTATCTCTCTTTTGGGGCTCCTAATGGAGTAATCTCCAGAATCTATTCAAGGGATATTCGGAGATTAGCTGAATCCTACTCAAGAACAAATTGACAGATTTTCCCTCTAAAAACCAAAAAAATTCAGTTCAAAAACTTCAAAGCATTAAAAGAAAATTCAAAGAATCAAAACATAGTAGAATACATATGTTGAGGGGGAGAATCTGAATTTTAATCAAGCAAAATCATTAATGACATATAAGCCAAACAATTGATTGTATAATATGAAGGCTTATATAATTCCAAATGAAAGGGGGAGCTTTAACTCCGAAATTTATTGTTTCACTCCTTTCAAGCTTGGATAAATTGAATTACCAGACATTTGAATTCATTTATGGATTTTATTTCATTGTTTATTGTGCAATTCACTTTACATATACTCAGTGTTTTGCCATCATCAAAAAGGGGGAGATTGTGGAGTGATTGATTAAAACCCTATTTGATTTTGATGAGATCAAAGCAATTGAGTATATTTCTTGTTTACTAATGAATTCAATTAAGTGTTTCAGTGAAAATCTTGTCTAAGTGTCTCAAGACTTGGTTCATAATTTTTGGATAAGTTAAGAAGTCAGCTTGAACCAAAGTCTGAGACTCGAGTCGACTCCAGAGTATCACGAGTCGACTCCAAGCGTATCAAGTTCACTGGCACGGGCTCGAGTCGACTCCAGATCTGTACGAGTCGACTCCGACTGAGAACAGACAGAAGAACAGAAAGTTTCAACTCAGAACCTGTCAACGAGTCGACTCCCAAAGTGCGCGAGTCGACTCCGATGTTCACCGAGTCGACTCCAGGATAGTAAGAGTCGACTCCAAGAGGAACACAAAGAAAAAGTCAGAGAGCAGTTTTCGGGTCTGAGATTCGAGTCGACTCCAGTGAAACGCGAGTCGACTCCGATGGATGGCAAGTCGACTCCAAAGAAGGTGAGAGTCGACTCTCAGAGGAACACAAGAAAAAGTCAGAGAGCAATTTTCGGACTCTGAGATTCGAGTCGACTCCCGCAATATGCGAGTCGACTCCAAGACTCCGCGACCATCAACAGACAGAAGACCAAGTTACTGCCTCTGAGATTCGAGTCGACTCCCAGACAGCTCGAGTCGACTCCAAGACAGCTTCACATCAAAAAGGCAGAAGACCAAGTTTCGGAAACTGAGAGCCGAGTCGACTCCGAGGAAGTTCGAGTCGACTCCAAGACTGGACGAGCCAAAAGACAGAGAATCGGGAGTTCGGGCTCTGAGATTCGAGTCGACTCCCAGGATAGTCGAGTCGACTCGAGTGGATCAAATTCAAAATTGGATCCACGGACTTCAGTGGATGAGCCGACTCCGAAATTGCCAAGTCAGCTCCAGAAGTTGGCGAGTCGACTCCAGGTCAAGACGAGTCGACTCCCAGTCGTGAAGGCAACTTTAATTCAAATTTGGAACAGTTGCCGAGTCGACTCCGGAAAAGCTTGAGTCGACTCCCGCTACAGTCGAGTCGACTCCTGATCGCGCGAGTCGACTCTAACCCACCAACGGACACATTGTCAGGCTGCGCAGAGTGTGCAGAACGGGCAGAAAAAGCTCTCTAACGGCTAGTTTCCGTGGGGGTTGGTTTAAATAGCCACAAAAGACTGTAGCAAGGCAGAGAACAACCATTCCACTCCAAGTAATCAAGCTTTCAATCTCTGCAACTTGTTCTTCAACGAAAAAGAGGGAAGAGCAGCATTAACTGCATCCACCTACTTCTTCCCAACATTGAAAGAGCCTTCTCCTGCATTCAAGTCGACTACACATTCAAGAGGAGACCCGAAGTTCAAGAAGCCCTTCCTCTTCTCCAACTTAAAAGCGTTTGAGGGCTCTTAACTTCGTTATTGTTCATATTGCCATTTATCTGCTTTTGAGAAGCTGTATTTTTCTGTTTGTCTCTTTTATCTACACCTTTATCTTTGCTTGGTTCAATCGGGGCATTGAATCAAGAGTATTGAGGTTGGTTGGTGAGCCGAGTGTAAAACCAACGTGTAAGGGTTCGATTGTGATCCCGGGAAAACAATCGGGGTTGGTTCTAGTCGGTGAGCCTGGGAAAACCGACCGAGTTCGTTGTGAGCTCGTAAAACAACAAGTTTGGTTGTGAGCTTGGAAAACAACCGGCTGTAATCCAAGGGGTTATAGTGAATTCCCAAGAGAGACTTGGGGAGTGGACGTAGGAGCAAGGGTTAGCTCCGAACCACTATAAAAGCTTTGTGTTTGTGATTGCTTGTCTCTTACCATTACTCTCATTTCATACACATCACAGCAACTAATTAATCATCTTGTAAAAAGCATTAATTAGTCACCCACAAACGCTTTAATAGTTAAAATTATTTTAAAACCCAATTCACCCCCCCCTCTTGGGTTGTCTATCTGGGCAACAAAATGATATAATGCTTGAATTACAGATGCACACATTCCATAATATTGTTAGAATTGCATCATTTTTGGGTATGTTCGGAAGCACCCAAACCTGTGCTCTAACTTGGCATATCTTAAAATTAATCAAACCAAAATGCCTTAGTTTGAGTTAGTTAATATACAAGTAGGGCTTAAGGAGAATCTGCGAAAGCCCCCAACCAAATTTGATTATCAAAAATTGTACAAGTTTTAAATTAATTTTTGAACATGAATTAATTTAAAATGATAACAAATAAAATCAATCTTAAAAATTTAGAGCAGGTATAGATACTTGGGAGTCATGAGATATTAGCATGAGTTTCAGTAATTATCTAAATGAATCCTATTATTGCATGTATACCCATATATATCTCAAATTACAGGAATACCCTCGTAATTTGAAATTTACATGTATATGCTTATAAATTATTCTTTTTGCCTGTATAAATACCATTATAAATTGTTTCTTTCTACATGTATACTGCTAACTCAATAAAGCTAAACATGCAAAAAGAATTAATTTATAAGGATATACACGCAAATAGTAAATTTACAAGGGTATAGACACAAAAAGAAATGATTTATAAGGGTGTATATGTAAATAGTAAATTTACAAGGATATACATACAATTTCATATATTCATAGGGGTATACATGCAAAAGGAATAATTTAAAATGGTATCCATGCAAATAGTAACTTTGTGAGGGTATATGCAAATTTTCAAATATTTATAAGGTTTTACATGCAAAAAACCCAATTCCTTAACCTTGTTTGAACTGAAAAAAATGCCTCTGAAATGTTTGCAATATGTCCTCATAGGTCTTGAGGAGGGGACAAAGGACCAGTTGAATCCCATAACAGAGTGCCATGGATAAGCAATCCTTCACTGTAATGGCTAGAACTATATAAGTCATGGATCTGCAGACTCGGATGGTGTGCAATCTGTAAGCATGTGCTGAGAGATGCAAAAATAAAATACAATCCATGATGGGGGGGACAATACCCAAATATATAAACTTAAATAATCTGTATTCCCTGACATAAAACACCAGTATGACGTCCCCATCATTAAGAATAAATCATCTGACTGGAAGGATGTTTACCAGCTACAAAGACAGGGAAAAAGAAATATAACTCATGATTGCACTGATAACCAAAAATGGTAGAATGATGAAGTTTCATAATTTTACATCGTATAAAAAGCATAATGGCACAATTTGGGCTAACATTTATGTCAAAAAAAAAGGAAATAAAAAGACAAATTGGTTTTATAGCTAAGCTCTTTAGTTCCATAATTGCCAGGACCATAAACAAAGATATAAAATGGTTGGCACACAAGCATACCTTCCACTATATCGAAAACATAAAAAGTCCTGAATGGTGCGGAAGCTTAAATTTGGTTGGTAAGAGAAAATCTAGAAAAGAAGAAGTGAAGAGTAAGTAAAAAAAGACACAGAAAGATCTCCAAAAAGAACCAATTTGACATGTCTTATACCGCATTCAATAATGGTTTATAAGCCGCCTCTGGGAGATAAGATAAGGTTGTACCACTATCAATTATTGTTCCTTTCTTGTCTCCATTTTCAAACAAGTCAGTTGGAAGCCGTAGAAAAGCCCCAGCAACCTCAATTGCCCTGAGATTGACATTATAATGTGGCCTGAAGTAGCGGTAAAATTATCAGCTATGGCAGAATTGAAAAGCCAATAGATTACTCAAGAGTTAGCAATCAGCAGACAAAATAAAATAAAAAAAAGAATTTATTCACATGTTATAGCAGAAATAAGGGAGCATAAATACTGAATTACATTAAAAACAAAGGCGGACCCAAGGGGTAATTTCTTTAGGAGGAACTTTCTCTTGTGATATTACATCTGGGATCCCTTCCCCCAACAACCTCCTAACACTCATTGTCTTGTTGTATGGGCTATATACCCCCCAACCCTACTCATTTGCTCAAAATTTTTATATCATCTAATTAAGAATCCATAAACATGCCAAATTTAATTTCTAAATTTTTATAAATAGAAACAAATGTTTGATTAGGTTCTCAAAATTAATATCTAAGGTTTTATAGATAGGAAGCCAATCTTTGATTATGTGTCTCATGGTCCTTCCTTGATCTTATCTTATTTTATTATAGGACTCCTTTCAAACACTCTTAACAGACATGGTCTTCCTCCACTTCTTTGAAATCCTAAGTAACGCATATCATAAAAGCCTGAAATAGAATGGCTATGCCGCCATGCTTATCATCCTAAAAATCATGGAATTAGGATCCATTAACATCACTTTATTACTTTCCAATATAGACAATCACATAACAGCCTCCTATACAAAATTTTTGATGGGATACTCGTGATTCCTTCAATTTCTGATTTTGGATTGCAAATGCATGACAAATTTGTAGCCAGATTTAGATATATGAGCGAGAGGGAATAGTTTCAGATTTTTTTGTGTTCCTCTCAAGGAATGCGGAACCATCCCGAACCGGACGGTTTCGCCCGTTCCGAGCCGTACCGGTGGCTTACCAGTACGGTTCCGACTTTGAAAATGGTTCACTGCCGGAGTCAGAGAAGAAGATTTCACGTAAAAATTTTCAAATTGTTTTCCACGGCCCCCACCGCGCCCCCATGGCCTCCGCCGCCACCCCCTCCCCCGCGCAGCCCTCCGCAGGCGTCTGCAGCCGCTCCTCCCTCCCTCCCTCCCTCGCTCTCTCTCCTTCTCCGGCTCCAACTGGTTTTCTCTTTCAGTACGGGCCTGGCCTGGCACGGCCCGTACCGACTCATGCCGCCAGACAACCGGTACAGTGCCCGGTACCGACATAGTAGATCTTGGTTGTCAGGCCCGTAACAACTCGTGCCGCTGGGCAACCGGTACGGTGCCCAGTACAGACATAGTAGACCCTGGTTCTTCCCTAAAACTTTTTCTAAATTATTCATTAATCTTTTTATAATCAAGAAATTTGTTACATAGATGCAAAGTATTTCTTAATTTTGAACTATAAAGTCTTCCAATTCTTTGAGAAAAATAAATTCTTAAAAGTTAGAATCCTTATTTCACAAACATGTTCATAGAACTTTGTATTATTGCTAATGATATTAGTAACTTTCTTTTAAGTAGTTATTGTAAGCATCTGTTTAGTATAAGTATTTTTCTGTTTTTTATTTTTAAACATGAAAACACAAAAATCGATGTGAAAAAAGATTTTTGGTCGCATTATTTTTTTTTAAGTGACTTTCACTATTTACGGAAAAAGTGGAAGTGAAAATATTTTATATCCTCTTTTTGCAAAAGTAACTTTTTGAGGCCCGAAATAGCTCCTCGTGCATCATACTCCCCCGATTTTTATTCCACTATGCCTCTTACATACACTTCCCAAGTCAACCATCCATATAGGTGGAGCTTTGGCACTTTGCTGCATCGCCCGTTTGAGATCCAGCACACAAACGCACCGCCCATTTGAGATCCGCTAAGTCCTCCCTTCCACTCATCCTCTCTTTCTCTTTCCCATCGGCGAGAACTTTTCTTGCCTCATTTGGAGTCGTCCATAAATTGGTAGTGACAACGGTTTTTCGGTACCAGCAAGAGTGTTCTAGTGGGTTTCGGGGGTAGGGATCTTCCAAGAGTCAAAAGATTAGATTTTGGGGCATGGGAGGAGGCTTTCCAATGGGTGAAGAAGAGGCAATCACACAGCATCCGTTAAGCGAACGGTATTGACCTGGGTGTTCTGGTGGGTTTTGGGGAGGGGGATCTTCCAAGAGTCATGTGATTGGATTTTGGGGACAAAGGGGGGAGGCATTCCAATGGGTGGGGAAGAGGCCTTTGGAATTTTTTTTACGTGAACTCTTTGGTTGGTGGCAAGGTTTTGCTGCCAAAATCATAGGCCTGAATCTGATGCTGTTTGCTCCTGTTGATGTGTTCCTTCTCTAGTTTCTTAGTAAATTCTTGATGTTTTCTTGCTGCTTCTTACCAAACCCATTCTTCCCTCAAGAAGATCGCTTATATGGGTTAAGGAGTTCGTCAAGGTTCCCTTTCGAGTCCATTCCGGGATTTTACATCTGTTTTTTAATTTGATGGATGACCCATAAAGTTTTGGGGAGGAAGCTAGCACTTATGTAAATTTTCTGAATATTCTCTTATTTTCCTTTCAAGAATTCAATCGCTTTTCAATAACATGGAGTACCTTGTTAATAGCAGAGAAAATACAACGACATTGAATTTTAAATTTTCACTTACCAAACATGTTTTCTTTTCCTATTGTAAAAATTGAAAAAATAGTGACTACCAAGCATGTTTATGCTGTCGGAAATCTAATCAAATATAGGAAACAGAATTCCTGACTCCTGTTTTTAATTTTTTTAAAAAATAAAAGTGACAACGACGCCAAATGCAGCCCAAGTTGCAGCATCTAATGTAAGAGCATAAACCAATACCAACAATTATAATCTAATTACAAGGACAGAGCATCTACCAAATTTTTTTGGGTCATATTAAATTAAGCATGGCGGAGAGTCCAACCTTTTTTCCAAAATAAAAAATGTTTAACGATTTCTGATGAGAGTAAAATTTAGAATTGCAAACCTCTATTGCCCCAAATTATAAAAGGGAAAAAAGCTATCAAGTTACAAGGATTGTAACTTGTAGCAATTAATTAATTAGTTAGCTGATTTAGAAAATATTATGCACAATTTTGATACATATATGCAAAAATAAATATATTTTTATAAAAGTTTTAATCTTTTTTTTTTGAGATATTAATCTTTCATTGCTGAACTTCTATAATTTGAACACCAGTCCCTGACGAAAAAATCCTGGTTACACCCCTGACTAAACTAGTTTTCACTCGAATTAATCAGCAGTAGCATATCGAAGCAACTGTTGAAACCTATCTGAAAGAACAATTCTTCTTACCCCGGACAAAGAAAATAAATAACAGAAGAAAGAACGCGCATTAATTAGAATTGTCAGGAAAACATGATACAAGCCTTTCACAGGATTGAGGATGAGGATACATAAACAACCATGTGTATGTATACATATATGTTTGTCTATGTATGTTTCTGTGATATCCATTATCCAATGTCACACTCATACCCATACCCATCTCCACAATCATGTGTATGCATACATAAATGTTTGTGTATGTATGTTTCTGTGATATCCATTATCCAATACCGATCTCCAGTTGTCAACTCAGGGTTCTCTATGAGTCCTATTTGGCTATTCATTGAACCTTATCCTCCACCAAGACAAGATTATTCCGATCCTTTGTTATAATATTCACCTACAAGTCCTCTGGTTCACCTTCCTATAATTTATACAGGCAATTTTGGTCCTTCCTTGCACATAACCAGCATATAACAGTCATTTCCGTCATCTTATCATTTTTAACAATTCTTAAGTTGTTTCTAACATATTCCTTCTATATTCACCATTCCTAATTTCTCTGCACCCCTACACTAGCCAATTTTCTTTAAAAACTGTAAGTCTATACAATGTATCAACGCCTAATCTTAGGGAGCCTTAAAAAGCTCTAACCACTTGGAACTTTGTAGTACACAAATCTGCTACCTTCATAAAGAAATATAAATGCCAAAAGATGAGTTCATGATAAAATGAGTAGCAAAGCATATAGAAATATGGAGAAAAAGGATTAAAAAGGAAGGAAATGGAAGGAAAGGAAGGAAAAAAAAAGAGCAAGGATTCAACCAGGCCTCCTATCAAAACATCACAAATTCTTAACAAATAAGCAAACGATATATCCTCCGGTCAAGAACCCAATGCTAATAGGTGTATAACATGTCACATGTGGGTCCAAAATTAAAGCATAATTTACTAAATCGTTTACATAGAATCTTTCAATCAAAAGACATTAAATTACACAATCAACTATAGTTAAGCTCACACATCTTCTGACTTTCCAAGAAATACATTTCATTAAACCACCCGTAAGTAGAACACAGTAGTTCCTCCAACAATTTCTCATTGGAAGATGCCACTCCTTTTAAATTAGATGCCTTAGCTTTCGATTTTATCGGGGAGAAAGAAAAAATTCCTTCAACTTGCTCAACTCAAATCTCTTAAAAGTAAATTTAGAAAATAGAAAAATTGACAATAGTAGGATCTAGGAAGCCTTTTCTTTTATTAATGAATATAAAACTGAGTTATAAAACCTTTATTAATACCAGTTAGGTCCATCCTTGCACAATTCCGGTTGGATTTCTCTTCTAATTAAAATGGTTAGAACATTTCCGAAATAGATATGACTAATGGAAGTTGAAATCTTACAGGAGGTAAATCTTGACTTATGTGTTAGCTTTATCTTCAATCGCTTTGTTTAATTATATCAAGATTGAAAGATATGCCCCATCGAAATCTCAAAAGGAAATTTTTCCTTCAGCCAACCTATTTCAAGGTCCAAATGATGGAATTGGACATGATTGCTTGATGCGCCGCACCTTTTATGGTGTTGCACCACGTCATTGAGCTTGAACAAGTTATTCGATTTAAAAGAAAAAAATGCACCTCAGCCGATATTGTTAAGGCAAGTTAGGGTCTTCCAAGGTTTGACTCACTACTCAACTTTCTGATGCAGTGGATCTTGCTATAGACCCTATCCAATTTTTCTCTGCAGTGGCAAATGGTCTGCATCGAGTCTAGTGTGACTCTCCCGAATCAGGGTTCTCCTTGTTTGAAGGATTTAGCTTATGCTAAATCAAAATTGAAGATACGAAATCCTCGCATCCCCATCTTGCAACTAAATCATTTGGCTTTGCTAGAAAGTCAGGCCATTCCAGAAGATCCAAAAGGTCTCAATCCTCTCACATTTAGCTTTTGTGACTTTTCTCTCAAGGATGACCCTTGTCCAGCAGCTTTTCCCGCTCTACCTATAGATCATCCACGACTACTAGTAGCCATGATCTTCATCGAGCATGGAAAGCTCAAACAACTTTAGATTCTTAACAATGATTAATAAGTACATCTCCATGTTTAGTGGCAAATCAAGTTGAAAGTCATTTTTTTTCATCTTTTTGAAAATTTTGAAAGGACTATATCGAATTACTTTTAGTTTCTTTCTTTCACCCTTCAACCCTTCTTTCTGGAAACAAAGCCAAACTAGCTCTCCCTCTTGGAAGTTATACTCCACATGATGCCTTGTCACGGCAATCCTCATACAGTTGTTGTGATTGATGCAGCCATGCCTCGACCTTCTGATGCATCTTCCTAATAATCTCAATAAACCTTGGAGCTCGTGCTTGGTCTCCCTCATTATTGCCCTTTGGCTTAGCACAAAATGTGAACTCTAGGTCGAAGGGGCTCTGTGGCAGATAGCCCAAGCAGACCTTAAATGGCAACTTCTGTCGTAGAGAAACTGGTGGTAGGGCGACCTCTCATCCGAATTATTTGAATGCTTTGACTATAGCATCAAAGGAGCTGCACCACCATATGATTCATGATCTACATTTGTCCATCCGTTTATAGATGGAACCAAGGTCCGTCGGACCGATAGTACCAACGTACCAGTGGGCCGGTAGGTTCGGTACCGGTTCGGTGCCAGTTCGGTACCAGTTCGGTCAACAGAACAGACGCGCGCGCGCGGACGCAATGCATGGACGTGAAAAAAAAAACTAAGCACAGACGCGAAAAAAACAACGCGAATACATTAAATGCCACAGAGTTGCATTAAATGCCACAGAGTTGCATTAAATGGCCCACGCAGACTGCCAGCCCGCGTAGGCACACTGCCCCGCGTAGGCGCGCTGCCCCGCGTGGGAAACCGAGTGCGGGCGCAATTTTCTACCTGGGAACCGGTCGCGGCCATGGTTACCCGCACGAAAAATCGCGCACGAGCGCGAGCTAGGCATGCAATTCTCCCTTCGCATGTCTGTGCGCAGATGTAAAAAAAAAAAAAAAACAGCGCGGATGCGTTAAATGCCACAGAATGGCTAATGGGGACATCAGAGCTGATCATCCGCCCATCTAGTCCACCATCTTCATTAGCATTTTATTTTATTTCTAGGCTTGTTTGCATTTTATTTTTGTGTAGGGCTTTATTTGTGTTATTTAAGGGATTTATTGGGAATTATTTTTGTGTAAGGGGTTTATGTTAATTATTCTTGTTTGGGCCCTATATATAGGGGACTTTTATCATGATGATTAGGGTTTCAACGAAAGTGAACTAAATTTCTCCCCACGTTCTTTCTCCCTCCTCTCTTCCTCCCTTCCTTTCTTCTTCTCCTCCTCTTCTTCCTCCCTCTTCCCCTTATTTCCTGATTCTGTCACCACAGCATCCTCTCTCGTGCTTGGTCCATCGTCACTATTCCCTATTCAGTCGCTGCAGCAGCCTCTCCCGTGATCGGTACTGCATCAACTTGGTATCAGAGCCTCGGCTTTGCCCCTGCTACCAAAGCCACAATCTAGGTTCTCTTCTCTCCCTCGGTTCCCACCAACCAGAACAGGCCTCCACCCTCTCTCCGTCAGCTCTGCTCATAAAAAAAAAAAGAAAAAGAGGGCCATCTCTCTCTCTCTCGGCAGAGCCTTCCCAACAGCGTCGCCAGCCCCTTCGCGCTTCCTTCGGCCGCCCTGTGACCATCTCGGAGCGCCGCTCCACTTGCACCCAACCGCCGGAGAAGAATACCGCCACCGCCCGCGCTGTTGTCCACTGAACCGGCCATCCGCTGCGTCGCCTACGCACCTCTTCCAACTGCACGGTCCACAATCGGCCGGAGAAGACCCCTCGCACCACCGGCCGCCACCCGTCGCCGCGGACCACGAAGCCGCAACCGAGATCACCGCCCTCCGTCATGGCCATCGAAGCCCTGCCCCGCAGCCACCGCCGCAAAGGTCAGAGAGCCCTCCCGAATCCATTGGGAGGTTGAAGAAAAGATTAACGGATAAGTCACAAAACCCGTTAACCTGAATCTGATAGCCCGAATCCAAAAAAAAAATAGTACATGCCTTGCACACAAAAAAAAAAGTAACACGTGCCTTGGGCGCAAAAAAAAAGAAAAAAAGAAAAAAAAATCCTTACCTCTGTTCATCGTCCCGATCGGCCGCCACTTCTTCCGCCGTGCCGCCATCCTTCGTGAACGCCGTCGCCGCTTCCACTTCTACTATCACCACGCCGCTCCGCCTGGCCGCCTTCACCACCCCGCCGCTTCTTCTCCGATCACACGATGCCCACTGCTGCTTCCGCCTCACCGCCACCTTTCAAACTCCCATTGTCGTCCCCTCCACCAAAGCACCTCGCCACCTCCGGCTTCCCCTCCGTTTGCCGCTGCACCAGACCGCCGCCGCCTCTGCCTTCTTCACCCCCTTCGCCGTCCATCTGCTCGCCGCCCACAAGCGCCGCTCGCCGTCCCTTTTATTTGCTGCCACCGAACCCCTGCGCGCCTGGTTCCTTAAGCGCGGCCCAAGCCCGCGCTCCAGGTTGTTTGAGCGTGGTACAGGCCCGCGCGCCAGATTTTTGAGTGCAGCCCAGGCCCAAGCGACCGCAGGCCCCGTCTCAGGCTCGAGTCCACACACTTTTCAGCCCATTTCAGGCACCCAGAAGTTCCATTTCGGTGTTTAATTCCCTTGGGTTCGAGTCAAATCAGATTTGACTAGCTAAAAGGTTGATTAGAACCCTTTTCCCTTATATAGGGTTGGGACCATCTTCTTTTCCCCTTTTGCCCTTTGCATAGGTCCCACCTTATGTCCTTGTGGGCCCCACATCTTGCTTGAGTGGGACCCACACCTCGTGATGCAGGTGAGGACTGCATACTGGATGCATCCTAGCCCTGTGGTAGAATTCAAATTAGATTTGTACTCTTTACAGGACACCTCACACCTCCACCGTCCAGGGCACCTCACCCCATAGACTGAGATTATTTCTCATAGCCATCCAATCACACTTCATGAGAGCTTTATAGGCCATCATGAGCACCAGGACACGTGGCATCATACATGTTTGACATGTGGCAAGTGAGCTCCTTTGTTGGACTTTCTCTCCCTCTATAAATAGGGAAGATGGCTGCCATCTTTGTAGAGAAAAAAGACCTGGCTTAGAGTATTTGGTGTTTTGACACCGGTTAGGAAAGAGTGAAGTGAGCTTTGAGAGTTCATGTTGTAAGAAAAAGAAAGAAAAAAGAAAAGATTGAAGGAAAGGGTAGCTAGTCCTCTTCCTCCTAGTTCTCTCCCTCCCTCTCGGCCACCTGCTGCATCCCTACGAGCTAGCACTCCCCGGGACGCCGGTTGATCCAGAGGCCTCACGTTGATTACTTGTAGAAGCCGGACGCTTGTGCGGTTGCGGAGCAACAAGCTAGAACCAACCTGCTAAAAGGTTAGTGTTGTGGGGGGGGAGGGGGCCTTGAATTTAGTCCCACATCGGCTAGAGCGGAAAGGTTCCGTGCCTTATAATGAGGAGGGCGAAGCCTTTTCCTTACGAGGGCCCTTTTGTGGGACAAAACCGTGAGGGCAATCCCCCCGTCAGCGCTGGACGCGCGGGCCGGAAACGTCTCCCTCCGTCAGCGCTGGACGCGCGGACCGGAGCGCCCAAAGCGGACAATACCTCGTATGACTACAATAACACTTTTCAATAACCCTCGGATGAAGAAGTTCTTGCTAGAGAGGAGGCTCCCTAGTGTTAAAAATGTATAACACTTTTCATTTCAATAATTTCTGGTTACAATGACGTGCTCGTGTGATTACAAGAAATTCCCAGAGGGGAATTAGGGTGTAAAGAAAGTAAAGAAGAGGTGGAGACTCCGAGGAGCTGAAGATCTGGGATCCCGAAACCTCCATCCGAAGCGGCTGCAATCCCACCGGAAGTGGGTGCTTCCAACCGGAGGCGCCATCGATGTCTCACGAAAAAGACGAAGAGCCAGCGCGGATGAAGAAGAAGTGGACGAAGGAGAAGTCCACACTGCTCCTACCCAGAGGCACCATCCACGCCTCACGAAAAAGACGAGGAGCCGCCGCAGAAGAAGCTCCCGCTGCCTCCAGGGGAACGCCACCTCCAAGGGATATTCCGGTCCTCCCCAGTGTTAGGGGAGAGAAGGAATACAAGGGAGAAGAGCATATGGAGGCGCGGTCCCGGATCAAGCGTCTGGCGCGGAGCTCAATCGGGAGGCCGAACTTCAAGGAGGGGAGACGTGATCGCAGCTGGCCACGGAGAAATCCCGTCGGGCGGCAAGCGACAGGCGCACGACCAGCGAGCGGAATTTCCCGAGGCTCGGCCCTCGGATGCCAGGCTAACCCGATGATCATCCCGGGAGCAGACTAGCCTGAAGCCCCGACCGGTCGCCTCGGCTTGCGCCAGCCTTGGCCGACCAACGAGCGGAATTTTCCGAGGCTCGGCCCTCGGATGCCAGGCTAACCCGATGGTCATCCCGGGAGCAGACTAGCCTGAAGCCCCGACCGGTCGCCTCGGCTTGCGCCAGCCTTGGCCGACCAACGAGCGGAATCTCCCGAGGCTCGGCCCTCGGATGCCAGGCTAACCCGATGATCATCCCGGGAGCAGACTAGCCTGAAGCCCCGACCGGTCGCCTCGGCTTGCGCCAGCCTTGGCCGACCAACGAGCGGAATCTCCCGAGGCTTGGCCCTCGGATGCCAGGCTAACCCGATGATCATCCCGGGAGCAGACTAGCCTGAAGCCCCGACCGGTCGCCTCGGCTTGCGCCAGCCTTGGCCGACCAACGAGCGGAATTTTCCGAGGCTCGGCCCTCGGATGCCAGGCTAACCCGATGATCATCCCGGGAGCAGACTAGCCTGAAGCCCCGACCGGTCGCCTCGGCTTGCGCCAGCCTTGGCCGACCAACGAGCGGAATCTCCCGAGGCCTGACAACCCTCAGATGCCAGGCTAACCCGATGATCATCCCGGGAGCAGACTAGCCTGAAGCCCCGACCGGTCGCCTCGGCTTGCGCCAGCCTTGGCCGACCAACGAGCGGAATCTCCCGAGGCTCGGCCCTCGGATGCCAGGCTAACCCGATGGTCATCCCGGGAGCAGACTAGCCTGAAGCCCCGACCGGTCGCCTCGGCTTGCGCCAGCCTTGGCCGACCAACGAGCGGAATCTTCCGAGGCTCGGCCCTCGGATGCCAGGCTAACCCGATGATCATCCCGGGAGCAGACTAGCCTGAAGCCCCGACCGGTCGCCTCGGCTTGCGCCAGCCTTGGCCGACCAACGAGCGGAATCTCCCGAGGCTTGGCCCTCGGATGCCAGGCTAACCCGATGATCATCCCGGGAGCAAACTAGCCTGAAGCCCCGACCGGTCGCCTCGGCTTGCGCCAACCTTCGCCGACCAACGAGCGGAATTTCCTGAGGCCTAACCCTCGGATGCCTGGCTTAGCGCCGGAAAAAGTTCCTGAGGCCTAACCCTCGGATGCCTGGCTTAGCGCCGGAAGAAGTTCCTGAGGCCTAACCCTCGGATGCCTGGCTTAGCGCCGGAAGAAGTTCCCGAGGCTTGGCCCTCGGATGCCAGGCTAACCCGATGATCATCCCGGGAGCAAACTAGCCTGAAGCCCCGACCGGTCGCCTCGGCTTGCGCCAGCCTTGGCCGACCAACGAGCGGAATTTCCTGAGGCCTAACCCTCGGATGCCTGGCTTAGCGCCGGAAGAAGTTCCTGAGGCCTAACCCTCGGATGCCTGGCTTAGCGCCGGAAGAAGTTCCTGAGGCCTAACCCTCGGATGCCTGGCTTAGCGCCGGAAGAAGTTCCGAGGCCTAACCCTCGGATGCCTGGCTTAGCGCCGGAAGAATTCCCTGAGGCCTAACCCTCGGATGCCTGGCCTAGCGCCGGAAGAATTCCCTGAGGCCTAACCCTCGGATGCCTGGCCTAGCGCCGGAAGAAGTTCCTGAGGCCTAACCCTCGGATGCCTGGCTTAGCGCCGGAAGAAGTTCCTGAGGCCTAACCCTATAGCGCCGGAAGAAGTTCCTGAGGCCTAACCCTCAGATACCTGGCCTAGCGCCAGAAGAATTTCAAGAGTCGGGAGTCAGCGAGACGCTACCAAGAGTTAAAAAGAAGAAGGACGAAAGTGAAATGAAGAAACTCTATTTGCATTAACTTTCATTGTTTCAGGGCCGAGACCCATACAACTTGGCAAAACGCCAACACACAAAGAAAAGAACAAAAATACAGAAGGTCAGCTTGGAGGAACCCCCGGGTCGGGAACGTCGGGCACGTCCGCAGGGGGTAGGGAGGCGGTTGGAGAATCAGCAGGCAATGGCGCCGGAGAGGAGTCTAGAAGAGAGATCCCACTCAGGTCAATTTCGGGATACTTAGCCGACACCCTTGTCAGGCCTTCCTCGAAGCCTAAGATAAAGGAGTCGGACCCCGCGTCCGACATGTCACGGACGAACTCGTCAGACTGACGATAGGCCTGTACCGCCTCCGACATATCACTGGTGAACTCGGCGGACTGACGATAAGCCTGTACCGTCTGACGCCTCGGTGACGCCAGAGGACGCCTGGCTGCCGAAGGGTCGCTCGCGCCCCAAAGGCGAATCGACGCCATTAAGGAAGGATGTCCGCCGAAATCCTCAGACTGCCAGGTCAGCAACAACCGCCATACGCCATAAAAAAGGCGGGGAGCTCGAAGCGCGCGCGCCTTTCCGAGGGATGGCGGCAATCTCGGAGCATCACTCCCTTCACCCGTTCCCCTTCTGGTTCCGGGCTCGGAAGTGGGGGGCTACTGTTACGGGGGAACTTAGCCACCATGCCCCACGTGACCGGCACGCGCGCCCAGGAAGACTACGGCAGCCCCTTGATCCAGCAATCCGACCCCGAGTCGGACATCTTCGGCTCCGCAGCCCGACCCCGAGTCGGCTGCCCCTTGATCCAGCAATCCGACCCCGAGTCGGACATCTTCGGCTCCGCAGCCCGACCCCGAGTCGGCTGCCCCTTGATCCAGCAATCCGACCCCGAGTCGGACATCTTCGTCTCCGCAGCCCGACCCCGAGTCGGACATCTTCGGCTCCGCAGCCCGACCCCGAGTCGGCTGCCCCTTGATCCAGCAATCCGACCCCGAGTCGGACATCTTCGGCTCCGCAGCCCGACCCCGAGTCGGCTGCCCCTTGATCCAGCAATCCGACCCCGAGTCGGACATCTTCGTCTCCGCAGCCCGACCCCGAGTCGGACATCTCTCGATAACGACAGGCTATTCCCCAGAGGCACGCCGCAGCCTCCTGCTCCACTACTCCCTGCAACGGTTGTATCTGGCGCTGCTCCACGATCCCCTGTAACGGCCGTACAAGGCGGAGCTCCACTACGCCCTGTCATGTCCGTACCCAGCGCTGCCCCACGACGCCCTATAACGGCCGTGTCAGTGGCAGCTCCATCGTGCCCCACGATGACGAACCCCCCTGAAAGACCCCCCAGCCTGGTATATATGCGGCTGGGGGGAGAAGGGGGGGTAAGCAAGAACTTCCAGAGCATTCTCCTACTTGCTACTATTATCTCTCCTTCTCCTCCAATCTCCTCTGACTTGATCGTCGGAGGGCCCCCACTACCCCAGTGGTGGTGCGAGGCTTGCTTGCAGGTTTCCCGGTGGAAGGTGGAGCGCAATCAACACCAACCAAGGCAACTCAAACGGAACCCCGTTCACACCGCTGTGCCAATCGTTCTCGGTTTGGACCACCAGCAACAGTTGGCGCTAGAAGGAGGGCAGCCTCCTCTCTCCATTGACTACCCTCCAGGACTGTGGGGGCCCGTTGGGGTAAAACCTGGCCGGAACCTTCCCGCTGGGGGGGCTATGTTGTGGGGGGGGAGGGGGCCTTGAATTTAGTCCCACATCGGCTAGAGCGGAAAGGTTCCGTGCCTTATAATGAGGAGGGCGAAGCCTTTTCCTTACGAGGGCCCTTTTGTGGGACAAAACCGTGAGGGCAATCCCCCCGTCAGCGCTGGACGCGCGGGCCGAAAACGTCTCCCTCCGTCAGCGCTGGACGCGCGGACCGGAGCGCCCAAAGCGGACAATACCTCGTGGGGGACGCGGTCTCTTTCTGCTCGGCTCGGTTGGGACTAAGGCTGTTGCCGGTGTGAAAATCCCGCAACAGATGGCGCTAGGCCACTATCACGGAGGCGCAAGTCCGGAAGTTCGTGAAGAAGAACATCATTGTCCGATTTGGGGTACCTCGGGTCCTCATCTCGGATAATGGTCGACAGTTCGACAACAAGCATTTCCGTGACTTCTGCGAGGAGTTCGGGATCGAGCATCGGTTCACATCTGTGTCGCATCCCCAAACCAACGGCGAAGCCGAGGTCACAAATCGGACAATCCTCCAAGGAATCAAAGCGCGAATCGGTCGGACGGGGCAAGCTTGGGTCGAAGAACTCGAGAATGTCCTTTGGGCGTATCGGACCACGCATCGGACCCCTACCGGGGAGACGCCTTTCAGCCTAACCTATGGCACGGAAGCCGTTGTCCCCGTGGAGCTCGGACTCCCCTCACCTCGGGTGGCCGCGCACCGACCCGAGGCCAATTCGGAGCAACTCCGAGGGAACCTGGATCTCTTGGAAGAAGCGAGGGAAATGGCGCAGGTTCGGATGGCGATGTATCAGCGGAGGGTGGCCGGATATTACAACTCCAAGGTCCAACCGAAGCTTTTCAGAATCGGAGATCTGGTGCTAAGGCGAGCTAAAGCATCTCAACCTGCGGAAGGTGGGAAGCTAGCGCCAAATTGGGAAGGCCCGTATAGGGTTCGCTGGGTAAACCGACCTGGCTCCTACCAGTTGGAGGCCCTAGATGGTCGAGAAATTCCAAGGAGCTGGAATTCCGCTAACCTGCGGATGTATTACCAGTAGAACGACAATGCCAGAAAGACAGTTCAAAAATGTATAACACTTTTCATTTCAATAATTTCTGGTTACAATGACGTGCTCGTGTGATTACAAGGAATTCCCAGAGGGGAATTAGGGTGTAAAGAAAGTAAAGAAGAGGTGGAGACTCCGAGGAGCTGAAGATCTGGGATCCCGAAACCTCCATCCGAAGCGGCTGCAATCCCACCGGAAGTGGGTACTTCCAACCGGAGGCGCCATCGACGTCTCACGAAAAAGACGAAGAGCCAGCGCGGATGAAGAAGAAGTGGACGAAGGAGAAGTCCACACTGCTCCTACCCAGAGGCGCCATCCACGCCTCACGAAAAAGACGAGGAGCCGCCGCAGAAGAAGCTCCCGCTGCCTCCAGGGGAACGCCACCTCCAAGGGATATTCCGGTCCTCCCCAGTGTTAGGGGAGAGAAGGAATACAAGGGAGAAGAGCATATGGAGGCGCGGTCCCGGATCAAGCGTCTGGCGCGGAGCTCAATCGGAAGGCCGAACTTCAAGGAGGGGAGACGTGATCCCGGATGAAACGCCTAGAGCGGAGTTCCGCCGGGGAGAACCTCCTTGTTGATCCCAGATGAAACGGCTAGTTGGCGGAAGTCGCGAAGGGCGCGCCTCCCGTTCCTTCGGTAGGAGTCTCTCAACCATGCGCCGGAGAGGAGGCCCACGATCCATGGCAACCTGAACAGCTCCGGCTTGGCAGGCTCCATCGCACCTGCACCTATATTTATAGCCAAACTGCGGCCCCCCGGTCGTTCCGATGCGGGTGGCTCCAATAAATGCGGGCGCATTGAATCCGGAGCCGATCCGGCTCTCGAGGCGTATCTTCCCGCGATTTCCTAAGCGTTATTCTCCTTAATCGCATTCTTTGTGCAGGACACTCCGGGTGCCCTGTACCCCTAGGTCCACATATCTCCGCTCGCGCCCAGGCCGCATCCGCCTCGAAGAACGCGCGTATCGCGGCCGCTTAATTGACACTCCTCGCAAGCAGCAACTGGCGATCCGATTTCCCAGGTAACCCCTCAATTAGCATTTAATGCCCATCTGGTGTTCCCCAGGCGACGCTTGGAGAGGAGGAGAAACGCGATCGCAGCTGGCCACGGAGAAATTCCGTCGGGCGGCAAGCGACAGGCGCACGACCAGCGAGCGGAATCTCCCGAGGCTCGGCCCTCGGATGCCAGGCTAACCCGATGATCATCCCGGGAGCAGACTAGCCTGAAGCCCCGACCGGTCGCCTCGGCTTGCGCCAGCCTTGGCCGACCAACGAGCGGAATTTCCCGAGGCTCGGCCCTCGGATGCCAGGCTAACCCGATGGTCATCCCGGGAGCAGACTAGCCTGAAGCCCCGACCGGTCGCCTCGGCTTGCGCCAGCCTTGGCCGACCAACGAGCGGAATCTCCCGAGGCTCGGCCCTCGGATGCCAGGCTAACCCGATGATCATCCCGGGAGCAGACTAGCCTGAAGCCCCGACCGGTCGCCTCGGCTTGCGCCAGCCTTGGCCGACCAACGAGCGGAATCTCCCGAGGCTCGGCCCTCGGATGCCAGGCTAACCCGATGATCATCCCGGGAGCAGACTAGCCTGAAGCCCCGACCGGTCGCCTCGGCTTGCGCCAGCCTTGGCCGACCAACGAGCGGAATTTTCCGAGGCTCGGCCCTCGGATGCCAGGCTAACCCGATGATCATCCCGGGAGCAGACTAGCCTGAAGCCCCGACCGGTCGCCTCGGCTTGCGCCAGCCTTGGCCGACCAACGAGCGGAATTTCCTGAGGCCTGACAACCCTCAGATGCCAGGCTAACCCGATGATCATCCCGGGAGCAGACTAGCCTGAAGCCCCGACCGGTCGCCTCGGCTTGCGCCAGCCTTGGCCGACCAACGAGCGGAATCTCCCGAGGCTCGGCCCTCGGATGCCAGGCTAACCCGATGGTCATCCCGGGAGCAGACTAGCCTGAAGCCCCGACCGGTCGCCTCGGCTTGCGCCAGCCTTGGCCGACCAACGAGCGGAATCTCCCGAGGCTCGGCCCTCGGATGCCAGGCTAACCCGATGATCATCCCGGGAGCAGACTAGCCTGAAGCCCCGACCGGTCGCCTCGGCTTGCGCGAGCCTTGGCCGACCAACGAGCGGAATCTCCCGAGGCTTGGCCCTCGGATGCCAGGCTAACCCGATGATCATCCCGGGAGCAAACTAGCCTGAAGCCCCGACCGGTCGCCTCGGCTTGCGCCAGCCTTGGCCGACCAACGAGCGGAATTTCCTGAGGCCTAACCCTCGGATGCCTGGCTTAGCGCCGGAAGAAGTTCCTGAGGCCTAACCCTCGGATGCCTGGCTTAGCGCCGGAAGAAGTTCCTGAGGCCTAACCCTCGGAAGCCTGGCTTAGCGCCGGAAAAAGTTCCTGAGGCCTAACCCTCGGATGCCTGGCTTAGCGCCGGAAGAAGTTCCCGAAGCTTGGCCCTCGGATGCCAGGCTAACCCGATGATCATCCCGGGAGCAAACTAGCCTGAAGCCCCGACCGGTCGCCTCGGCTTGCGCCAGCCTTGGCCGACCAACGAGCGGAATTTCCTGAGGCCTAACCCTCGGATGCCTGGCTTAGCGCCGGAAGAAGTTCCTGAGGCCTAACCCTCGGATGCCTGGCCTAGCGCCGGAAGAAGTTCCTGAGGCCTAACCCTCGGATGCCTGGCCTAGCGCCGGAAGAATTCCCTGAGGCCTAACCCTCGGATGCCTGGCCTAGCGCCGGAAGAATTCCCTGAGGCCTAACCCTCGGATGCCTGGCCTAGCGCCGGAAGAAGTCCCTGAGGCCTAACCCTCGGATGCCTGGCCTAGCGCCGGAAGAAGTTCCTGAGGCCTAACCCTCAGATACCTGGCCTAGCGCCAGAAGAATTTCAAGAGTCGGAAGTCAGCGAGACGCTACCAAGAGTTAAAAAGAAGAAGGACGAAAGTGAAATGAAGAAACTCTATTTGCATTAACTTTCATTGTTTCAGGGCCGAGACCCATACAACTTGGCAAAACGCCAACACACAAAGAAAAGAACAAAAATACAGAAGGTCAGCTTGGAGGAACCCCCGGGTCGGGAACGCCGGGCACGTCCGCAGGGGGTAGGGAGGCGGTTGGAGAATCAGCAGGCAATGGCGCCGGAGAGGAGTCTAGAAGAGAGATCCCACTCAGGTCAATTTCGGGGTACTTAGCCGACACCCTTGTCAGGCCTTCCTCGAAGCCTAAGATAAAGGAGTCGGACCCCGCGTCCGACATGTCACGGACGAACTCGTCAGACTGACGA
Source organism: Phoenix dactylifera (assembly GCF_009389715.1). Lineage (NCBI taxonomy): Eukaryota > Viridiplantae > Streptophyta > Magnoliopsida > Arecales > Arecaceae > Phoenix > Phoenix dactylifera. The sequence continues at coordinate 527,122 of NW_024067688.1, forward strand.
TAGGCCTGTACCGCCTCCGACATATCACGGGTGAACTCGGCGGACTGACGATAAGCCTGTACCGCCTGACGCCTCGGTGACGCCAGAGGACGCCTGGCTGCCGAAGGGTCGCTCGCGCCCCAAAGGCGAATCGACGCCATTAAGGAAGGATGTCCGCCGAAATCCTCAGACTGCCAGGTCAGCAACAACCGCCATACGCCATAAAGAAGGCGGGGAGCTCGAAGCGCGCGCGCCTTTCCGAGGGATGGCGGCAATCTCGGAGCATCACTCCCTTCATCCGTTCCCCTTCTGGTTCCGGGCTCGGAAGTGGGGGGCTACTGTTACGGGGGAACTTAGCCACCATGCCCCACGTGACCGGCACGCGCGCCCAGGAAGACTACGGCAGCCCCTTGATCCAGCAATCCGACCCCGAGTCGGACATCTTCGGCTCCGCAGCCCGACCCCGAGTCGGCTGCCCCTTGATCCAGCAATTCGACCCCGAGTCGGACATCTTCGGCTCCGCAGCCCGACCCCGAGTCGGCTGCCCCTTGATCCAGCAATCCGACCCCGAGTCGGACATCTTCGTCTCCGCAGCCCGACCCCGAGTCGGACATCTCTCGATAACAACAGGCTATTCCCCAGAGGCACGCCGCAGCCTCCTGCTCCACGATCCCCTGTAACAGCCGTACAAGGCGGAGCTCCACTACGCCCTGTCATGGCCGTACCCAGCGCTGCCCCACGACGCCCTGTAACGGCCGTGTCAGTGGCAGCTCCATCGTGCCCCACGATGACGAACCCCCCTGAAAGACCCCCCAGCCTGGTATATATGCGGCTGGGGGGAGGAGGGGGGGTAAGCAAGAACTTCCAGCGCATTCTCCTACTTGCTACTATTATCTCTCCTTCTCCTCCAATCTCCTCTGACTTGATCGTCGGAGGGCCCCCACTACCCCAGTGGTGGTGCGAGGCTTGCTTGCAGGTTTTCCGGTGGAAGGTGGAGCGCAATCAACACCAACCAAGGCAACTCAAACGGAACCCCGTTCACACCGCTGTGCCAATCGTTCTCGGTTTGGACCACCAGCAACAGTTAGTATTCTGTTTTCAGTTTTTTGGAGTTGAGATTTGATCTCAATTCAAGAACACATACGATGTGATCCATGCATGAATATTTCTATCACATATCCTGCGGATTCATCAGGGAATTTCATAGGATTGGATCAGATCCAAAGTTTGCAATGGGCTGTTTTGAACAGCCCTGTTTTATTCCGCTGAAAATTGTTTTCAAATTGCATACTTTCACCTTAATCGGTGAATCCTCGGCGCATACGATGCTCGAATTCCCTTCAGTTTCTTGATTAAGCTCTTAAATTTGCTCCATGCCAGATCAAAGATATTGTTATTTCTTATATACGAATTCCACTAGATAAAAATATGACAAGAAAGCATAAGGCAAACCCTATCTTTTAGACGCTAGTGTATCCAAAGATAGTGAAATAGGCCTCTAACTAGTCTAGCCAATTATTCAACTTCTCTATTTCCTCCATCATATACAAAGATCTCAATTTGAGCTTCAACTTTCAAAGGTTTAAAAGAGAAATTTTGAGTGACTGCAGATTGTTCATTCCCCTCATTGGATGGTAGATTCTCATCTCCAGATGTTGAAGATAGCTTCGAACAGGAGTTGGGGGTTCTTAAACTAAAGGTGTCGCTGATCAAGATACAAGCTTGGTGCGTTGGGCAATCTTTTTCTCCTATTGTATAAGCCTATAAGGCGTATCTTCATCACATCACCCATCAAGGTAGAAATAGTATCCATTCTCGCTTTTGTCCTTCAATGAACTACAAATACCTATAGTGGTTCTCTCATCTGCATGTACTGCTCGCACATCTTGATTATAAACTGACCCCTACAAATGAAGAAGACTGAAGCTCTAATAACAACTGGATTCGATCGAGAAGATGGAAGAAATTCCTTCAACCTATTCAATTTGGATATCTTTCAAAAGAAAATTTAGAAAATAGGAAAATTTGCAAAAGTATGATCTAAGTACCTTCTTTTTTAATTAATGAATAATAAAACTAAGTTACAAAGCTTCTATCTATGCTAGTGAGATCCACGCTTAAGCAGTAGGATCAGATTCCTCTCCTAGTTAAAAGAGATTATAGCTTTTCCAAAATAAACATGACTAGTGAAAATAATCATAAAAAACTAAATGCTACAGGAGGTTGATTTTAACTGCTATAGCAATTTCGTCTCTACCGTTTTGCCTAATTCTTCCTAGATTGGAAAATATACCTGGTTAAAGTCTTTTATGAAAAGAAATTTTTTGTTTGACTAGCCCGTTTCAAGACCTATACTATAAAATTTGGCCCTGATTGCTTTATTCACTGCACCATTATCGAGTGGCGCCATATTGTCGAGCTTGAAACATTAATCAATTTCAAAAAAAACATCTTAATAGGATATCATACAAAAAGTTAGGATCTCTAAAAGTTTGGCATGAGATTCAGCTTCTCAATATAGATCTCATTCTTGGACCCTATCAAATCCTCCTCATTGGGGTTAGAATAGTCTACATCAAGACTGGTGATCTTTATAGATTAGCTTCTTACCTTCTCTTCAATACTAATCATATTTGCACCTTGCCATTTAAATACTACATACATGGTTTAAACCGAGGTATGCCATCTTGGTACAAGGCCATACCGGTGCCACACTATCAGTGTGTTAGTACGGTATGGTGTCGGTTCGGTATACCGAGTTTCGATATGCTCCCAGTACCATGTACCAGTACCGAACCAGTACAGTACGACCCATACCGCCCAGTTCGGTATGGCACAGCAAACCTTGGTTTAACCCATATTGCTACATGCCAACCTTACTAGGCATACCATATCTCTGTACGCTACACCGACTCCTATACGAAGCATGCCAAAATTATACCAATGTGATACCAATATAGGGTCCGGCACTGAGACAGCGAACCTACTTTAAACTTTTTGTTGAATTCAAATTGCTATCAATCTCCAAGTTCTGTAAAAAGCACACATTAGTTCATTTCTTAAAGTATGATTTAAATCATAAACAAAAGATGTTAAGGTTCCATCCAGTTAAGCAAGTGATCTGTTAAGTGTAACAAGGGCATAATTCAAAATCTAATGCAATGAGAATGACATCCTAATGAAGTTAATAGATAAGAATAATAAATAAAATAAAAGATTGCATATGCATGCATAGCAACATCTCATGTTCACTTGTCTAGATTTCTTATCACAATAAATTATCCAACATTCATATACAAGCAGATAATTGTCAGCCTTGCTCGATGCACCCAATATTTTGCTATATAACTAGTATGCATGTCCACTAAACAAGAAACTCTCTATGGTGAATATATTTTTTATGCATCCAGCGCATAACGTTCTAAGTAAAGAGATTGTCATAGTAATTACACATGAATAAAAGTGATAGAAAAATAAAACACAAACTAATTTAATAGCTAGGTCTAGCATAACATACATATTGGGTATCAATGGTGTTGTTTTCACTTTGGGTTCCACAACATTTCCTAGAGCGAAAATTCCGCCTCCTTTTACTGTATCTAAGCAGTGAGCGAATACCTTCCTCACTCTTCCAGCAGCAGCTAGTTGTGAAATCATGGATGAGTTTGACTGACCAAAACCAAGAATCCCATCAAGTGCTTCACTAGATGAACCCAAATCCCCAGATTGTTGTGCACCACACCTGTACCAAAATGAGATTGTAATTTCCAAAAGAAGATTGATAAGCCACATGAAACAACCAAAAAATCACACACTGATAAGTTATAACATAAAAAAACACTAAAAAGTCAAGGCACTCGGGATTTGTTTTGAGATGATATGTCGTACCGTACCGAACCGAATGATACCAAACGTACCGAACCGGACAGTACCGAACGTATCGTACCGTAGACGTTCCAACACTCGGTACGCCAAAAAACTGTATACCGTACCGTATCGATGTTATGCTAGTATGGTATCGGTACGAGGTCCAGTACCGAGACTTTTGACAAATTCTTGCATCAAGATTTAAAATCATTAATTCATAGACAGGACAAAAAGAAACAAAAATAAATACATAAAATCAAAAGGCTAATTTTTCATCCTTTTTCTGTATTCAGTATACAAAAACCATTTCTCATATCAAGATTAAGTCAAGAGCTTTCTAGTGAAAGAAATGTGTTAAAACTTCCAATGTCTTAGAAAATGACTACCTTGTAGAAAATTGACTATCCGACTTACAGGCAATGAAAATGGAGCAGCCTGTCCCTAGCCTAGTCTCTTTAATTTATTTTCTACAGGATACAACTAGGGAAACATGGATGATTTCAATTTTCAACAACACCATAGATGGAAGTAAGGTGAAGACTCAATTACTTATAGTTTAATCGAACAGAAAACAATTATCTTGCTTGCTGTTGAGGATTCTCTGCATCAGCTTTTTGCTTTGGTAAAGACCTACATATCACCTCTTGATAAATGATATCCATGCAAAACCAATCATCAACAATAATCATTCTACATATGTTCTTCTCATACCTACCTTCATCCTCTACCACCTCTTTTCCTCTCTAAACCTCTCCATCTTTCATTCTTTTTCCAGTCCTTTCTCACTTTTACTTGTCCTATCCACTAGGTTAGCCTACATCAGATTTTCTTTCAGTCACCACTTTATTGAAGCCCACAACCTAGGTCACAGCCACCATTCTGGGGTTATCCTGGTTGCAAACTAGAACTAGCAGAGGCCAGCCTGATCTGGTGGCGACAGGCGCAACTTCACTGTGAGCCCTAATCCACCCCTCCATAGCATGTAATATCAGAAATTCAACATATTGGAAAAATGAACAAGGAAAAAAAGGGAACTCAAAGAAATAGAGAGATTACTGAGAAAATATAAATTGGCTTTGTCACCACAAATGCCACCACCGAGGTACCTAGGAGTCGCACCTAGGGTTGATAGGTCATTACATCATGAAAAACAAGAAAAAAATTTGCTTCATTGCTTAAAAGTAGATTGAAGCAGGAACCTTATGCAGGCCCTTCTTTGCTACCAAAAATTATGCAGGCCCTTCTTGGTCATTGTAAATTGAGGAAATAGGAAAGGAAAAGGGAGGGGTGGAGAGGATCCTTCTCTAAGAGAGCAAATCCTACTACCACATGGGAAAAGAAAGAATTGACTATTCATTTTCAGATTAAACACACTAAAAAAAGAAAGAAAGGAAAACAAAAATAATTCAAATAATTTGTACCCATGGAACTCCTTATGTTGAGTAAAGTGACTTAATATTCAATTATTGTCATATCTTATGTTGAGTCATCTAGCTAAGAAATATATTGTATGAATGTTTTGTATCTTGAAGAAACTAATGACTTTCCTTCAAGAAAGAAAAAGATTTTATTAATGATACAGGATTTATGAGCAAGAAATTTCAACTTGAAGGACACCTCGATGAAAGATACAATAAACATTCCCTTGCAAACAAAAAAAAAAGAGAGATTTTCTTCAGCCAAGGGTATAAAGAATCTAAAAGGTATTTGGCTTGAAGAATGCTAAATGCACTGGTAATCTAAACTCTTCTCTTGTAAGTTAGTTGAGCAAAATCAATAGTTTGAAATTATATGGTAGCATGATTAAACCTTTAATTGCTGATCATCTTGATATCATGCTTCATTCTCATGCTAGTGATGATTGTTTCATGGTGTGATTAAATTGAAGTTTATTTTTTTTATATAATGCATAACCATGAAATACACAAGTTTATGCCTCAAATCTCTAATTCAAAATAACTTGTGATAAGCTATGAATCATTGGGCATAATGAAAATGATGTTTGCATGATATTCATTTATATGCAGCATATAAGATTATTTCTTTATTCTGCTCTTTCATGTAAATTACTTGAGAATAACAAAAAGAGAGAGAGATAAAAAAAAAAATTGGATATTATTCAAGAGAAGTAAAATCTAAGTAAAGGCAAATACTTCAATCTTAAGAAAAAGCAAAACAAGCATAATACATTCGGCACATTTGTGAGACTAGTGAAAGGGATAAAATCAGTAATAAATTACACTTAAACAGGGAGAGTTTGAAGTGAACATTTTAACATTTCTATATTGCTCATCATAGGGATGGTGCCAATGGGGAGGCTAGTGGTAGTACCCGGCACTATTTGACCCAACTATTCGGTGTAGGGTATATTAGGGACGGCACAAGAGGGAGGCTAGTGGTAGTACCTCGTGCCCCTTCCAACTCCACCGGATAGGGAGCAAATAGAGTATAGAGCATAAGAAGGTAAAAATGAAAGTATATAAGAAGAATCAAGTCAAATTTTTAATCACTTGAAAATACACTTTAAGAATGAAATCAGTGCAAGATTATATTTAAATAGGAGGAGTTTATTTGAAAAGAATTGATTTTGATCATTGACATGCTTGCTCTTAATATTTTAATGCATAACTTAACACATAATATATTTTGCATATGGCATAATGTCTTGAATTATGGGTTCTCAATATTTTGTAATGCTCCAATCATCTTTAAAATCTGAAAGTTGAATAAATTTGTAAAAAGGAGAAGAGAAGGATATCTCTATTTAGGCAAAATGAATTGATTTTGTTTTATCCTTCAACTTGCCTAACTTTGGTATATAATTCATACCAAAACTCAACATAAATACAAATATTCTGAATATGCTCTTATATGCTTGAAATATGTGTTTTCAATCGTAATGATTTAAGATGAGCTACAATGTGAAGATACATATCTCAAATTACAACTTTGAAAGCCTCCTTGAGAATCTTTATGAAATTCAGAATCTGATTTTGTATAAAAACTTAAACTCAATATGAATTTCTCGATAAAACTACAGCTTAAGAAAAATAGAATAATTCTGATGCCTTGATTGCTTGCACCGATACGCATCTGAAACATATCATTTCTTATCTTCAAAGTGTACTAATATTGGTCTAAATGATGTGTCTTTCGATGATCTTAATTGCAAACAAATATTTTTTTTAATATATGATTTTATTTTGATATTGAAAAGATTTATTGTGCTTCATATATACATTGCTGAAAAATCTTGATTAAAAAATTGAGTCCTATAAATATATATACTTCAATGATCATCTATATGTTTTTCCTCTCCTACATTATTAAAGACTTCCATCAAAAAATATATGTATATATATTATTAAAAGAGTGAATGATCTTAAGTCTAGAAATATTTCAGCTCACTCAAATAATTCTTAAAAGAAAGAAAATGTAAATGCTTTTGAAAGAATTTGAGCTTCAAATGAATCATTTTTTAATTAATATTTCAGTACATTTTCTCAAAGATTAAGAGGAAGCATAACTTGTTCTTAAAAGATTAAAAAGAGTGGTGGTTATAAATTTTGAATAATTCTAGATCACTCTACATTCTTGATATCATAAAGTTTCAGTTTTATTCACGTTTATCATTAAAATCTGAAATTCAACTAAAGATAAGAGAAAGAATACTAAATGTAAAGTGGTATTAAACTTTGTGCTTCATTGAATATCTTTTGAAAGTTGGATTTTTATCTGTACTTAATTGGTAAATCACTTGTTTTGAAAACTAAGTGAAAAGGATTCCATTTGTCTTAGTATTGGAAATTTACTTTGGAATCTACTAATGAGCTCTTATTGGCTTGCACTTTAGCGTTTCAATCATGAGCCAATTCATTTTAATTGATTTTGATGCTATGATCTTTAAAGGAGTAAAAGAAAGTCTTTAAGAGAGCTTTAAAAGAACTTTCAAAGCCCTGAATTTTATGTATCCTACATTGCATAAATTCACATTTTGGTATCTATGCTCCAACACTTTTATATCATGAAAGAACTTTGAAGTCATTAAGAACTAAGGATTCAACATGATCTTATGTTTTTCGAGTAAATAAGTTTTGATCTTTATCTGCTCTTATACTATACTCTAAAAATTAATTAGATTGCTCTAATGTGGCTATATACTTAATATATTAAAAAAAAGGGGTATTGGATTTTCATTCGTGCTTTTTTTGAATATTATTCTTGATACTCCTTGAAATAACTTGAAAAGGATTCCATCTACACTTGATTTCAAAACTATCTTTGGAATCTACATTTAGAGATCACTTCTGGCTTACATCCTAAATATCTCATTCCTAAAGCCAAACACATAGAAATAAGATATCATTTTATTAGGGATCATGTGCAAAATAGAAACATATGTATTAAGCATATATGCACTAAAAACAATTAGACGACATATTCACAAAACCCTTGAGTGAAGATAGATTCTGCACGCTAAGGAGGAAATTAGGCATATGTGATCCTTTATATTGAAGAAATATAAAAGGGAGCAAGTAGTCTCATGATACATTCCTCCAATTTCTAAAAACCCATGAAACATGAGTCAAACGTGTTATTTATAGATTTCTTACTCATGTATCATTGTCCCAGAAAGAATTTATAAGGATTGGAAGCAAGAAAAATTTTTAAAAGCAAAAAGGAAGAGAAAAGAAAAATTCTGCACTTGGGTCGACCCAACCCAGAACAGGGTCGACCCAACGTTGAGTCGACCCAAGAAAAATCTTGAGTCGACCCAACGTCGGGACCCCACTGTTAAAAGGGGACCTGAGAGCATATCTAGGGCACTGTTTACCCTTTGTCCTCTTCCAAAAACCCTATTCCCCACTCTCAAATCTTCTCCAATCATCTCCAAATAGTAGAATACTTCAAGATCTTGGAGAAATGGGACCCAAGAGAGCCGTAGTCAAGCTATCCGGGAGAGTCTCACGATCTTTCTTTAAAGCCTAGGATATGTATCTAGTTCTCATATTTATTTTGTGTTTATCATGTATCTTAAACTTTGATTAAGGAACATTGTGCTTTTGTTTTTGGCATGAATGTACTAAAATGTTCCTATTTTGATCAATGAAGTTTGAAGTTTGTTATTTTTTTGCATCTTTTCCCATGTATCTTTTTGATGATAACAAAAAGGGGGAGAAGTAAGGAAAGAGTATTAGGGGAGAAGTAAAGATATCTTTAGGGGAGAAGTAAAGATATCTTTAGAGTAAATAAATTAGAGTAAATAAAGTAACAAAAAGGGAAGAAGTAAAGAAAGGAGAAGTAAAGAAAGAGAAATAAGGGGAGAAGTAAAGAAAGAGTAATAGGGGGAGAAGTAAAGGGAGAAGTAAAGATATCTTTAGAGTAAATAGAATAACAAAAAGGGGGAGAAGTAAAGAAAGAGTAATAAGAGGAGAAGTAAAGAAAGAAAGAGAAATAATTTGTAAAATAAATTGAAAATCATATAGGAAAGCATATACATCCAAGGGGGAGCAATTTGCACCAATGAAAATGATCAACTCAAAAATTTATATCAAATTTCAGAATTTGGCACACATAATTTTAGAATTTGGCACGCACCTTTCACACCTCGATACATAATCTGAAACTCATGTTTTATCTCAAATTTTTGGAGTTTCATCTTTAATGAATTATAAATGAAAGGGGGAGTAACTCAAAAAGTCAAATTGGCAACATTTAAATGATATAGGGGGAGACTTCACTCTTATATATGAAAAGCTGAAATTCAGCAAGTTAAGCCCTTTTCAAAAATTGATTTTAAGATAAGTATCAATAGGCTCATACTCTTTATTTTGTAATCATCAAAAAGGGGGAGATTGAGAATGATAGTGTTATTTTGATGATTAACAAGCATTTAACAAGAGTATGTTATAAGTTAAATCGATACTTCATTTATAAGTTCATTACTCTCAGTATATTTGTATAAATTGATATAAATACATTTCATTGTTTATATGAATGAATCTAACCTTGAGATGCAGCAAAGTGTGGATTGAGTCGACCCAAAGGATGATTAGGTCGATCCCGGCACATCAAGAAATCATTTGGCACACTTCTGCAAAAATGGCACAGATGAACAGTGAGTTGGGTCGACCCAAGGAAAGCATGAGTCGACCCAAACATCAAGATCCTCAAACAACTCAGAAAATGGTTCTCTGGATTTACTGAGAGGGTCGACCCAAGAAGAAGTTGAGTCGACCCAAGTAAACCTTGAGTCGACCCAAAGAAAGGTTGAGTCGACCCAAGTGAAGAAAGGCTGAAATTCAAGATTCTGAATTTTCTGAAAGTTGGGTCGACCCAAGAAAAGTTTGAGCCGACCCATGGGAAGGAAGGCTGAAATTGAAGTTTCTGTGGTTTCTGAGATGGTCGACCCAAGGAATGTTTGAGTCGACCCAAGGCAAAGTTGGGTCGACCCAAGGACAGGTTGAGCCGACCCAAACACGGGCTGAACATAACGGCTAGTTGTGCAGAAATGCTTTTTGGACTCCCAACGGCTATAAACGGTTAGTTTCTTCAATCCAACGGTCAGAAAGGACTATTTGGAGGTTGGAGAAGTATTTAAGAGGGAGTATTCATCAGAGGAAGCAAGCTTTTGGGAAAATACATCTAGTGCATTCAAGAGAGAACCCTAGCAAGGCAAGCTTCATCCAAGTGCTTCATTCAAGAGTCAAAAGAAAGGGGTTGAGCAGATTCAAAGAGTCATCAAGAGCTCCATCCTCCCTTGAAGAGTGAAGCATCCTTGACAAAGAAGAGCAAAGCGACTTTAAAGCGATAAATACTTTCCAACTCTTCTTTGTAGTTCATATTGTTTTATATGCTCATTTAGGAGTTTGAATCTTTTCTTTTTATTTATTAAACACTTTGTAAAGGTTCGTTGGTGAGCCCGCAAAACCAACAAAGATTTTTGGTGAACCCGGAAAACCAAAGTGTATAGGTTCGTTGGTGAGCCCGTAAAACCAACAAAGGTTTTTGGTGAACCCGGAAAACCAAAGTGTATAGGTTCGTTGGTGAGCCCGTAAAACCAACAAAGGTTTTTGGATTGTGAGCCCGGAAAACAATCCAACTGTAATCCGCGGGATTATAGTGAATTCCCAAGGGGACGCTTGGGGAGTGGACGTAGGTGCTAAGGAGAGCACCGAACCACTATATATTGTTGTGTTTGTGTTGTGCTTGTGCTTACGTTTATTCTTGCATCATCTTCTATCTTTGCACTAGTTTAAATCATTCAAATAGTTTAAGGAAGCATCCACCGCACTTAATTAAGAAAACGTTTAAAGCACCAAAATTTTAGAAGAAACCAATTCACCCCCCCCCTCTTGGCTTGTCACCTTGGGCAACACGACTGGTCACGGGCAGCGACGAGAGCCGCTTGATCCGGCCGAAAGGGAGCGAGGGTTCGCTTGGTCTGGCCATGAAGGATCTCGATCCGCGTGTGAAACGATGATTCGGCGAGGTTGGAAGCGATGGGATCCAAAGGCAAACATTGTAGCCGTGAGGGACCGGCACTTGATTTAGGGCTTGGAGTGCAACTTTCGGGAAGAAGGAACCCACGGAACAGGGAGGGCACGGAAAGACAGGGTTTCTTTCCCGTAGCATGCTCTGATACAAATGCTGATGCCGGCAGCAGAGGAAGAAAAGAGAGAGAGAAGAAGAAATAAAGAAGAAGAGAGGAGGAAGGAGGAAGAAAGAACTGGGCTTCGCATCTAGCTCTGCTCAGGGTTTCACACGAGAGCTAAAAGAAAGAAATCACAATTTCATTCATAGCATAACCCTAAACGATGCACAGTCCAACTTATTTATAAGATCCAAAAAATGCAAAAAGACCACTAAAGAAACTAATCTCACAAAAGATCCTCAAAATAACGAAATACCAAAATAAGCCCTAGAGGCTATCAAATAACAAAATATCCTAATAAGCCCAATAAAATAAAATCACTCCAACCACAATGAAACTAGCTGAACCATCCTCCTGCGGCGACTGTAGACTCGAGTGACGGGCGATCTGGCACTGGTGTCCACACCAGAGTGGCATCAAAGTTTTGATACTCATAAAATACAATTCACAACCCATTGGATGATCAGCTTATATGTAGTTGATGATACAGCCGATGCCCATAGAAGAGCAAGCCAAGACATCACAGAAGGGGTAGAGATGAAGACAATCTTAAAACCAAGGTTCATCGTACCGGTACCAGAGCTCGTACCGGTGTCACAGTAGCATAGCATCGCTACAGTACGGTACGGAGTTTTTTTTTGGCGTACCAAGGTCGGCAAGCCATCCGTACCGGTACAAGTACCCAACCGTATGATGCGGTACGTCCGGTACCGTCTAGTTCATACTATATTAAAACAAAGTTACAATGAGGAGAGGAAAAAATTGAATAATACACAAGATGGTTCTATGAACTGGCCACACATACAAGGTTAATATAGTCTACAAAACACTCAGTGCAAGATATTGTCTATACCAAGACCAATTGATTCAAGAGATATGGTTGGGCATAGTACCCACTAAAGAAGGAGAAATTATGGATTTGCTGTGAGAAGTCACAGGTTGAAGAAATAAACTCTATATCCACATAGCATGCAAATACTGAGTTAAGAGAAGATCATGGAAAGCCCAATGGAGAATTTTCTTTTTAAGTGTTTCTACTGTATTGAGAGTGAATATAGATCCTTTAGGCATTCATGAAAACAGCAGAGAGTCTAATTCTTTATTAAGTCTTTTTCTTCTTCTTTTTTTCTGTAGATCTCTGCCTACTTATTGAGGAATGGGACTCACTGCTCCAGAACAAAAGAATATTGAGTCCCCCTAAGTGTCATTCCAAGTTTATTCATGTTTTCATCTGGACAATTCTCTGAGGATATATCTGAAAATGATGCCTAACTCTCAAATTTATTTATCCCAAGTCAACAGTACAAAAAGCCATAAATGTTCAAAAATGAACACCAAACAGAAGCTTCTTTGTCCTGCAAACAACAACACCATCTTTTGTTTCTCAGAGCTACCATGACTTCAAGGGAGAAAATTTTCACCAACAGTTAACCATCCACTTTGCAATCATATAAGAGCCATTGGCTCACCTCTTAGTAAATGAGGCACTTTAGCTAAACAGCTCCATGAGCTCAGGAACAAATTCTGTCTCCATGGGCATCTAACAAAGTCTTACAATTAGTCATAAACAAGGAGCCTAGTACCAACCATAGATTGGTTGTTACTGGATGCAAAAGAAAACTAACAAAAGAAACCATGCCATCAAGTTTGAGCAACTAAATGGAATCTGTCAGAAGAGTACAAGATAGATGCAGCAAGGTTCCATCATGGTCCTTAAGTACCGAAAACAACCCAATCTTTGCCCAGAAACATCAATATTAGCTATGATCAACATGTTATAACAATGATTCCATATGCAAACAACATGTTATAACAAGCATTCCAGATGCAAAGTGTTGTGTTGACATTGGGCCCTAAGAATTAGAAATTAAGATTGAGCAACAGAATTTGTTTGGAATCATCGTACATCAACAAAATTGACAGACAATTTTGACCTAATTCCTATTTGGATCCATTTTGGAAGCATGAAAATTGAATGACTAAAAATGAGAGTTTGACAATAAAAGTTGTTGCAAAAAATAACCAAGTCACAGTAGTTTGGTAATTTCCATACTAAGCAATAAAGGACTTGGAGAATGTGATTTCTGAATCACTCTATAAACTCCTAAAACTAAATTGCCAGAAATATGCTATTTAAGATGACATTATCTTGCTTCGCCAATCAATTTTTCTGCCATAATTGTTCTTTATTTGCTTGCGAAAGTAAGATATAAAATCTTTTCAAACATCTTTCACATCTATATACATCAAGTAAGACCCCTTTTAGATGCCAACATACAATGAAATGTAAATAATAGGCATCTCACAATCTACCGAGAGCACCAAGTTTATAATTGAAACTTCACCATTGGTTCCTATGGAAGCAAGATTCTTTCAAAAAGAAATGTATATTCAAAAACTGTCCGACAACTTTGGTTTAGAGTATTTTTATTTTATGCTTGCTTTCTCCAGGTCTTTAAGCCTCATTCCAAAGCCATCGCAAATCTCTAGTTTACATTGCGTCCAAACCATATAAGAAACCTCTCATCACCTTGTTTAACAATATAATCATTTCCATTTCAAACACAAATCTTAACACCCTTACTCCCACCATGCTCCTATGTTCTCATACCTCCTCTTCAATGTCAAAAATATTAACTAACATGTGCTAATATTTGCTCTTCCATTCAAGTCTCTATGGTATATGATAATTCATTTAACATTCCAAATGATCATATTGTTGTCACTAAAATTCTACTAGAGGCATGCTCCTCTAACACAATTTATATGGAATACTAGAACCAAATAAGAACAAGTTAATCAGGAATGTCATGTCTTAAGTTAGATTCTGTATCCTCAAGTCATACATATATCAACTATATTTGGATTCCTTGTCATGCAAAATCTCTAAGATATTTGTGTCACACATCTCTTTTAATGAAAGAAAACAGACATTATGTACATTTAGTTGAAATTACCCATTTAGCTCCAGAATAGGCAGAATGCAACTCACCCAAATGAAACACTTGCATTGGCTGGTGTTGTTCGGTGATTACCAGAGACTTGGTTATACTCTACAACATCCGTGACAAAGTATCCAGCAGTCGAGCTCCCATCTCCATACATCACACTGTATTGGCATGGGTTGTTCGGCGAGCAGCCCTCAATCTCACCCCCATAAGTCGACGTGCAGAAATTCTCGTTGCACGACACCAAACTACCGCTATGGGAACCCTTCGGGTCATACAACGTCAATTCTATCTGCATCAAATATCCAATCCCCAATTTAATCGTTCAAAGCTACAACATGAGATCCAATGGAAGTTATAAGTTCCCAAGCATACCCCGAGATCGCTCTTCTTGGGGCAGCGGGTGCAGGTGACGCAATTCACCCAAAGAATGTCGCTTCCGGTGTCGACCTGCACGTAGTACGTCTTCGGAGGCGTTCCGATCCCGATTTCCGCGAAATACAGACTACAATATGAAGAAAAGGAAAGCAATTGTTGAATTCAATTCAGTTCTTGGATGTTCAAAACAATAGTTAATGATAAGAAGAAGAAGAAGAAGAAACGAGTCAGGAATGGGGGGCGGACCCGGTGTCCGTGGGGAGTCCGACGCCGCCAATCGGGAGATCGACGGCGGAGAGGATGCGACCGTGGCGGCGGACGTCGTGGGAGCGGAGATCGGCGATTGGGCGCTTGTGGTGGAGGTATTTGTGGCGGACCGGGAAGACGCCGGTGGCGCGGGCGAAGGGGGCGAAGGAAAAGAAGAAGAGGAGAGAAAGAAGTCGTCTCCGCGGACCCATGAGAGGAGGCTCTTTTGTTCCTTTCCTTCCTTTGCTATGGAGCTGCAGTTTCTTATGAGTACGTCTTGGTAGATATAGCGCGAAGAAAAGATTAGGGGGGGGGGAGGAAATAATTCCTTATTCGCACACGCAATAATAAAAAAAAAGAATAACGAAGGAAGAAGGGGCCGAGGGAAGGAGAACGAAAAAAGGCGGAGGACAGAGAAAAACGATGGTGGGGAGATCGTGAGAAGACTTCAAAAGGAAAACGATGGTGGGGAGATCCCGAGAAGACTTCAACGGTTACTTTTAAGCAACATTTTGATATTTTCACCCACATGCTATAATAATTAATCTTTGGCTAAAAAGAAAACATCCTCTAATCTGCATAAATTTGCAGACATTTTTTGGCATTTTCGATTGTTGTAATATCTATCTTTCAGATTGTTGCAATATTGCACACCGATCTGTCAACTAGAGTCGAAGCTTGCTACTAGTGATTAGGTGGCAATTTATCTAGGGTATTTATTTCACGTCAAGGTTGCCCGAACTCGATGGACCAAACTGCCCCGTTCATTTTATACCGAGCCGACCTGGTAGAAATTCATCCATTAAATTTGGTTTTGGCCCCGAACTGGCCGGAACGAATTCCGAATTGACCAAAACTGGCCAAAAAATGTCCAAATTGGTTGAAAACTGCCAGCCTAAACTGTCTGGATTGCACCGAGTCGACCTGGTTTGGAATCGAGCCTCCTCCTCCTTTCCTTCTTTTGTTAAAAGAAGGTGATGGGAGACTTCTCTATTTCATTTAAAGTTTTAAGGCCTAAACAGCTTCTACTTTCTCTCAATTTGTAAAATTACATCGATTCAACACAATTAATTTGAGTTTCCTCTTCCCTATCTCATTCCTTTTTTCTATTAAAAAATAGATCAACATTTATAAAATAAGAAAAAATTATGCTAAAATTTTTTATTTGAGCTTGATTTTATAATATGTTGTAAACCTATGGATGATCTACATGATAACATAAAAATTTTTAATTTTTGGATTATATATAAATTTTAAAAAATAAAATATATTTTTTGAATTAAAAAATAAAAAAAATTAAAAAATTATAAAATCAGAAGTATATTTAGAAGCATACAAGCTACTCTCCGACAGAATTTGGTGTCCATTTATTAAAGTTTTGATGCGATCATGGGCATAGTGGCCTAGGCCTTTGATGCATGCCCACGGGCCTAGAAAAATATATGTAACATCTATTATTGAATTCTATATAGATTTGACGTAAAATTAATCTTCTAAAAATATTTATATTTAAAATTTATTAAAAATAGATAATTAATACCAAAAATAATAAAAAATTAGTATTACATATTATATAATTCAGAAGTATATTTTGAAGTAGAAAACATATTTTTAAATTTAAAAATTATTAAAAAATATAAAAAATAAAAAATTAGTATTATGTATTGGATAAATGAGATATATTTTTAAAGGTAAAAAATTATCTTCATCGTAACAAAATTTTGTTATTTTTAAATAATTGATAAACTGATGTACATGATAAACTTGTAGGAATGGAACCATCAAAGAAAAAGAAGGAGCTAGAGCGTGGCATTGATTGGAATTATGGGCAAATGCTCTCGGATCAGTACCATTGAAAGTACAACTGGTGCAACATAAAGTTCTTAAGCGGCACTTTGTTGGCGGTTATCCCAACGTATCTTAAACAGCTAGCTATCTGGATCCTCTTCTAGACAGTCTTCTTGAGTAGTTGTGAATGCAGCTGGTCCATCTTCGCCCTCATCCATAGCAAGCAAAGAAACTATTTGACATAGAAGCGTCTCAATGACCTTATATATGTTCACTACAATCAAAAGTTGAGGTTGAAGTTGTTGCCCAAGGAGACAACCCAAGAGGGGGGGTGAATTGGGTTTTAATTAATTATTGATCAATTAAAAATAAGATGAGTGATTAACTAAATGTATTGCAAGTGAATTAGTTAGATCACTAGACGCAATGAGTGAAGAGAGTGAAAGAGACAAGGTGCAATACAAATACTGAAAGATTTATAGTGGTTCAGAGCCAACTCTTGCTCCTATGTCCACTCCCCAAGTCGCACTTGGGAGTTCACTATAATCCCTAGGATTACAGCCGGTTGTTTTACAAACTCACAACCCAACTTGTTGTTTTCACGAGGTCACAACGAACTCGGTCGATTTTGTCAGGCTCACCGACTAGAACCACCCGATTGTTTTTCTGGGTTCACAATCAAACCCAGTTGGTTTTGTCCGGTTCACCAACCACAACCTTACATTGTTTGTTTTATCTTTAGCTCAACAACAAACCTTACAACCCTTGATTCAATCCCCTGATTGAATCAAGTATACAAAATAAGAGTTTAAAAGTTCTCAAAGAAAGCTTCTAAAAAGCAAGTGTGAGACAATATAAATAAAGTTGAGTTAGAAGCCCTCAAACAGATTTTAGATGAGGAAGTGGGGGCTTCTCGATTTCTGAGTCTCCCTTGAATGTGCCGAAGGATGGAGGTGATAGTCAATTTTAAAGACCACGCAATAGCACGTATCTGGTAGGATAGTGATTACGGGTATCGATCCACAGGGATTGGGATACAGTTGTTTTCTTAAAAATATTTTTAAAAAAAAAATTTGTGATGACTATTGAACTAAATAATTTCAAAGAAATGCAATTGAAATGATATCAGTTAAGAGAGAACCTAGGGCAAGGAATTCACCACTAACATCGTAACAAGGATTATTTGTATTTTAATTTATTCTTGGATTAACATGCAAATTAGCTACAAGCCTAATAAGCATTTAAACAAAGTTTCACAAAAGTAATTTAGGAACATCCATCTTCGGTTGGCATGAAATGTCTATCCTAAACTAATATGGCAAGACACTGCATCTTCCCTAAGCATGGGTGATCTTTTATTAACTTCGTGGTCATGAAGAACAGTTGTATAACTTCACATTTAAAATTACAGAAATTAAACGTGAGATAAAAGAAAATATCCATTAAAAACAATAAGTTCATACAACCCCAAGAATAGAAATAAAAAAATACAAAACCCTTATCCTTTTGCTAGGGCTGCATCCAGCCCTAGTGCAGAGCTCAGCTTTCCATGGTATGGGGGGTAGTAACAGCGATGTAGAGGACTCCCATCACGGCCATCTCCTTTCTTTCTCTGTCTTCTCCCTTCACTGGATTCGGTGGGAACTCCCTTAGAATTTCATCTCTTCTTTTTTTTTCCGTGGGAAGTTCTTCCCACAATACCCAAAAGTATTCTCCCTCCTTTTATCTATGGGATTCGGCCTCCTGAGAAGAGATGTTCACCGGCTGGGAAGAGGCTAATAACTAGAATTCTCTGAGTTCTGTGTGATTATAGATGAATAGATGATATACTTTGAGATCTGATTGAAAAATGTGGGAAGGGAAGTAGGTGAACTTGTGAAGAGACAGGAATTAATGGGAGCACTGGGTTTTGGAGGAGAGTTCTTGGAGTCGACTCTGGAAGATACAGAGTTGTGGAATAATGCAGTGTAGGTTTAGGCTCGACCTACATCCATTAGGCTCAATCAATAATCGAATTAAAGTGCATTGATGAGAGTGAACATATTTTCTCATGTTAAAATTTAGAATGTGTGCATAAAACTAAGAATAAGTGCCATGTAAAATAGATTAATTTATACATTATTTAGCACTTATCACATCCCCTAACCTATATTTTGCTAGTCCTCGAGCAAGATAAAAAATAAAAAAAAACTAACTCACTTTCGCAGGAATCGCGATTGCATTTAGCGTATGCAATAAGGCTTTAAACCGCTAAGTGGCCCTAGTGGACGAGTTTTGTCTCGTGAGGGTTTCGGCGCAGCTACCCACAAACTGCTGTCTCTACCCAAAGAATTTATTTTACTATTTTATAAAATCTAATTTCAAATGCATAAGTGCCAATAATTTTGAAATCATAAAAAGTTTTAATTACTAAGTCAGCCCAAATCCTAGGTCAGTATGCAACTTAAGTTGAAGTCATTAAGTTTCTGTTAGGGAGTTGTAAGACTTAATTATACTTGGGTGCTCGGTGAAATCTGGACCATACACAAGCTAAGGCTTTAGATCCCCCAAAATACTGCTAAAGCTAGTAGTTTCCAAAAATTGGTCAGATAAGACCTATTCACTGATTATAAATCATCCTATCTTGTAGGATTTCGAGAGTTGTGGATGTTTACTTTAATACCTCATGAGCTTTATCTATAATATTCCAGTTTACCCGAATTTTTATAGCAATGGCTTTCACACTATCATCTTTTTCAAGATCAATATTATTTTCTCTTTCTTCTTCTTCTTCTTCTTTTTATTATTATTATTTTTATTTTTATTATTATTTTTTTGTGTATTTATAAATAAATTATGCACTTTTACTCTTGTAATGATTCCTCCGTGTAGCGAGCATTCAGTTAACAACTCCCACACCAGATGGCATAGGGTGTTGGGCATCAAGACTCCCCTACGGACCTATGCTCGGGTTCATCATCACAAGCCCGCTGATCTTTAATGATAGGTAGCCCTTTTCAATGTACCTGACTAAATTCACTCTCTCTCTTTTTTAAATAAATATGGGATAATAGTGAATTAGATAGGTATGATTCATCAGGACTCAAGGTTGCTTCCAGACTTAACAACATAATGTTGAACCTAACCCTTAGAAGTGTAGGCCATGTGTGTTGTAAAATTCCAAAGTAAAAATTAACTTACAACTTGCTAAAAGAACTTTTGATAAAAAGAACTCAAATTGTCTTACTCCTCACTAGTCATTGAGCTTTTTTAGATTTTATATACTTCGTGTATTTATCATTTCAGCACTAAGGCATAGAAATTAGGTTTTTTTTTAATTTTTAAGGTAAAACAAAAATTTGAAAAACTTATTCACAAAATCAAAAATTTTGAAAAATTTCTTTAAAAATTTTCCAATCCCATACCCCCCAACCTAGATCAGACATTGTCCTCAATTTTTTTAATATTATATTATTATTATTATTATTTTATTTTATTTTAGTTTGGACGAAAATATGATGCATATGGAGGATAGAAGCATTTTACCGTAGTTGCATCAGTAATATGAGGGATCCTGTTAAAAAAATGCAATAAGAAAAAAAATGCAAAAATGACCTACGAAAATTGGGTTACCTCCCAACAAGCGCTAAGTTTAACGTCTTCAGCCAGACGCAGTACATCCTTAATTATCCTGATAAATAGGATCCATCAAATCAAGGGATTCAATCAACTGTCCATCTGCAAGACACTCTATGTAAGGTTTTAATCTTTGACCATTGACGTTCAGGACACGACCATCACTGATGTTCTGAATTTCTACCGCACCATGAGGAAAAACCTTCTTAACTAAAAAGGGACCATCCCACCTAGAGCGAAGTTTACCAGGGAAGAGACGCAATTTAGAATTGAATAGCCAAACCTTTTGATTAGGCTCGAAAGACTTACGGTTAATGTATTTGTCATGGAAAGCTTTAGTCCTTGCCTTGTATATTTTGGCATTTTCATATGCCTCATTGCGTAACTCTTCAAGTTCATTCAGTTGAAGTTTCCAGTTAGAACCAGCTACTGCCATATCAAAGTTAAACTTTTTAATAGCCCAAAAAGCTCTATGCTCAAGTTCTACCGGTAAGTGGCAAGCTTTACCAAAAATCAGTCGGTAGGAAGACATGCCAATAGGAGTCTTATAGGCAGTACGGTAGGCCCAGAGAGAATCGTTTAACCTCTGAGATCAATTTTTTCTATCAGGACGTATTGTTATTTCTAAGATGTGTTTTATCTTCCTATTGGAAACTTCAACTTGCCCGCTTGTTTGGGGATGGTACGGGGTGGCAACTTTGTGGGTGATTGAATACTTGCGAACCAAATCTTCAAAAGATCGGTTGCAGAAATGTGATCCCCCATCACTAATGATAGCTCGGGGTGTGCCAAAGCGACTAAATATATTGGTTTGTAAGAACTTAACCATAACCTTATGATCGTTAGTCCTAGTGGCAATTGCTTCGACCCACTTCGAGACATAGTCAACCCCGACAAGAATGTACTCAAAACCAAAAGAACGCGAAAAAGGACCCATGAAGTCAATACCCCAGACATCAAAAATTTCTATAATTAAAATGGGGTTAAGTGGCATCATATCTCTACGGGTGATTGTACCCATTCGCTGGCATCGCTCACAAGTCTGGCAAAAATTGTGAGCATCTTTGAACAAGGAGGGTCAATAAAATCCACTTTGTAAGATTTTAGTTGCAGTTTTTCTACCCCAAAATGTTCCCCGCAGGCTTGGATATGACAAAAATCAAGAATACTCTGAAATTCACATTCAGGCACACATCGACGGATTACTTGATCAGGACAGTACTTAAACAGATCAGGGTCATCCCAAAAGTAGAACTTAACTTGCGAAAAGAATTGATCCTTGTCCTGCTTGGACCAATGATCGGAAATTTGTCCTATGGCAAGATAGTTCATTATGTTGGCAAACCAAGGTTTTCACTTGTTGTACCTCAAACAATTGTTCATCTGGAAAGGAGTCATCAAGTGGTGAAATATTATGAGGCTCGAGAAGGATTCTAGACAAATGGTCTGCTACAACATTTGTGGTACCTTTCTTATCACGAATTTCTAGATTAAATTTTTGTAACAACAGGATCCATCGAATTAGGCGAGGCTTGGTGTCCTTCTTTGAAAGGAGGTACCGGAGAGTAGAATGATCAGTGAACACAATAACTTGGACCCTAAAAGATAGAACCGAAACTTGTCCAAAGCAAATATTATAGCTAGTAATTCTTTCCCAGTAGTGGTGTAATTCAATTATGCATTTGAGAGTGTCTTACTAGCATAGTAGATGACGTGAGGTAACTTATCTAGTCGTTGCCCTAAAACTGCCCCAATGGCATAGTCAGAAGTATCACACATAAGTTCAAATGGAAGGGTCCAATTGGGAGGTTGTATGACAGGTGCTGTAGACAACTTAGATCAGAGTTTTTCAAAGGCCTCTTTACATGCTTCATCAAAGACAAAGGGTGTATCCTTGGCAAGGAGATTGCACAAGGGCCTAGAGATTTTGTTGAAGTCTTTAATGAAACGACGGTAAAAACCAGCATGGCCAAGAAAAGAATGGATTTGTTTCACAGATTTGGGCGGAGGAAGATTAGAAATAAGATCAACTTTTGCTTTATCTACCTCAATACCCCTTTTAGACACAATGTGTCCCAAGACTATACCCTCTTGAACCATGAAATTGTTAGATATATGCCCTAGAAGCCAATATGGCTGACACATTATTAATTTTGGAACATAGTTTTGTACTTGACTTTATTGAATAAATAAAAGGCATCTTTTTCATTCATATTGCTTATGTGTCTATGAATTGTCCAAGGAATTAATAAGATGATGATGCATATTCTTAAGAGTTGAGAATTTGAGCCATGTATGATTAATTTCCAAATGCTCCTGATCAATGGATCATCACGAGGACGGTGATCGATCCGATGAGATCAGTGCACACATTGCTTTTCTTGTGGATGGACGAGACTCGAGTCCACGGAGTGGCGACACTGAAGTAATAATGCATGTGCTTGTTTGAGAACAAGGGTACTGAGCGTGACCAAGACAAGAAGTCACTTGAATGTCTATCCACTCGTCAGTGACTTGCTTGATGTTGCAGTAGTATGACTGGTCCTTTGACCTGTGGTGCTTCGGCTACTCAAAGTGAGGTTATTGTAGTTTGACTGCACGTATGCATGGTCTCTAGACATATGGGTCCATGCAGTGTAGATTGGTTGCAGTAGGTTCACTGTAGGAGTAGACTATGCATCTGTATGGAATCTATCGATCTTGATAGATAAGGAGAGATCCTATGTGATTTATAAGACTGAGTTCGTAAGACCTTGGCCGGGGCAGTATGCACAGTGGAGAAAGAGTTTTCCACTCTCGAACTTAAGTCGAATAAATCTTGACATATGACAGACGATGGGGTTTGACGAGTTGTCCATGACCTCCGTCCTGTAGGGATCCACGATAGTAGGACTGTGTCATACGATAACTGCACCTAGAGGTTCATCATTCCATTCTGCTGGGTAGCCACTACATGCTGTTAGGTGTCACTGGTGGATGGTGAGACTCGCAGGAAATATCTTGATGATCGATAAACCCTGATGAGTTGAGTTGGAACTGTTCCAACCCATTGAAAGGAGTTTTCAATGATATTGTAATAGAGATCGCAATATTTCTCACTACCAGACAGAATAGAACCTATGGGGTCACACACAGTAGAAGTATTGACCGATCCGATGGTTGAAAAGTGATTATGAATCCCGAGTAATCAATTCGATTGATAATCAGTAGAAGAAGAAACAATGGGAATTAATTAATTAGACTTAAACACAAATCCTACTTGGAGTAGGATTTCTAGAGTCCTAATTGGATTAGGGCTGGGAGTCCTACTTGGATTAGAACTGGAAGTCCTACTTGGAGTAGGATTACTACAATTCTAATTGAATTAGAATTTTGAATTCAATTTGGATTCCTACTTAGAATAGAATTTCTAGAAATCCTAATTGGATTAGGACTTCGGATTCAAATTAGAGTCCTAATTGGATTAGATTAAAATTGAATAAGTCCTAAATTAATTAGGATTTCTTAAGTCCTAATTAATTATTAATCTAATGAATTAACATGACTTCTAATTGGATTAGGATTGAAGAGTTCAATAGAGTCATAATTCTTTTGAGTTCTAATTGGATTAGGACTTGCATGGATTAAAACCCAAATTGGTTCACACTTGGGTCAAAGCCTAAATAGTTAAGACTTGACCATGTGGGGGCATCCTAGTCCTCCTTAGAGGAGGACTAGGTTATACAAGAGGGAGGGGCGTACGCCCCTCCTCTTGGTTCTTCTTTGGTGCGGCAAATAAGAGGGGCCGGCGCCCCTCTTGGAATGTTGTCAAGGAGCTCCTAAAAGTTAGAAGCTCCACTTCCTTTATAAAGGGGTATGGGGCGGCACACTAGGGCATTCAAGCCCTCTTCCTTCTCCAGCTGTGAGCCCCCTCTCCTCCTTTTGTTTCAGCCGCAAGCAAGGAGAAAGCAAAGAAGGTCTTGGTGGCCTCCTACCTCTTCCCTTCCTTCATCCAACGCAGGAAAAAGAAAAGGGCTGCAAGGTGCTTTGATTCTTCTTCAAGTTTCATCCTTCTTCTTCCTCCTCCTAAGCACAATCAAGGGTTGATTGTAAAGGAGGTGATCAGCCATCAAAATAAATCTCTGCAAGAGAGCTAGCACCCCGGGAAGATTGAAGCATTTGGATCGGTTTTCTTGCTTCGTGTGGATACCCGTAGAGGCCGGACACGTGTGCGGCTTCAAGCGAGCCTTCTTTCTAAACCACAAACTTTAGTTTGCGGTGATCATCTACCCGCACAAGGTGAAGATCTGATCTTCCTAATTAGTTCAAAAGTTTTTAATCCTAATCTATCTACGAACGATTTTGAAACACATTCATGAGATGAACGTTAATCCCGTGCATGCCACTTCCGCTGCCATCTGAATTTTTTAAAATTTTCTACGGCATGGGCAGGTTCCCAACAGTGGTATCAGAGCCTAGGCTTCATAGTTTAAGGTTAGTGATAAGAGCACAAAAGTGCAATCTTCATACTATTTTAATTAGTAGTATAGCTAATCATTAATAATAAAAATTGATTAATTAAATATTTTATTTGTGTTTGAGTGCAAGTAATCCAAGCGCCCATTTCCAACCAACAAAGTAGCTGCACCGAGTCCAGCTACAACCCAGCATAGCACAGCAGCGGTTCGTGCCCAAATAGCAAATTCCCAGCAGAGCCGAACCAACATGCAGCCACCTCCTTCCACACTTCACTCGGTTTCACCAATTAATGAAAGGAGCCTTTTCCTTTAGATCCTCCGCAGCGCCCTTCATCAAGGACCCGTCCGCATCCAGCTTCCACGCCATCAACACGATCGATGCAGCGTCCTAGATTTCCTTCGATCCCAGGCTCCCATTCGAATGCAGCCCAGCACTCCATCCGCCCGTGAAGCATCCCCAGCCTCCCGTGCCCGATTGCAGCACCCTCTTCCGGATTCCTAGCATCAACCTGTCCGCAACGTCCCAGCTCTTCTGTGACCCAAGCACCGCATCCGTGATCGGCTCCTCCCAGCGATTCCACGGCATCCTCCCATCGATCTCGCGGCATTAGCCTCCATCCCGTAATCCAGCGATTCCGTGGCCAGCCGGATGGGCATTCCGCATCTCCTCCCTTCCCGAATCAACCTCTCAGCATTCCATGGCCAGCTAGATGGGTATCACGTCCTTCCTCCCGTCGATCCTGTGGCACTCTTCATTCCGGATCAGCCTCCTCCCAGCAAAACGACCAGCTCCCATGATTCAGCTGTTTGCGTGCATCCCGCCTCACAGATCACGCGTCCGTTTCCCCCTATCCAGAGAATCCATCGCCGGGGTGGGGGCGATCTATATAAAGTGGGGGAATGGAAGCTCTGTAGAGGAGAGAGAGGGAGAAGGGGAGGTGAGCTCGGTTGGGATTGGGGGCCAAAGAATAGAGGAGGAGCTGCAGGGAGGTGGTCGGCTGGTTCAAAGGAGAGGGAACAAGGGAGTGCTCTGTTTCTTTTGGGAAGAAGAAAGAAAAAAAGAGAGAGGAAATTAGTGTTTTATGTTCCACCGTGGGAGAGAGAGGGAGAAGAGAAGTAATTTGTTTTTTTTTTCTTTTCTTTATTTTATTTACAAAATAGAATGTTGCCCAGAGATGGTCACCCAAGAGGAGGGTGAATTGGGTGTTTTAAAACTTTTTGCCTAATTAAAAATAAAACACACAAATGTATGAACTAAAGTAAAGATAGAGGTATGAGAACAATCAATCGCAAACACAAGGTTTTATAGTGGTTCGGAGCTTCCACTGCTCCTACATCCACTTCCCAAAGCACCTTTGGGAATTTCCACTATAATCCAAGATTACAGTCCGGTAGTTTTGCGAGTGCACTATCCAACTCGTTGTTTTACACCGGGCTAACAACGAACCCTATAACCCCCAATTTCACCTAGGCTTGGGACGCCTTTCCCTTGTTCCAAGTCCCTTGACTGGAACAAGCACAATATTGAAAAAGTTTTACAAGGATTTAAAAGCTCTCAAGAAGCAAATAAAACAGTGAGAAATAATAGAACCCGGAAGAACCCTTTTAGCCGTTGGAAGCGTGGAAAATGGTGGTTCTTCCGATGTGGATCGCGTTGGCTTGAATGTGAGCTTTGAATGCCTAGCGGAAGAGAGTAGTCGAGCACGAAATCACTTGGGAAGCTTGAAGGCACTTGATTTCTTCACTTGAATGCACTAACTCCCTTGAACCTCTTTTTCTTTCTTCTCTCTTGAATGATCTTGTGTTGGGTTGGTGAGAAGTTGTTGGAAAGCACTTAAGAGCTCCCTTTTATAGCCCAAAAAGCAAATATAGCCGTTAGAGATAAAGTTAAGGGAGTTTGAAATTCAAACCAAACCTGAAAAAGTTGTCAGTCGCATCTCAGGCGCTTCGGAGACGTCTCCGCTTCAACGCGAGACGTCTCGGCTGTAAGATTTTACTTTTGACGTTGTTTGGGGTCGACTCGGCGCTTTACGGGGATGACTCCGATGATGAACGGTTTGAATCCTTGTTTTTCTGTTTTTCTGAGAGGGTCGCCTCGGCACTTTACGGGGACGTCTCGGCTTGTTTACGCTTTTTGCATGGGGACGACTCCGCTGCCTTGGGGACGACTCCGCCGTTATATCTCCGAAAAACAAGTCTTCTGGAATTCTCTGAGAGAGTCGACTCCGCTCTTTCAGGGGACGTCTCCGCTGCCTTATCACCGAAAAAGACATCCTCTGGAATACCCTGAGAGAGTCGACTCCGCACTCTCTGGGGACGACTCGGAAACTCAGCTTTTACTTGCGGGGACGACTCCGCGTACTGTGGAGACGGCTCGCGCGCATCTCTTGAAATCGGCCTTTCTGCCGCCACTGAGAGAGTCGACTCCGCTTCTGAGAGAGTCGACTCCGACCCTGCGAGACGCCTCGCCAGGTGCCGGGGACGTCTCCAAACGTGCCAGTTCTTCCTGTTTGTGCCAGAGACGTCTCTGGAACAAACCGGAGACGTCTCGGCTGTCCCTGATCTGTTTTCTTCATCTCAAAAATTCTTCAATAAATTCATAAAAATTATGGGAACTTGCCTAGACATTTCTTAACAATATTCTTAATTAAACACATGAAATCCTCAAGTAAATTGTTAAGATAAATGGAATTATACTCTAGTATTTTGTATTCATCAAAATCCATTAGGGGGTCAACAATCTCCTCCTTTTTGATGATGACAAAACACTGAGTATATGCAAAATTCGAAATTTAAACATATACACAGTATTTGATCAGATGTACAAGTATAATGTTTTGATTAGAGCTAGATACAGTGTGCATAATTCAAAATAGTCAATTTTCAGTTCTATCCTTATGCATAAGATTGATCTTAATAGCTCTTAAGCAATTTTAGCATATCAACTGAATTTGAATCAAGTTAAAATAAAATATTGATGCTAAAGATAATTGAAAGCTAAGTTCTTTTTGACTCCCCTTTCTTTTTCAGAAGGGCAATTATCTTAAAGCCAATATTCTTCAATTTTATCTTTTCTAATTCAACTTTAAGTATGAGTGTAAATTTTGCATTCCATATTCAGGTTCTACTCCATATATAAGTTCTATATATCTACTCCCCCTTTTTGTCATCAACAATGAAGGGGACAAATTATACGTAAGTACTTAAAGCACAATTCCTAGGGGAATTCAGCATATTACAATGAACCACTCAAGGATATTCAAGTTATGCTCCCTCTGTCTATTGTTTTATTAATGAATTCAGAATTCATTTCACTCCCCCTTTGATATTCAGGTTGTGCTCCCCCTATTTCATATGCATTGATAAGTTGTGTCAAATTTACATACACAAGGTTTCAAAAGGAATTGTATGTCATTCATTGTAAACATTTGAAGTCATTACAAGGTTAAAATGGAAATCATTACAAGTATTGATTCCTAATACAAAAGAAGTTTCAAAATGAGCCTAGGGTTTTACAAAAACAGATGAACTCTAGATGTCTACAAAATGTCCCTCATCGGCGACGTTGCTCATAAGCCCTAGCAGCTGCATCTATAAATGCATTAATTGAGTCCAGTAGAGTTTTGAACTGCTCTCCTTGAGATTGATGGAAGGCTGCCACTAGTGCTTCAAATTCAATGCTTGCCCTTTCAATTCTTCCTCTAAGTTGGGCAGCCACGGTGCCCACATTGCCTCCAGGGCTTGTCAACTCTTGAAGACCATCTGAAATGTTCCTCAAGCTGTCTTGTAGCTCAATTGATCTGAAGGTTTGGGTGGCACTCACACTAACTAGTTCTTGCGCTGTAGCTTCTATCTGAGTTCTGATTTCCTTCAACTCTTGTAGAAGCCCTTCATGTGAGGCTCTGATGGGGGCCAACTCAGTAGAGATCATCGATCTCATTTCCTCCCTCATTTGCTGGCATATCACAGATGCTAAAGTGCGCATCTGTTCTTCTGATAGGGAGAAGGGCCCAGTGACTGTAGGAGGAGGTGGCATAGAGGTGGAAGGTCCAGCTGAGCTGGAGGGTATATCAGGGAAGTCCATGTGGCTGAGTGGAGGAGAGTGGTGGTCAGGCTCCTGATGTGGGATCTCAGGGTCTAAGGTTTGAGCTTTTCTTTTTGGTACCTTAACCCATGACCCATCTACCTTGTGAAACTCCATTCTACGCATTGTGCTCTCATTATAATAGTCGGTGTTTCTCAAGGGTTTTGCAGGTTCATTTTCTAGAATGTGAACCTTAAAATGTTTGAATACTAGGGTAAAGATCATCCCATAGGGTATGCTAAACCTAGAATACCTATGACATATAGCAATGTAGTTCAACATAAGTCTAGGGAGGTTTAGGGGAATCCCTAGTAGGATGTGGTGCATGATAACTAGGTCTCGCTCCGAAACAAAATCGAAGCGACCGGTTTTTGGAAACAAGACCCGGTTGACAATACTCAAAAGTAGTCTCATTTCGGCATTTAGGTCTTGTGAGTTCACTACATCAAGAGGCCCGCAGTCCTCTCGTCCTAAAAGCAAGTTTAGGGCTATTTCCCTTTGGGGATGTGAGGTCGGAGCCTCACCGTCCTTAGGGATTTGCAAGACGCTAGATAGGACATCCTCATTAATCTCTACCAACGTCCCCCGGACATGTGCAGTGTACCCTAAGTCCCCTAAGGCCATATTACTAAACATCTCTCTAACTAGGCCGGGGTAGGTCGATGTATTGAGGGTACAAAGGTATTCCCACCCTTGGGCACGGAGTTTCTCTCCAATAGAGAACCCCTCACTATCTAGAAAATGGAAATCTATGTACCTACCGGTGGTTACTGTGCGATTCGCACAGAAAATGGTCGTGGTTGGCGGAGCAACCGGAGGGGACGGCGCGGATGGCTCTTCCCTCCGTTCCTCACCGTCGGTTGCTACCCTAGGACGCCTCCCACCGGTTCGTCTAGCCCTCTTAGGTGCCATGGATGCTAGGGTTTGTGATGGAGAGCAAATGGAGGCTAGGGTTTGTGGTGGAGAGCAAATGGAGGCTAGGGTTTTTGTTTTTGTCGGGGATGGAAGAGAATAGCTCGGGTCGGCTCGAGCTGTTTCACCTATTTAAAAACTCTCGTTCGGTCCCCGAGACGTCTCCGCGACTGATGCGAGACGTCTCGCCGGGGGGACGTCTCTGCGATTTGCTAGAGACGTCTCCGGCATTGAAAAATTTCAGACTAATTTCTAT
The DNA here is from genome assembly GCF_009389715.1 of Phoenix dactylifera. NCBI lineage: Eukaryota > Viridiplantae > Streptophyta > Magnoliopsida > Arecales > Arecaceae > Phoenix > Phoenix dactylifera. The sequence goes on from NW_024067688.1 coordinate 557,306, forward strand.
CTTTTCCCAATTTATTTTACTCAATCACACTAATCAACATGATTTCTTTTGGTGAATACAGAGTGAGTTTGTTTGTGATCCTCCCCCTTAATAATACATCCTATAAAAGTTTGATAATGATTTTTTGAATTATTAACATTGAAATGAGGAATGTTTGACCAAATTTCGAATACCTATGAAATAGGCTCTGAAAATATCTCCATGAAGAGTCCAAGGGAGGGTAACCATCCTCCAGAAAGTCGAACAATTCGTCATTTAACTTAGATAGATTCATGCTTTCACTTATGTTGACCTTGAGGTGGATTACTAGTTTGAGTAGCAAAGCATTGCAATGCAAGTTCAATTTAATTGCTAGGATCATACAAGCTCAATGCATTCCTTAAGAAGTTGAACCTATCTTTACAAAGGGGCTTTGTAAAGATATCGGCCAATTGATTTTCAGTACATACATACTCAATCATCACATCATTTTTCAGCACATGATCCCTAATAAAGTGATGCCTAATCTCTATATGTTTTGATTTTGAGTGTTGGACAGGATTTTTTGTTAAATTAATTGCACTTGTATTATCACATTTAATTGGTATATTGTCCATTTTGATACCGAAGTCTTCAAGTTGTTGCTTAATCCATAGAACTTGGGCACAACAGCTTCCAACTGCAATGTACTCAGCCTCAGCTGTGGATAAGGCAACTGAATTCTGTTTCTTGCTAAACCAAGAAACCAAATTAGCACCCAAGAATTGACATGTGCCACTTGTGCTTTTTCTGTCGAGTTTGCACCCGGCAAAATCAGCATCGGAATAAGCAATTAAATTTATGTCAGATTGTTTAGAATACCATAAGCCTACATTAGATGTCCCTACTAGATATCTAAAAATTCTTTTAACAGCTTGCAAGTGTGATTCCTTAGGACATGCTTGGTATCTAGCACACATACAAACACTGAATAATATATCTGGTCTACTAGCAGTAAGGTAAAGTAAAGAGCCTATCATACCTCTGTACAATTTGCAGTCTATACTTTTACCTTTTTCATCTTTGTCAAGCTTGCAACTTGAGCCCATGGGTGTGCTGATTTCCTTTGCATATTTCATCTTGAATTTTTCCAACATCTCCTTGATATATTTGGACTGACTGATGAAGATGTCTTCCTCTGATTGTTTTATTTGTAGCCCAAGGAAGAAGTTGAGCTCACCCATCATGCTCATTTCAAATTCTCCCTGCATAAGCTTGGCAAACTCTTGACAAAGACTATCATTAGTAGCACCAAAAATTATATCATCCACATAAATTTGCACAAGCAATAAGTCATTTCCTTTTCTTTTAATGAAGAGGGTTTTGTCCACATTTCCTCTTTTAAATTTATTTTCAATTAGGAAATTACTTAATCTTTCATACCATGCCCTAGGGGCTTGCTTAAGTCCATATAATGCTTTATGCAATTTAAAAACATAATCTGGATGTAAGTGGTTCTCAAAACCTGGAGGTTGTCCTACATAAACTTTCTCCATTATATAACCATTTAAAAAGGCGCTTTTTACATCCATTTGATAGAGTTTGAAATCCATAAAGCATGCATATGCCAAAAGTAGTCTAATAGCCTCTAATCTAGCAACAGGAGCAAAAGTTTCATCAAAGTCTATTCCTTCCTCCTGATTATATCCTTTGGCCACTAGCCTAGCTTTGTTTCTTATTACTATTCCATCTTCATCTAGTTTATTTCTATATACACATTTGGTGCCTATAATTGAAACATTAGGGGGTCTTTTCATTAGAGTCCAAACTTCATTTCCTTCAAATTGGTTTAATTCCTTTTGCATAGCATTCATCCAATTATCATCTTTTTCAGCTTCTTCTAGTGATTTAGGCTCGATTTGTGAAACGAATGCAAGATAATTACTAGTGTTTCTTAAAGAGGATCTAGTTCTTATTCCTTGTGAAGGATCACCAAGGATTAGATCCCTTGGATGACCATGTGCATACCTCCATTCCTTAGGAAGATCTTGATTTCTCGATGGAGGTTGATCTTCTTCATCTTGCTGAATTGTATCTTCTTTGATCTCATCTTCATGTTGTTTGTCTTGTATGGAGAATTCCTTCATTCGGTCTTCAAGTATACCTGCATCACCATCTTCTTCTTTTCTAGAAGAATCTCCATTAGCTTCATCAAAAACAACATGAATGGATTCTTCAACAACGAGAGTTCTCTTGTTGAAGACCCTGTATGCTCTACTAGATGAGGAATAACTTAAGAAGATCCCCTCATCTGATTTAGCACTAAATTTACTTAGATTGTCCTTTCCATTGTTTAAAATAAAGCATCGACAACCGAAAACATGAAAATAGCTTATATTTGGTTTCTTACTTTTTATCAACTCATAAGGTGTTTTCTTTAAGATGGATCTAACTAAAGCACGGTTTAAAATATGACATGAAGTATTTATTGCTTCAGCCCAAAAGTACTTTGGTAAATCCGATTCGCACAACATGGTACGAGCCATATCTGCTAGTGTGCGATTCTTCCTTTCTACCACCCCGTTTTGTTGGGGTGTCCTAGGTGCCGAGAAATTGTGATTGATACCATTTTCTTCACAAAATTTTTCAAAATACTGATTTTCAAACTCGGTACCATGATCACTCCTAATTGCTTTTAGTTTAAGATTGAGTTCATTCGAAACCCTATTATGAAACTTGATAAAAGCGGGAAAGGACTCATCTTTGTGTGCAAGAAATGAAACCCATGTAAAACGTGAAAAATCATCAACAATTACAAGACCAAATTTCTTACCCCCTAGACTAGCAGTTCTAGTGGGTCCAAATAAATCCATGTGAATTAGTTCTAAGGGTTTTGATGTTGAGACTATGTTTTTAGACTTGAAAGAGCTTCTCGTTTGTTTCCCTAATTGACATGCAGCACAAATTTTGTTCTTTTCAAAATCTATTTTTGGTAGTCCTTTGACTAGATCTTTTGTAATCAATTTAGAGATTAAATCCATGCTAGCATGCCCTAACCTACGATGCCATAACCAACTAGTCTCATTGACTTTGGGATCCATGGCTACAAGACATTGGCCATCCTTCATGGTGAGATCATCAAGATCTACCATGTAAACATTTCCATGCCTATGTCCTGTAAGTATGATCTCATTGTCAACTGGACTACTAATTATGCAAAGTGAAGATTCAAATGACACTTTAAAGCCCTTGTCACAAAATTGACTTATACTTAATAAATTATGTTTGAGTCCATTAACTAACAATACATTGTCAATAAATGAGGAGGGTGATATGGAGATTTTACCAACACCAATGATTTGACCTTTAGCATTGTCTTCAAATGTGACTACTCCTTTTTTTGATTTTAAAGTGACGAAGAGATTCTTGTCACCGGTCATATGCCTTGAGCAACCACTATCAAGATACCACATTCTCTTTTTATTCCCGGCTGCAAGGCATACCTGCAAAATGATCATGTGAAGCTCTTAGGTACCCAAGTTTTCTTGGGTCCTTCGTGGTTAGTGTAGTTGGTTCCCTTAGGCACCCATACTTTAGTTATGTTTTTAGCTTTTACAAATGTACTCTTGTTAGTTTGGATCTTTCTTTGAATACAAGAGTAGGCTTTATGTCCACTTTTTCCACAATGAAAGCATGTAGGTTTTTCAGTTTTGACATCTTTTGCTTTCACAAAGAAATTCTTTAGATACTTTTGTTGCTTGTTAGTTTTATATCCTAATCCGGCTTTATTAAAAACAGCTCTTTGATTTGAAAGAATAAGATTTAATTTTTCAGAGCTTTGTATAAATTTTTCAACAATTGGTTTGTACTTATGTACCTCATTCTTAAGATCCAAATTTTCTTTAACTAGTTCTTCCTTATCCTTTTTAAGGGATTCAACATTTTGTGCAAGTGAGGTATTATTATTGAGTAGAGATTTAACTTTTAGATTCAATTCCTTAATTAGTGTTTTTGCCGTTTCATTTTCAATGCTAAGTTTTGAATTTTTATTTTCTAGATCAATGGTGTTAACATTTTCAACGCTCTCTTTCTCAATCAATAGTTTTTTAATATCATCCTTTAGTTTTTGATTGGAGGCCTTTAGTTCTTTATTCTTTGCTCCTAACATACTACAATCACTCATAAGTTCTTGAAAAGCTTCATATAATTCTTCTAAAGTAAAATTTATAGTTGAGCTTTGACATACCTCGTCGTTTTCAAATGCCATGAAGCACAAATTTGCGGTCTCTTCCTTCTCTTCCTCGGAGGAGGATGTGTCACTATCGTCCCACGTTGCCTTCAACGCCTTCTTCTTCTTCTTTCCAAAGTGCTTCTTTTGTTGAAGGTATTCAGAACGAATGTGTCCCGGTCTCTTGCAATCATAGCATATGATTGGGTCTCTTTCTTTTTCCTTTTCTTTTTCCCAATCATTTCTCCCTCCAAATTTCTTTCTTGGGAAGGGTTTCTTTCTTCTCATGAATTTCTTAAACTTCTTTACTATTAAACCCAAGTCCTCATCTTCGCTTTCTTCTTCACTCTCACTACTTTCTTCTTCACACACACTCGAAGTAGCCTTGAGTGCAATTGTCTTCTTCTTTGGCAACTCTTCTTCATGTTGCTTCATTGTGAGCTCATGCGTCATCAATGAGCCCAATAGTTGTTCTAGTCCCAAAGTGTTGAGATCTTTGGCTTCTATGATCGCCGTGACCTTTGCTTCTCATGCTTTCGGCAAAGACCTGAGAATTTTACTCACAAGTTCCGGATTAGTATAGGATTTACCCAAACTCTTTAGACCATTAATTATATCGGTGAAGCGTGTAAACATGCATGTGATGGTTTCATTGGGTTCCATCTTAAACAACTCATATTTGTGAACTAGAATGTTCACTTTAGACTCTTTGACTTGATTCGTACCCTCGTGGGTAACTGTTGGGAACCCGCCCATGCCGCTGATATTTCAAAAATTTTCAGATGGCAGCGGAATCGGCATGCACGGGTTCGACGTTCATCGCATGAACGCTTGTTTCGAGACCTTTCGTAATTAGGTAAGAATTAAAACTTTTAAAACTAATAGGAAGATCAAATCTTCACCTTGCGCGGGTAGATGATCACCGCGAATCTGAATTCATGGTTTTAGGAAGAGGGTTCGCTTGAAACCGTTCAAACGTCCGGCCTCTACGGGTATCCACATGAAGCAGGATCCGATCCAAGCTCTCTATCTCACCGGGGTGCTAGCTCCCTTGCAGAGATAGCTTTGATGGCTGATGTCCTCTCTTTCAATCAACTCTTGATTGCACTTGAGAGGAGGAAGAAGAAGGATGAAGAAGAGGAAGAAGATCAAATCCCTTCGCAGCTTTCTTCTCTTCACACGCGCTGAAGCCAAGGAAGAAGACCAAGAGGAGGGAGACGCCTCCTCTTCTTTTCTCCTAGCTGATGGCGGCTGAACCAAGGGAGGAGAGGGAGAGGGTGGCCACGGCTTAGAGGAAGAAAAGGCTTCACCTAGGGCGCCGGCCCTAGTCCTCTTTTAATAAGGTTTGGAGCTCCTAACAATTAGGAGCTCCAAGACAATTTTCCAAAGAGGGGGCGCCGGCCCCCTCTTCTTCATGTCGCCCTAGCCATGTGAGAGGGGCTGATGTCCCTCTTACTTGGTTAACCTAATCCTCTTCCAAAGAGGATTAGGTGCCTCTCTCATGGTTTAATCCCAATCCAATTAGGATTAGCCAATTGGGTTCAATCTATGCTAGTCCTAATCCAATTAGGACTTGAATGAACCATGACTCAATTGAACTCTTCAATCCTAATCCAATTAGGAGTCATGTTGATTCATTAGATTAATAATTAATTTAGACTTAAGGAATCCTAATCCAATTAGGATTTGTTTAATTTTAGTCCTAATCCAATTAGGACTCTATTTGAATCCGTAGTCCTAATCCAATTAGGATTTCTAGGAATCCTACTCCAAGTAGGAATCCGATTTTGATTCAAAATTCCTAATCTCATTAGGATTGTAGGAATCCTATTCTAAATAGGAATCCCAGTCCTACTCCAACTAGGATTCCCAGTCCTAATCCAATTAGGACTCTAGGAATCCTACCCGAAGTAGGATTTGTGTTTAAGTCCAATTAATTAATTCCCTTTGTTCCTTCTTTAACTTCTTATCAATCAAATTGATTTCTTGTGATTCCTAATCACGATTTCAACCATCGGATCGGTCAATACTTCTAGTGTGTGTGACCCCATAGGTTCTATTCTGACTGGTAGTGAGATATATTGTGATCTCTATCACTATATCATTGAAAACTCCTTTCAATGGATTGGAACGATTCCAACTCAACTCATTAGGGTTTATCGATCATCAAGATAATCCCTATGAGTCCCACCATCCACCAGTGACACCTAGCAGCATGTAGTGGCTACCCAGTAGAATAGAAAGATGAACCTCTAGGTGCAGTTAACGTGTGATACAGTCCTACTATCGTGGATCCCTACAGGACGGAGGTCATGGACAACTCGTCAAACCCCATCGTCTGTCATATGTCAAGATTTATTCGACTCGAGTTCGATAGTGAAAAACTCTTTCTCCACTGTGTATACTGCCCCGGCCGAGGTCTTACGAACTCAGTTTTATAAATCACATAGGATCTCTCCTTATCTATCAAGGTCGATAGATTCCATATAGGTGCATACCCTACTCCTACAGTGAACTTACTGCAGCCAATCTACACTGCATGGACCCATATGGCTAGAGACCATGTATGTGTGCAGTCAAACTACAATAACCTCACTGTGAGTAGCCGAAGCACCGCAGGTCAAAGGACCAGTCACACTACTGCAACATCAAGCAAGTCACTGACGAGTGGATAGACATCCAAGTGACTTCTTGTATTGGTCACGCTCAGTACCCTTGTTCTCTAACAAGCACCTGCACTATCACTTCAGTGTCTCTACACTGTGGACTCAAGTCTCGTCCATCCAGAAGAAAAGTGATCTGTGCACTGATCGGATCGATCACCGTCCTCGTGATGATCCATTGATCAGGAGCATTTAGAAATTAATCACCAATGATACATGGCTCAAATTCTCAACTCTTGAGAATATGTATCATCATCTTATTAATTTCTTGGACGATTCATAGACACATAAACAATATGAATGAAAAGATGCCTTTTATTTATTCAATAATAAATAGTCAAGTACAAAATTATGTCCCTAGAATCAACAATGTGTCAGCCAAATTGGCTTCTAGGGCATACATCTAACAATCTCCCACTTGCACTAAAGCCAATTGGTCATATATCTTAGGCCCATCTTCTCAAGGTGGGCTTCAGTCTTTTGCTGACTCAGCTGCTTAGTGAAAGGGTCTGCCACGTTATCCGCGGAGTCTACTCTCTGCACCTCTACATATTTCTTCTCCACATAGTCTCGTATGAGGTGAAAGCGCCGCTCTATATGCTTAGACTTCTGATGAGACCTTGGCTCCTTAGCAAGGGCTATGGCGCCATTGTTATCGCAGTAGAGTGTTATGGCATCTGATGTCATCACATCCAGCTCTGCAATGAATTTCTTGAACCAGAAGCCTTCCTTAGCAGCTTCAGAGGCGGCGATGTATTCGGCTTCCATAGTCGAATCAGCAATGATCGGTTGTTTAGAACTCTTCCAATTCACCGTACCACCATTGCACAAGAACACGTATCCAGATGTTGACTTTCTGTCATCGACATCAGTCATGAAGTCTGAATCTGTGTACCCTTCTACCTTTAACTCTGATGATCCTCCAAAAACCAAGAATAAATCTTTAGTTCTTCTCAAGTACTTAAGAATATTCTTCACAGCTGTCCAGTGTTCTTCACCTGGATTCGACTGATATCTGCTTGTGACACTCACAGCAAGAGCTATATCAGGTCGTGTACATAGCATGGCATACATGAGGCTTCCTATTGCCGATGCATAAGGAATCTTGCTCATGCGTTGAATCTCCTCAAGTGTGTTGGGGCACATCTTCTTGGAGAGATGAATTCCATGCCTTAGGGGTAAGAGACCCCTCTTGGAGTTTTCCATGCTGAACCTCTTCAGCACCTCCTCTATGTACATTTTCTGTGACAGGCCAAGCATCCTTTTAGATCTATCTCTATAGACCTTTATTCCCAAAATATAGGATGCTTCCCTAAGGTCTTTCATGGAGAATTCTTTTGACAACCAAACCTTGACCGAGGTTAGCATGGGAATATCATTCCCAATCAGGAGAATGTCATCTACGTACCGTACGAGAAAAACGACAGCACTCCCACTAACCTTTTTATAAACACATGGTTCCTCCTCGTTTTTGATGAAATCAAACGTTTTGATTGCATCATCGAAACGAGTGTTCCAACTCCGAGAGGCTTGCTTTAGTCCATAGATGGATCTTTGCAGCTTGCAGACCTTGTGATCTCCATCACTGGAAGTGAAACCCAAAGGCTGTTTCATATAGATATCTTCATCAAGATATCCATTCAGGAAAGCAGTTTTCACATCCATCTGCCAGATTTCATAATCATGAAATGCTGCAATGGCAAGCAATATTCGGATGGATTTTAGCATGGCTACCGGTGAAAAGGTCTCCTGATAGTCAATGCCTTCGCGCTGACTATACCCTTTTGCCACAAGCCTTGCCTTATAGGTCTCTACCTTTCCATCCGAACCTATCTTCCTTTTGTAGATCCATTTGCATCCAATAGGTACAATACCTTCTGGTGGATCTACTAAGGTCCAGACTTGGTTGGAATGCATGGAGTCTATCTCTGACTTCATAGCTTCCAGCCATTTCTCGGAATCGATATCAGATATCGCCTCGTTGTAGGTTTTGGGATCCTGTATGTGATCCCTATCCCCCACTAGGAACATTTCCTCTGTATCCTCTTCTAGTATACCTAAGTATCTATCGGAAGGATGGGAGACCCTACTAGATCTACGAGGTGGTTGAGGGACATCGTGTACTGGCTCCTTATGAATAGGTTCTATAGGATCCATGACTCGTTGCTTTTCAGAGACTTTCTCTTCAAGCTCAATTTTCCTCCCACTGCCTCTATCAAGGATAAACTGTTTTTCCAAGAAGATGGCATGACGGCTCACAAACGCATTGTGATCCTCTGAGACGTAAAAATTGTATCCTAATGACTCTTTAGGATATCCTATAAAACGAGCACTTATGGTCCTAGCCTCTAACTTGTTCGCCTGTAGTCGCTTGACGTGGGCCGGACATCCCCAAATCTTGAGATGACCCAGACTTGGTTTCTTACCATGCCATATCTCATACGGTGTGGTAGGAACGGATTTAGAGGAAACTCTATTCAATAAATAAATCGCTGTGAGTAAGGCATCTCCCCAAAGGAACATAGGTAAATCAGTGAAGCTCATCATGGACCTGACCATATCCAATAGGGTCCGATTTCTCCTCTCTGACACCCCGTTGAGTTGAGGTGTACCCGGAGGTGTCCATTGTGAGACTATGCCGTTTTCTTTGAGATAGTCCCGGAATTCCCCACTAAGGTATTCTCCTCCCCGATCTGATCGAAGAGCCTTAAGAGGTTTTCCAGTTTGTTTTTCTACTTCATTTTTGAACTCTTTGAACTTTTCAAAGGATTCAGACTTGTGTCTCATAAGATACACATACCCATACCGTGAATAATCATCGGTAAAGGTAATGAAGTAAGAATAACGTCCCCTGGCTAGCACATCGAATGGGCCACATACATCTGTATGTACTAGGATAAGTATTTCAGTGGTCCTCTCCCCATGTCCTACAAAGGGTAGTCTGGCCATCTTTCCTTGAAGACAGGACTCGCAAACTGGATATGACTCGGAAGTCAATGAGCCTAAGAGCCCATCTTTATCCATTTTGTTCATTCTATCTTCTCCAATATGGCCAAGTCTGAGGTGCCACAAATATCTTTGGTTTATCTCATCTCTGGATCTTTTGGATCCTTTGGCACTCACATCTTGCTCGGTAACATTCACAGATACATCCATATGTAAATGGTAGAGATTGTCAATCATAAAACCACGTGCTACTATTTTATTTCTCAAATAAATAGAACAGCAGTCTTTGTCAAATTTAAAAACATGACCTTCCTGTGCTAGACATGAAACAGAAATCAAATTTCTGCTAGCAACAGGTACATAATAGCAGTCTCTAAGTATTAAACTAAATCCAGACGGTAGTCGCAGATGGTAGGTGCCCACAGCCACAGCAGCAACTTTTGCCCCGTTGCCAACCCGAAGGGTTACCGCACCTTCCGCCAGCCTTCTACTTTCCTTTAGACCCTGCATGGTAGTGCACAAATGAGCACTAGAACCAGAATCTATAACCCAACTAGAAGTAGAAGAAACCGTTAGATTAGTTTCAATTATGAGCAAGTCTATACCTTCTGAAGGTGTGTCACCTTTCTTGTTCTTTAGGCTCTCGAGGTATGAAGGACAGTTTCTCTTCCAGTGGCCTTCGACATTGCAGTGGAAACATTTTCCTTTGTCGTTAGCCTTTTTCTTTTGAACTTCCTTCTTTGGCTTCTTGTCTTTCTTCTGCTTCTTAGCAGGCTTCTTTTTCTTCCAAGTAGACTTTCTCTTGGAACCAGAAGTCAACTCAGCAGCAAGGACATTGCCCCTTGAACCTTTCAAGGCTCCCTCAGCAGTTACCAACATGTTGATTAGTTCAGTCTTAGTGCATTCAATCTTATTCATGTGGTAGTTTACTATAAACTGACCAAATGAATCAGGAAGTGACTGTAGGATCAAATCCACTTGTAATTCCTTGTGCATGTCCATACCGAGCTTCTCAAGCTCCTCTAGGTCCTTGATCATGGTCAGACCGTGATCATGAACAGACTGCCCTTCGCGCATCTTCGCTTTGAAAAGCCTCTTGGACACTTCAAAACGAGCTGTGCGACTCTGCTCACCATACAACTCTTGTAGGTGTGCCAGTATGTCCCTAGCAGTCTTTATATTTTCATGCTGGCATTGGAGTTCATTAGACATAGATGCCATCATATAGCATTTTACTCTAATGTCATCGTCCAACCACTTTTTATGCATCTCACGCTGAACATCAGTGGGACGTGCTGGTAATGTGGGGATATCTGAATCGAGTATATAACCTATCTTCTCACAGTCCAAAACTATTTTGAGATTTCTAAGCCAGTCCTTGTAATTGGTTCCGGTCAGTCGGTTGGTCTCAAGAATACGGGTCAAAGGGTTTGAAGCCGACATTGTATCTGCAGAGAGTAAAGATTCTAGTTAGACTTTTGTACTTGATCCTAATCTGTCCTAAGGTCTTTTAGAACAAATGTGACTCCCACTATTTTCTCGAATTCCTCACACTCCCCTGGTAGGAAAACGGAAATCCCACACGACTAGGGTTTCTAGTGGGTACTGCGGTCCCACCAATTTACATGCCACCTCACCTAACAGTTATTGGTGACACATAGATGGATGAGTGTACAACTCTTGTACAATGCTTCTCAAGCATGTTGCAGTGCAACTTGGTCTCTAAGCCATGAAGACCTCACCTAACAGTTATTGGTCCCATTTCTTAGTTAAGTCAGACCCACTGTATAACCGTAGGAATAAAGTCGTCATTGGGTCCTCACCTAACAGTTATTGGTGCCCAACCCCACCTTTACCCTACAACATCTCATGTCTATAGAGAGGTCCAGCCCCCCAATGCAACTTGACCACTGTATCCAGCCGAGACAAGTCAACATCAGAAAGGCCTTAGCAGCTCTACTACAGTGGAAGACCTATTGACTTAATATTGGTTAATCAGGTCTTAGTGTTTGCAACTTGAGCCTTTCATAAGAGGTAATCGAACAATTGGCCAGGTAAGCAGGTGGGAGGCTCCCCTTACTCAGAGAGTAAGGTCCTAATTAAGTAACCACCTTTCATGCTTTCCTAGACACCAATTAGATCAATTAATCTAATATGACTTGCTCATGTCGGTTCACTCTCGACTTGATTGAGGAGGTTTTGATTTAGGTCTCAATTGGGTTTGCTACATCACATGTAGACCTATCTACCCGACTCTCATTCACATCACATGCAAACGGCGCATTGCAGGCAGTTATAATCGCGGCAATAATTAAAGCTAAACTTTAACTAGGTGATGATCATGGATTCTAATTAGGTCGTATTACAAGCACATGCACATCAATCGATCAAGTGGTCTTCAACTCTTGAATTGGATCCAAGCTTCCTTGATTCGATCCTTGATCAACTCTTGATCCCATCGCCATCAACCGCTTAGACCCCTGTTCATCTCATGCATCGTCTTCGACTTGATCGTTGATGTACATCACATCACAGAAATACAACCAGATGTAAAATAAAAATAAAAATAATTTACATCTCCTTTTAGGAGGCACGCAGGCCTCTCAAAACATCAAATAAGATGCATGCAAGCATCTGAAAAATTACATGACATCGCAGATCACATCGCAGGTCATTACATTTGATACCAAAAGGGTTTGAATCCTATGATCATCACCGTATGCTACAATTATAATTTTCAGATCTGAAACTTAACTGATTATATCATGACATAGGTCGCTGATCATGCTAATCATGATTCTAAACTTTGTAATCCCATTAACAATGCAATTAGAATCATCTTTTTATCACATAAAAATCAGCATGTAAAAATCAGCACCCCTGAAAAAATCTGCATGCAGAATTTTTCAGCATGCATGATCATTTAATTTTCAGATCTAATATGCCTTTAGATATTTAATTCTTACCTTAATCTACGAAGCCTAGGCTCTGATACCACTGTTGGGAACCCGCCCATGCCGCTGATATTTCAAAAATTTTCAGATGGCAGCGGAATCGGCATGCACGGGTTCGACGTTCATCGCATGAACGCTTGTTTCGAGACCTTTCGTAATTAGGTAAGAATTAAAACTTTTAAAACTAATAGGAAGATCAAATCTTCACCTTGCGCGGGTAGATGATCACCGCGAATCTGAATTCATGGTTTTAGGAAGAGGGTTCGCTTGAAACCGTTCAAACGTCCGGCCTCTACGGGTATCCACATGAAGCAGGATCCGATCCAAGCTCTCTATCTCACCGGGGTGCTAGCTCCCTTGCAGAGATAGCTTTGATGGCTGATGTCCTCTCTTTCAATCAACTCTTGATTGCACTTGAGAGGAGGAAGAAGAAGGATGAAGAAGAGGAAGAAGATCAAATCCCTTCGCAGCTTTCTTCTCTTCACACGCGCTGAAGCCAAGGAAGAAGACCAAGGGGAGGGAGACGCCTCCTCTTCTTTTCTCCTAGCTGATGGCGGCTGAACCAAGGGAGGAGAGGGAGAGGGTGGCCACGGCTTGGAGGAAGAAAAGGCTTCACCTAGGGCGCCGGCCCTAGTCCTCTTTTAATAAGGTTTGGAGCTCCTAACAATTAGGAGCTCCAAGACAATTTTCCAAAGAGGGGGCGCCGGCCCCCTCTTCTTCATGTCGCCCTAGCCATGTGAGAGGGGCTGATGTCCCTCTTACTTGGTTAACCTAATCCTCTTCCAAAGAGGATTAGGTGCCTCTCTCATGGTTTAATCCCAATCCAATTAGGATTAGCCAATTGGGTTCAATCTATGCTAGTCCTAATCCAATTAGGACTTGAATGAACCATGACTCAATTGAACTCTTCAATCCTAATCCAATTAGGAGTCATGTTGATTCATTAGATTAATAATTAATTTAGACTTAAGGAATCCTAATCCAATTAGGATTTGTTTAATTTTAGTCCTAATCCAATTAGGACTCTATTTGAATCCGTAGTCCTAATCCAATTAGGATTTCTAGGAATCCTACTCCAAGTAGGAATCCGATTTTGATTCAAAATTCCTAATCTCATTAGGATTGTAGGAATCCTATTCTAAATAGGAATCCCAGTCCTACTCCAACTAGGATTCCCAGTCCTAATCCAATTAGGACTCTAGGAATCCTACCCGAAGTAGGATTTGTGTTTAAGTCCAATTAATTAATTCCCTTTGTTCCTTCTTTAACTTCTTATCAATCAAATTGATTTCTTGTGATTCCTAATCACGATTTCAACCATCGGATCGGTCAATACTTCTAGTGTGTGTGACCCCATAGGTTCTATTCTGACTGGTAGTGAGATATATTGTGATCTCTATCACTATATCATTGAAAACTCCTTTCAATGGATTGGAACGATTCCAACTCAACTCATTAGGGTTTATCGATCATCAAGATAATCCCTATGAGTCCCACCATCCACCAGTGACACCTAGCAGCATGTAGTGGCTACCCAGTAGAATAGAAAGATGAACCTCTAGGTGCAGTTAACGTGTGATACAGTCCTACTATCGTGGATCCCTACAGGACGGAGGTCATGGACAACTCGTCAAACCCCATCGTCTGTCATATGTCAAGATTTATTCGACTCGAGTTCGATAGTGAAAAACTCTTTCTCCACTGTGTATACTGCCCCGGCCGAGGTCTTACGAACTCAGTTTTATAAATCACATAGGATCTCTCCTTATCTATCAAGGTCGATAGATTCCATATAGGTGCATACCCTACTCCTACAGTGAACTTACTGCAGCCAATCTACACTGCATGGACCCATATGGCTAGAGACCATGTATGTGTGCAGTCAAACTACAATAACCTCACTGTGAGTAGCCGAAGCACCGCAGGTCAAAGGACCAGTCACACTACTGCAACATCAAGCAAGTCACTGACGAGTGGATAGACATCCAAGTGACTTCTTGTATTGGTCACGCTCAGTACCCTTGTTCTCTAACAAGCACCTGCACTATCACTTCAGTGTCCCTACACTGTGGACTCAAGTCACGTCCATCCAGAAGAAAAGTGATCTGTGCACTGATCGGATCGATCACCGTCCTCGTGATGATCCATTGATCAGGAGCATTTAGAAATTAATCACCAATGATACATGGCTCAAATTCTCAACTCTTGAGAATATGTATCATCATCTTATTAATTTCTTGGACGATTCATAGACACATAAACAATATGAATGAAAAGATGCCTTTTATTTATTCAATAATAAATAGTCAAGTACAAAATTATGTCCCTAGAATCAACAATGTGTCAGCCAAATTGGCTTCTAGGGCATACATCTAACAGTAACTTCAAGCCTATCCCATATTTCCTTGGCGGAACTACAGGTGGAGACTCTATTGAACTCATTTACATCTAGAGCACAGAATAATGAGTTCATGGCTCTAGAATTGAGTTGAACCATCTTACTGTCATTCTCATCCCAATCCTCCTCAGGTTTGGGAACTTGAATGCCATTAACCATGTGAGATGGTTCGTGTGGTCTCTTGATTATGACCCTCCACAAGGCATAATCTTGTGCTTGAATAAAAATCCTCATTCTAGTCTTCCAATAGGTATAATTTGTCCC
The DNA here is from genome assembly GCF_009389715.1 of Phoenix dactylifera. Taxonomy (NCBI): domain Eukaryota; kingdom Viridiplantae; phylum Streptophyta; class Magnoliopsida; order Arecales; family Arecaceae; genus Phoenix; species Phoenix dactylifera. The sequence goes on from NW_024067688.1 coordinate 572,717, forward strand.
ATTGAAGAGTGGAGGTCTATTGGTTGCCTGCCCCTCAGCAGGAACATTGTTAAAGGGTGTTGCCATCTAGATCTTTGGCTAAGACGGTTAGGTCTTTCAAGAAATACACAGAGCACCCGCACTGATACCACTTGTTGCCCAGAGATGGTCACCCAAGAGGGGGGTGAATTGGGTGTTTTAAAACTTTTTGCCTAATTAAAAATAAAACACACAAATGTATGAACTAAAGTAAAGATAGAGGTATGAGAACAATCAATCGCAAACACAAGGTTTTATAGTGGTTTGGAGCTTCCACTGCTCCTACATCCACTCCCCAAAGCACCTTTGGGAATTTCCACTATAATCCAAGATTACAGTCCGGTAGTTTTGCGAGTGCACTACCCAACTCGTTGTTTTACACCGGGCTAACAACGAACCCTATAACCCCCAATTTCACCTAGGCTTGGGACGCCTTTCCTTTGTTCCAAGTCCCTTGACTGGAACAAGCACAATATTGAAAAAGTTTTACAAGGATTTAAAAGCTCTCAAGAAGCAAATAAAATAGTGAGAAATAATAGAACCTGGAAGAACCCTTTTAGTCGTTGGAAGCGTGGGAAATGGTGGTTCTTCCGATGTGGATCGCGTTGGCTTGAATGTGAGCTTTGAATGCCTAGCGGAAGAGAGTAGTCGAGCACGAAATCACTTGGGAAGCTTGAAGGCACTTGATTTCTTCACTTGAATGCACTAACTCCCTTGAACCTCTTTTTCTTTCTTCTCTCTTGAATGATCTTGTGTTGGGTTGGTGAGAAGTTGTAGGAAAGCACTTAAGAGCTCCCTTTTATAGCCCAAAAAGCAAATATAGCCGTTAGAGATAAAGTTAAGGGAGTTTGAAATTCAAACCAAACCTGATAAAGTTGTCAGTCGCATCCCAAGCGCTTCGGAGACGTCTCCGCTTCAACGCGAGACGTCTCGGCTGTAAGATTTTACTTTTGACGTTGTTTGGGGTCGACTCGGCGCTTTACGGGGATGACTCCGATGATGAACGGTTTGAATCCTTGTTTTTCTGTTTTTCTGAGAGGGTCGCCTCGGCACTTTACGGGGACGTCTCGGCTTGTTTGCGCTTTTTGCATGGGGACGACTCCGCTGCCTTGGGGACGACTCCGCCGTTATATCTCCGAAAAATAAGTCTTCTGGAATTCTCTGAGAGAGTCGACTCCGCTCTTTCACGGGACGTCTCCGCTGCCTTATCACCGAAAAAGACATCCTCTGGAATACCCTGAGAGAGTCGACTCCGCACTCTCTGGGGACGACTCGGAAACTCAGCTTTTACTTGCGGGGACGACTCCGCGTACTGTGGAGACGGCTCGCGCGCATCTCTTGTGATGACCCAAAGATTGATTCAAAGATTGATTTTGATGATCACAAAACCTTGAAGTATAGATACTAATGTTTATGTTGCAAGGAGAAAGATATTTATTTTGCAAGGAACATAGCAAGTTGGAAGAACACAAGAAGGCCTCCAAAGCTCTCAAGAAAAGTTGGAAGAAAGCTACAATTTATTGGCCCAAGTTTAAAGTTCAAAGGATTCAAATTGGAGGAGCAAATTCAAAGGAAAATTCAAAAGAATAGTCTTCGAGTCGACTCCAGAGTAGAACGAGTCGACTCCAGGGAGTAACAGACAGAAAGACAGAGAAGCTATTTTGGACCCTGAGAGGCGAGTCGACTCCTGAAGAACTCGAGTCGACTCCAATAGCTGGCAAGTCAACACCGAAGGAAAACAAGGCAAAAGTCAGAGAGCGATTTTCGACCCTGAGATTCGAGTCGACTCCTGTGGAACACGAGTCGACTCCAATGGTTGGCAGGTCGACTCCAAAGAAAGCGAGAGTCGACTCTCAGTGGAACACAAGGAAAAAGTCAGAGAGCAGTTTTCGGGCTCTGAGAGCCGAGTCGACTCCAAGAGAATCCGAGTCGACTCGAGGAAGAAAATCAGAAAGAATGTCCTCTGAATTCATGGGATGAGCCGACTCTGAAAATGCCAAGTCAGCTCCAGATGTTGGCGAGTCGACTCCGGGTTAAGTCGAGTCGACTCCCAGTCGAGGATGCACAATAATTCAAATTTGGAACAGTGGCCGAGTCGTCTCCAGTAAAGCACGAGTCGACTCCTGCAACAGACGAGTCGACTCCTGATCGCGCGAGTCGACTCCGATCCCAACGGTAATATTGTCAGGAAGTGCAGACTGTGTCCAACGGCTCTATTTTTGTCTCTAACGGCTATATTCTTGTTTCCACGCCATCAAAAGCTATAAAAACAAGAGGAGAGCTAGGGGAGAAGTTATGGAAGTGGGAGAGAACATTTAGGAAAGAGATTTCAAAGAGATTACAAGAAAAATCTCCCATAAGCACAAAAGGGCCATTTAAAGCAAAATAGGGAGAAGAAGAGCATCCAAGTGAATCACAAAGCTTCCTCTTCATCCGTGTGCTGCCTCGGTGATCCTCTACTTCGTGCCAAATCAGAAGAGGGTCAAGTAAAGAAGAAGCCGAGCTCCTTCATCTTCAAAACTCGGTTGAGGGCTTCTCTTTACACTATTTTGTTTATATTGTTATATTTGCTTGTTTAAGAAGCTTTGATTTATTTTAAACTTTGTTTTTAATATCTTGTAACTTGATTCAATCAAGGGATTGAATCAAGGGGTTAAGGTTTGTTGGTGAGCCAAAGGGAAAACCAACGGTGTTAGGTTGGTTGGTGAGCCGAGGGTAAAACCAACGTGTAAGGGTTCGATTGTGATCCCGGGAAAACAATCGGGGTGGTTCTAGTCGGTGAGCCTGGGAAAACCGACCGAGTTCGTTGTGCGCTCGTAAAACAACAAGTTGGATTGTGAGCTTGTAAAACAACCGGCTGTAATCTGTAGGATTATAGTGAAATTCCCAAGAGGTCTTGGGGAGTGGATGTAGGTGCTGGGGTGCACCGAACCACTATATGTTTGTTGTGTTTGTAATGCCTCTTGTCATTGTCTAACAACACACTTACTTACTTAGATAAATTGCTTGCTTAACTCTTATCCGCACATCCTTTAGTTGCAAGCATATTCAATCAAGTCACATTCTATACATCAAACTGTTGCTAAGTTTAACTTTCACTGTGCATCTATACAACTTAGCATAATTAATCAAAAACTTTAAGAAGTAGGTTAAAAGATTTAAAAGACCCAATTCACCCCCCCTCTTGGGTTGTATCTACTGGGCAACAAGTGGTATCAGAGCAGGTGCTCAAATATTATTTGTAGTCTTAACCGACTAGAGCCAAAGATCATGACAACTCAAATTGATAGTTTTCTAGGAGAAGGACAATCAATTGATACACCTCCACTATTTAATGGCATAAACTATACACATTGAAAAATACGCATGCGCATTTTTATTCAATCACAAAACTATTATTTATGGAAAATTATAATAAATGACCTTCACACACTCTCTCAAACTATTAATGAAAAGGACTTAGCACAATTGAATGCTAATGCTATGAACATATTATATTGTGCTATTCAAGAAACAAAGTTTAATGAAATTTCTGCATGCTTATCTGCTAAGGAAATCTGGGATACTTTAGAAAATATTTATGATAAATCTCAGATTAGCTCACATGTGTTTCAATTGCATACTAACAATGAGACTGCAGAAAAAGGTGTTGAATCTCCCACCTCAAGTTAACCGAGTCGACTCCAATTATGTCCGAGTCGACTCCGAGGCAAATCAGCTTCCTAAAGACAAAGAAGAAGAGGAAGCAAGAAGAAAGGAAGAAAGAGGTAAAATGCAAGAAAGCCTTGACCAAGAGAAACTCAGACAAGGATTTGAAAGTTAGGAGCAACAATGAACCACAAGAGGTAACTAATTTATGTCTTATGGTACAAGAAGATAAAGTAGAATCTGAATCTAATCTTACACCAAATGAATTTCATGAAGAATATTCTTATAATGAACTTTTGAATGCTTTTCATGATTTGTATGGTGAATGTAGAAAACTAGCTATGAAGAATAAAAATCTTAAGAAACTAACTTCTGAAAATGAAAGCTTAAGGTCGTTTTCAGAAGAATTGATTCAAAAAAATCATAACTTAATTAAAAAAAATCAAAACTTAAGTAAAGAAATTAATCAATTAAAATCTGTTATTAACAAATTCACCCTAAGCTCTGAAAGATTAAAAATGATGTTTGAAAGCCAACATGCTGATTTTGATAAATCAAAATTTAGCTTGACTCCTTCACTTAGCCATAAATCTCTAGAGAAAAAGGTTATCAATTCACCAAGCAAACCATTAAATAAGATAACTTATTTCAAACATGAAAAGAATGGGCATAACAACTTTTCCCATCATTCTAACACAATTAAATTAAAAGGTAAAGTTATTACTATTAAACAGATTTGGGTTCCAAAAGGAACCATATGTCCTAACTCTCAAGGACCCAAGCAAGCTTGGGTACCCAAAAAGAAAATATGAGAATGCAAACATAGGTGTGCCAAGATGCCCATGGAATAAAAGAAACTTAAAATATACTTATGAAAAGTTATTAATAATAATAATAAGGAAATCAGTAATCCTTGCATCTCATCATTATTTTTGCTTTAGTATTTGATTAAAATATGAATTGCATGTATTGATCAATTTTGTGATATAGAAAATACTTTTGAAAATATAATCAAATCACTTCATTTTATAGGATACTTTACTCACCATTGGATAAAGTTGCTAAATGATTAATCATTATTAAGATTAATTCTATGAATTCTCTATATGCTTGATTGAGAGTTTTTATCCATGGCATTATTGTTTATTGATCATAGATATGATAATGTGTACTTGGTATGCTTGTGAATATATGCACTATGAATACCAAGATTAAAGAAACCATCCTTGGCACATAGAATCAACTCATGCTAGTATGTACTTAATCTCAAAAGACCTTGCCATAGGCTTACTTAGATTATCTACTTAAAGGTCAAAGTTTTGCTATGCATGCTAACTAAGGAAACAAACAAAAATTATTTCTAAATCTAAAGATGTTATTTCCATCTCTAAGTTTTCAAAAGCTTACATTGGATTTGTTCTTGGAAAATAAAACTAAAGTATTTTTCTGTATTTACTGAATCTTGTACAAGCGTTTCAAATGAAAAAGGTTTCCAAACTGTGAAGATCATGGCACAGTGTCGAAAACCAAAATCCTGATTAAGGTTATACAGAAAATAATATTAAATTCAATTATTTCAGCTCCAAGGACATCATAAGTAAAATAGGGTTAATAGAATTCTTGAAGAAATGAAAAAGACAATTATATATGATAGTCATCTACTTAAATAATTTTTAAAAGACTATCATCACTGCTTGTCATACATATGATTTCTATTAGATCCAGTCTTAATGAAAACTCCTTATGATCTTCTGAAAAATGGAAAATGAACCATTGCATATCTTTCATATTTTTCAGTCGTACATACTATACTTGATATGCTCTTATGAAAATAATGCCAAATCTGATAAAGATACTTCTATCCTTGGATATCATTCATCAAGCAATGCATATAGAACATTCATGAAAAATTCTAGTTGTAGAGGTATCAATTCATTTTATTCTTTATGAGACTAATGATTTATTATCAAGATACTAAGATCAAATTATATATGCATATGGTTAATCTTTTACATATAACAATCTAAAAACATGTTAATAATTAGAACCAAATTGAGCTTTTCAGAAATGCACTTAATGAAAAAAAATTGATGACTACTAAAAGGCTAAATCACGAAAAGATGAAATAGATCTTGATGAAATTTTTGCATGATTAGAAGTCAAGATCACCATCATCATGTGCTTGCTTTATGAGCTTTCTATTCTGTCAAATGAATGTGTAGAATGCACTCCTATGTGGTTATTTCATTAAAAAGGAGATCTATGTTAAATAACCACCATATTTGAAAACACTCATTACAAATATGTTAAAGCAATATATAATTTGGAACAAGCATCAACAGCATGATACAAAAGCTTAAGCAACCTTTTTGATAGAAAGTAATAGTGATAAATCTTTGCATCAAAAAGAAGAATTTGTGATATCTTACTTGCTCAAAGTTTACATTGATGACATCATTTTTGGTTCTACTAATGAAGAGTTATATGAAGACTTTACTTAGCTCATGCAAGGAGAGTTTGAAATACGTATGATGAATGAATTAACATCTTCTCTCAAACTCCAAACTAAGACAAACAGGAAAGGGGATCTTCATTGACCAACGTTAGTCCACAAGAAAACTCCTATAGAAGATTGGCATGAAGAAGGTATATCTATGACCCCATCTTGTAGAATTTGAAAAGGATGAGCAAAGTAGATCTATTGTTTAAAGCTGTATTGAAGCATGATAGAATAATTATTTTATCATACAGCTAGTAGACCTGAATGTATGTTTATTATGTGACCTTATGCAAGACTTCAATCCAACTTTAATGAATCATATTTTGAAAGAAACAACCGTTTAAGATAAGTTGATTAGAACCTAGCTAACATATCCTTTTGATAATTATCTTAAGCAAATAGAATCTAAACTAAATTGATTTTGGAAATAAAAAATTGATTTGACCTTGATAAATCTTTCCATTGCCTCACATGCTTGTCCTTGAACTATCTTGGTTAATGAAACTATTTCTTTAGTTCAAGTGATATGTGCTTGCTTATATTTAGGCAATCTCTTGAGTAAAGTGACTCAATATTCAACTATTATCTTATCTTAAATTGAGTCATCTAGTTAGAAATATATTGGATGAATGGGTTGTATCTTAAAGAAACTAAAGACTTTCTTTCAAGAAAGAAAAGGAGTTTGGTAATAATGCAGAATCCTTGAGCAAGAAAATAAGTGATTTCAGCTTGAAGGACACCTCCACATAAGATACAATAAACATTCACATGCAAACAAGAGAGAGGATCTTCTTCAGCCAAAAGTTCACACATAAGAAATCTAGTTTGGCTTGAAGAACATATAATGAATAAGTAATTCTAGATATCTCTCTCATAAATTAGCTAAGCAAAGTCAATAACTTTAAATCTTATTATGACATGATTAAAATCATTAATTGTTAATCTTTTGATATCATGTCCATTGACTTATGCTTTTGGAAATTATTTCATGGTTTGCTCAAACTAAAATATTTCTATGGATATATCATAACCATGAAATACACAAGTATATGATTAAAACTTTGATTTAGAATGACTTGTGAGAAGCTACGAATTCTTGGGCATAATGAAAATGTTGTTTGCATGATATACCTCTATATGATACATTTGATTATTTCTTTATTCTGCTCTTTCATGTAAATTACTTGAGAATAACAAAATGAAAGAGAGATAAAGAAAAGAAAATGAACATTATTCAAGAGAAGTAAAGATCTAAGTAAAAGGCAAATACTTCAATCTTAAGGAAAAGCAAAACAAACATAATATATTTGGCACATTTGGAAGGAATAAAATCCATAATTAATTACACTTAAACAGGGAGAATTTGAAGTAAACATTTTAACCTTTCTATATTGCTCATCATAGGGATGGTGCCAATGGGGAGGCTAGTGGTAGTATCCGGCACTATTTGACCCAACTATTCGGTGTAGGGCATATTAGGGACGGCACAAGAGGGAGGCTAGTGGTAGTACCTCGTGCCCCTTCCCAACTCCACCGGATAGGGAGCAAATAGAGTATAGAACATAAGAAAGTTAAAAATGAAAGACAAAGTAAATGAAAGTATATAAGAAGAATCAAGTCAAATTTTTAATCACTTGAAAACACACTTTAAGGATGAAATCAGTGCAAAATTATATTTAAATAAGGAGAGTTTATTTGAAAAGAATTGATTTGGATCCTTGATATGCTTGTCTTATTATTTTAATGCATGACTTAACACATAATATATCTTGCATGTGGCATGATGTCTTGAATTATGGGTTCTCAATATTTTGTAATGCTTCATACTTGATTGAATGTTTGAAATACTACATAACATCTTTTGTTGGTATTATTGAAAAGAAATTTTCAGATTTGTCGTTAACAATCATCGTTAAAACCTGAAAGTTGAATAAATTTGTAAAAAGGAGAAGAGAAGGATATCTCTATTTAGGCAAAATGAATTGAGTTATTTTTATCCTTCAACTTGATTAACTTTGGTATATAATGTTTTAACTCATACCAAAACTCAACATAAATACAAATACTCTGAATATGCTCTTACATGTTTGAAATATGTGTTTTCAAACGTAATGATTTAAGATGAGCTACAATCTGGAAGATACATATCTCAAATTATGATTTTGAAAGCCTCAATTGAAAATCCTATGTAATTCAGAATCTGATTTTGTATAAAAGCTTAAACTCCATATGATTTCTAAATAAAATCTTAATGAAAGAAAAACAGAATTAATTTTGATGCCCTTGGTTGATTGCTCGATACGCATCCGAAACATATCATTTCTTATCTTCAAAGTATACTAATATTGGCCTAAATGATGGTGGCTTTCAATGATCTTGATTGCAAGTAAATATTTTTAAATATATGATTTTATTTTGATATTTAAAAAAAAAACTATTGGGCTTCATGTATACATTGCTGAAAAACTGTGATTAAGAAATTGAGTTCTATAAATATATATATCTCAATGATCATCTATATGTTTTTCTCTCCTACATTATTAAAGACAGAATAGAATGAATGATCTTAAAGCAAGAAATTTTTCAGCTCACTCGAATGATTCTAAAAGAAAGAAAATGTAAATGCCTTTGAAAGAAACTGAGCTTCAAATGAATCATTTTCTGATTAATATTTCTATACATTTTCTCTAAGATTGGGAGAAAGCATAACTTGTTCTTAAAGGATTAGAAAGAGTGATTACTATAAATTTTGAATAATTCTAGATCACTCTACATTCTTGATATCATAAAGTTTCAGGTTTATTCACGTTTAACATTAAAATCTGAAATTCAACAAAAGAAAAGAATGATTAAAGAAGTATGCATCTTTTGAGGGGGAGCTTTAGATATCTTATCCTAAAGTTACTTCAATTTGAAGCATACCTTGATTTTATGGATTGATTTTGATGAACCTCCTTATATTGCAAGACATGCTTTAATTACCTTGAGATGAGTTCTATAAAGGTTGTCTTATCTCAAAACCTTGAGTCTTATGAAAATAAGCTGAAACTTATAGAAAATACATTTTGAGATTGACAATCTTATGAACATTATCTTCAAATTTTAAACTCTTAAATGGAATGATCAATTGAGGGGGAGAAAGAAAATTTCAGAAGGAGAGGTCTTATGGAGCTTAATTGCATAAATCTATAACTAAAGGAGAGGGAAAGAATACTAAATGAAAAGTGATCCTAATACTCTCCAATATGTATCATCTGAAATTTAAATCTGAAAATCTTTATGATATACCTTGCGGCTTGTATTTGGTTAGTCTATCTTATGCATCACTCATGAACCAAATTGCAATTCAAATAGTTGATCTTAAGAGCCTCTAATTTAATGAAAAAGGGGGAGAATAATGTGTTAAATTTTCTTGAGTATCTCTTAGAAAATCTATTTTGAACTTCACTAATGAGTCCTAATTGGCTTGCTCTTTAGAACTTCAATTTTGTGCCAATTCATTATTTTATGTATCAAATTGTGCTTATTTTCTAAAGGAATAAAAGAAAGTCTTTAAAAGAGCTCTAAGATGTATCAAAAACTGCATAAATTCATATTTTGGTATTTGTGCCCCAATGCTCTTATTATCATAAAAGAACTTTTGAAGTCATTAAGAATTAATGATCCAACATGATGATATGTTTTTCAAGTATATAAGTTTTGATCTTTTACTCTGAAAATTAATTAAATTGCTCTCATGTTGATAAAATACTTAATAGATTGGGCAAAAGATCTTAAATGAACAAGCTTTCATACTTATTATTGAAGAGAGGGCAGATTTCCACTCATGTGTTTTCTTGAATATCATTTGTGGTACTTCTTGTATTAACCTAAGGACGATTCCACCTATACTTGATTAGAAAACTATCTGTGGTATCAAATTAGAAAACTTCTTGAAATCACATTCGATGTGTTCTGCTCTGAAATTATCTTAATTGGCTCTGATCTATGCTCATTAATCTGATTCTAATATTATTGCCTTGAGTTTTATGATTCATATCCTTGCAATAATTTGACATGCAAATCAGAGTACAATAAGGAAAAGAAATATTTGAGCATTCTTATCTTTGTGCTTAATGTTTCACTATCTTTTTGATGTTGTCAAAAAGGGGGAGAAATATCTAAGTATATGCTCATAATGCTTTGTGTTTTGTATTGAATACAAATCAGCTTAAATTGAAATATGTTGATTGTGTTAAGCTGATTAAATCTAAAGCATTATCATGAAGTATGTTTTTAAATATATATGTTTTCTACTTCATGCAACTTAGCTATGTATTACTCCTAGAAAACAATATCTTTTATATTGCATATACTCCAAGTTTTGTCATCATCAAAAAGGGGGAGACTGATGACCCAAAGATTGATTCAAAGATTGATTTTGATGATCACAAAACCTTGAAGTATAGATACTAATGTTTATGTTGCAAGGAGAAAGATATTTATTTTGCAAGGAACATAGCAAGTTGGAAGAACACAAGAAGGCCTCCAAAGCTCTCAAGAAAAGTTGGAAGAAAGCTACAATTTATTGGCCCAAGTTTAAAGTTCAAAGGATTCAAATTGGAGGAGCAAATTCAAAGGAAAATTCAAAAGAATAGTCTTCGAGTCGACTCCAGAGTAGAACGAGTCGACTCCAGGGAGTAACAGACAGAAAGACAGAGAAGCTATTTGGACCCTGAGAGGCGAGTCGACTCCTGAAGAACTCGAGTCGACTCCAATAGCTGGCAAGTCAACACCGAAGGAAAACAAGGCAAAAGTCAGAGAGCGATTTTCGACCCTGAGATTCGAGTCGACTCCTGTGGAACGCGAGTCGACTCCAATGGTTGGCAGGTCGACTCCAAAGAAGCGAGAGTCGACTCTCAGTGGAACACAAGGAAAAAGTCAGAGAGCAGTTTTCGGGCTCTGAGAGCCGAGTCGACTCCAAGAGAATCCGAGTCGACTCGAGGAAGAAAATCAGAAAGAATGTCCTCTAAATTCATGGGATGAGCCGACTCTGAAAATGCCAAGTCAGCTCCAGATGTTGGCGAGTCGACTCCGGATTAAGTCGAGTCGACTCCCAGTCGAGGATGCACAATAATTCAAATTTGGAACAGTGGCCGAGTCGTCTCCAGTAAAGCACGAGTCGACTCCTGCAACAGACGAGTCGACTCCTGATCGCGCGAGTCGACTCCGATCCCAACGGTAATATTGTCAGGAAGTACAGACTGTGTCCAACGGCTCTATTTTTGTCTCTAACGGCTATATTCTTGTTTCCACGCCATCTAAAGCTATAAAAACAAGAGGAGAGCTAGGGGAGAAGTTATGGAAGTGGGGAGAGAACATTTAGGAAAGAGATTACAAGGGAATCTCCCATAAGCACAAAAGGGCCATTCAAAGCAAAATAGAGAGAAGAAGAGCATCCAAGTGAATCACAAAGCTTCCTCTTTATCCGTGTGCTGCCTCGGTGATCCTCTACTTCGTGCCAAATCAGAAGAGGGTCAAGTAAAGAAGAAGCCGAGCTCCTTCATCTTCAAAACTCGGTTGAGGCTTCTCTTTACACTATTTTGTTTATATTGTTATATTTGCTTGTTTAAGAAGCTTTGATTTGTTTTAAACTTTGTTTTTAATATCTTGTAACTTGATTCAATCAAGGGATTGAATCAAGGGGTTAAGGTTTGTTGGTGAGCCAAAGGGAAAACCAACGGTGTTAGGTTGGTTGGTGAGCCGAGGGTAAAACCAACGTGTAAGGGTTCGATTGTGATCCCGGGAAAACAATCGGGGTGGTTCTAGTCGGTGAGCCTGAGAAAACCGACCGAGTTCGTTGTGCGCTCGTAAAACAACAAGTTGGGTTGTGAGCTTGTAAAAACAACCGGCTGTAATCTGTAGGATTATAGTGAAATTTCCAAGAGGTCTTGGGGAGTGGATGTAGGTGCTAGGGTGCACCGAACCACTATATGTTTGTTGTGTTTGTAATGCCTCTTGTCATTGTCTAACTAACACACTTACTTACTTAGATAAATTGCTTGCTTAACTCTTATCCGCACATCCTTTAGTTGCAAGCATATTCAATCAAGTCACATTCTATACATCAAACTGTTGCTAAGTTAACTTTCACTGTGCATCTATACAACTTAGCATAATTAATCAAAAACTTTAAGAAGTAGGTTAAAAGATTTAAAAGACCCAATTCACCCCCCCTCTTGGGTTGTATCTACTGGGCAACATCTTGAAATCGGCCTTTCTGCCGCCACTGAGAGAGTCGACTCCGCTTCTGAGAGAGTCAACTCCGACCCTGCGAGACGCCTCGCCAGGTGCCGGGGACGTCTCCAAACGTGCCAGTTCTTCCTGTTTGTGCCAGAGACGTCTCTGGAACAAACCGGAGACGTCTCGGCTGTCCCTGATCTGTTTTCTTCATCTCAAAAATTCTTCAATAAATTCATAAAAATTATGGGAACTTGCCTAGACATTTCTTAACAATATTCTTAATTAAACACATGAAATCCTCAAGTAAATTATTAAGATAAATGGAATTATACTCTAGTGTTTTGTATTCATCAAAATCCATTAGGGGGTCAACATAGAAGGAGTATTAGGCCTCTAATCTCCATTTTTATTTGTAATCAGTTTTCTTTTTATGAAATCCACCAATTCTCTTTCATGCAATCCTTATTCTAGGTTCAATTTAATTTTCTGCTTTTTATACAATACATTAAATTTTCTTTTATGCAATTTATGTTCTAGGCTTTTGATCTTCTTAGCATTGGTTTTCATCCATTTTAACTTATGCCAAAACTCTTCTTTGATTAGTTAAATATATAAATACTCTTTTGTGGAGTGATTGGTTATACCCCTATTTGATTTTGATGAGCTCAAAGCATTTGAGTATATCTTATGTTATACTAATGAATTCAATCTAGTGTTTCAGGCAAATATTGGTGAATTTATGTTTAAGTATCTTTAGCTTTGGTTCAATATATTTTGGTTAAGTAAGGAACTCAGTTTGAACCAAAGTTTGAAGCTCGAGTCGACTCCAGAAGATTACGAGTCAACTCCAAGTGTTTCAGAAGTTCTGGCACATGCTCGAGTCGACTCCGGTACACTACGAGTCGACTCCGACTGAGAACTGACAGAAGAACAGAAAGTTGATTTTCAGACCCTGTCAGCGAGTCGACTCCAGAAGGTTTCGAGTCGACTCCAATGGTTTCCGAGTCGACTCCCGACATTTCCGAGTCAACTCCTAAGGGTAACAGAAGAAAGACAGAACGATGTATTTCAGACCCTGCAACCGAGTCGACTCCAGAAGGTTACGAGTCGACTCCGAAGTTTGGCGAGTCGACTCCTAGTTACATCCGAGTCGACTCTCAGAGAAAAGCAAGACTAAATGTCAGAGAACCAACTTCGGGCTCTGAGAGCCGAGTCGACTCCAAGACGATCCGAGTCGACTCCGAGGCAATTCAACTCCAAAGACAGAGGATCAATTTTGGGCTCTGAGAGCCAAGTCGACTCCAAGACGATCCGAGTCGACTCCGAGGCAGTTCAACTCTAAAGACAGAAGATCAGTTTTTGGGCTCTGAGAGCCGAGTCGACTCCAAGATGATCCAAGTCGACTCGAGAAAGAATTGCAGAAAAATAGATCTCTGGAACCCTGAGAACGAGTCGACTCCAGAGGGCCGAGTCATCTCCGGATATTGGCGAGTCGACTCCAGGTTTGGCCGAGTCGACTCCAGAACGGGACAATACTTTAATTCAAATCCTGACCAGTGGGCGAGTCGTCTCCAGTAAAGCATGAGTCGACTCCAGCAACAGTCGAGTCGACTCCAGATCGAGCGAGTCGACTCCGACCCCAACGGATACATTGTCAGGAGTTGCAGAATATGCAGAACGGCCACAATTTGGTGTCTAACGGCTAGTTTTCAATGGGAACTGCTTAAATAGTCAGAATGAACAGTAGTAGACACCAAGAGAGCTATTCCATTCAAACAAAAAGGGATTTCCACCTACCAAGGGCTCTTAAGAGTAAATACAAGAGAAAGAAGAAAGAAGTGCATTGAACTCCATCCAACAAACTCTTTCCTTCGCATTCAAGGCTCTTCCTCTGATATCAGATCTTCAGCGCACTCAAAGAGGAGACTCAAAGTTCGAGAAGCCCCTTCTTCCTCTTTCAAAATCTGTTTGAGGGCTTCTAACTCTACTCTATTCATATTGTTTAATATTTGCTTATTAAGAAGCTTTCCTTGTAACTTTTCCCAAATTATTGTCTTACTTGATTCAGTCAGGGGATTGAATCAAGGGTTGTAAGGTTAGTTGGTGAGCCGAAGTTAAAACCAATGGTTTAGGGGTTCGATTGTGATCCTGGGAAAACAATCGGGTGGTTCTAGTCGGTGAGCCTGTGAAAACCGACCGAGTTCGTTGTGATCTCACGAAAACAACAAGTTGGGTTGTGAACTTGTAAAACAACCGGCTGTAATCCAGGAGATTATAGTGAACTCCCAAGTGAAGCTTGGGGAGTGGACGTAGGAGCAAGGGTTAGCTCCGAACCACTATAAATTGGTTCGTGTTTGTATTGGTTGCTGTTTTTTCTCTCTCTCTCTTCATTCACTTCATCTAGTAACTTAACTAATTTGCTTGTGATAGATTTAGTTAATTACTAATCATAGTTTTTAATTGATCGAAAATTAATCAAAACCCAATTCACCCCCCCTCTTGGGTTGTCTTCTTGGGCAACAAGTGGTATCAGAGCAGGAGCTCTTCTATTAAAAGAGTAAAAGATCAAAATGACAACCCTTTTGGATCTTCATTTATTGAGGGGCAATCCACCCATAGGCCTCCATTCTTCAATGGAACCGACTACACCTATTGGAAGGCTAGGATGAGGATATTTATCCAAGCCCAAGACTATGAGATTTGGAGCATCATAGTTAATGGACCATACATTCCTTCTATTTTTGTAGATAACATTACTATTCCCAAGCTTGAAAAAGATTGGGATGACAATGATAGAAAGAGAGCACAACTAAATGCCAAAGCAATGAATGTGCTTTATTGTGCCTTAGACCGTAATGAATTCAATAGAGTCTCTACTTGCAGTTCTGCAAAAGAGATATGGGACAGACTTGAAGTGACCCATGAGGGCACGAATCAAGTCAAGGAATCTAAAATAAACATGCTAGTTCATAAGTATGAACTATTTAAAATAGATTCTAATGAAACTATCACGTGCATGTTTACTAGATTTACTGATATTGTCAATGGTCTAAAAAGCCTTGGCAAAAGTTATGCTAACAGTGACCTTGTCAGGAAAATTCTTCGATCTTTGCTAAGGTCATGGGAAGCCAAGGTAACGGCAATCTAAGAAGCCAAGAACTTGAACAAGCTACCACTCAAGGAGCTTTTTGGATCCCTGATGACGCATGAGCTCACGATGAAACAACATAGCGAAGAAGAATTCTCTCATAAGAAAAAGGTAATAGCCCTCAAATCTACTTCTTCTAACAAAGATCCATCTTGCAGTAGCAGCAGCGAAGAAGAAGACAATGAGGGAGATGATGATGAGGCTCTTCTCGTGCGAAAGTTCAGAAAATTCATCAACCGAAAGAAGTCCTTTCATCAAAGGAGAGGTCCCTCAAGTTCCTACAACAAGGACAAAGGTAAGGAAAGGGAAAGTGAGGGAACCGGTTGCTATGAATGCAAGAAACTGGGATATTTCAGAATCGACTGTCCCTTACTGAAGAAGAGCATCAAATACAAGAAGAAGAAAGCTCTTGTCACCACCTTGACAGACTCTGATCAATCATCATCATCATCAAATGAGGAACAAGAGAAAAAAGCAAATTTTTGCTTCATGGCAAATGATAATGAGGTAATATCCGAAACACATTTAAATTTTACCTTTGATGAATTATATGATGCTTTTAATGAATTAATGGATGAATATAAGACAATAAACCTTAAAAATAAAGAATTGAAACTAACTAATCAATCTTACACTCATAAGCACGATAAATTAATTAAGGACAAGAACTCTATCATCAAGGAAAACTTAGAACTTAAAACAAGCAACCAATTGCTAACTCAAAAAACTAATACCTTAATTAAAGATAACGAAAGACTAACTAAGGAAGTTTTAGAATTTAAAAACTGTAACCGAACTCTAAAAGATAACTTTACAAAAGATCTAAATTCAATAAAAACAGAAAAATTAAACTTAACAAAAGAACTTGAAAAGTATAAACCTATAGTTGAGAAGTTTACCTTTAATTCTGAAAAACTAGACATGATACTTAATAGTCAAAGAGTTGTATTTAGTAAAGCTGGCTTAGGGTATAAGCCTAACAACAAACAAAAATTTCTTAAAAACTTTTTTGTAAAGGTCGGAGAAAGTAAAACCAAAAATGCAACTTGTTTTCATTGTGGTAAAGTAGGACATATAGCTAATGTGTGTAATCACAAAAAACCTGAAATTAAAGAAAGATTAAAAAAATTTGGGTTCCAAAAGGAACCAATGTTACTAACCATGAAGGACCCAAGAAAACTTGGGTACCTAAGATTGTATGATTTTCTTGTGTAGGAGTGTCTTGCAGCCAAGGTCGACAAAAATTATTGGTACTTGGATAGTGGCTGCTCAAGACACATGACGGGTGACAAGGAGCAATTCTTCACCCTAGAGCCTAAGAAGGGAGGTGCTGTGACATTTGGAGACAATAACCAAGGTCACATCGTTGGTATAGGAAAAGTACAAATCACCTCTTCAACCTTTGTTTATAATGTACGATTTGTAGATGGTCTTAAGCATAACTTACTTAGCGTTAGTCAGTTATGTGATAGAGGTTTTGATGTTTTGTTTAAGCCATCTTTATGCATCATAACCAACTCAATTGATAATGGCCTAGTATTTAAAGGAATTAGACATGGTAACGTCTATGTAGTAGATCTTGAAGATCTTGCTAAAAACAGTCCTTGCTTAGTAGCTAGTGATACTAAGGTTGATGATGCAAGTTGGTTATGGCACCGTAAATTAGGTCATGCAAGTATGGATACAATATCTAAATTAGTTAAAAGAGATTCTATAATTGGTTTGCCAAAACTAAAATTTGAGAAAAATAAAATTTGTGATGCATGTCAATATGGCAAACAATCTAGGAGCTCTTTTAAATCCATAAATTGTGTCACTACTACTAGACCCCTTGAACT
The DNA here is from genome assembly GCF_009389715.1 of Phoenix dactylifera. Classification (NCBI taxonomy): domain Eukaryota; kingdom Viridiplantae; phylum Streptophyta; class Magnoliopsida; order Arecales; family Arecaceae; genus Phoenix; species Phoenix dactylifera. The sequence goes on from NW_024067688.1 coordinate 590,091, forward strand.
ACTACACATGGATCTATTTGGACCAACTAGAACCACAAATCTTGGTGGAAACAAATATGGTCTTGTTATTGTAGATGATTTTTCTAGATATACATGGATCATGTTTTTAGCTCATAAAGATGAAGCATTTTCTGTATTTAAGAAATTTCATAAGAAAGTAACTAACGCAAGAAATGCTTTAGTTATAGCTATTAGGAGTGATCATGGAACAGAATTTGAAAATCATCTATTTGATGAATTCTGTAGTAAAAAGGGGATAAATCATAATTTCTCTGCACCTAGGACACCACAACAAAATGGAGTTGTGGAAAGAAAGAATAGAACCCTAGAGGAAATGGCTAGGACCATGTTGTGTGAAAGTGACCTCCCAAAGTATTTTTGGGGAGAAGCTATTAACACATCATGCCATATATTAAATAGAGTCTTACTCAGACCAATTATAAAGAAAACACCTTATGAACTTTGGAGAGATAGAAAATCCAAAGTAAGCTATTTTTATGTTTTTGCGTGTAGGTGTTTCATTCACAATAATGGAAAAGATAACTTAGGTAAATTTGATTCCAAATCTGATGAGGGTATCTTTTTGGGATACTCTGCATCAAGTAAGGCTTATAGAGTCTTCAACAAAAGAACCCTTGTTATTGAAGAGTCTATACATATTGTTTTTGATGATACTAATGATGTCTCTTCTAGCAAGAGAGTAGCTCTTGATGATGATGCAGGAATACTTGAGAAAAAGTTAGATGATATGACATTACAAGAGAATGAACCAAAGCAAATTGGAGAAACTTCAACAAGCCAAGAGGTAATTGATGATCATGGGCTTACAAAGGCTTGGAGGTATGCATACGATCACCCTAAAGAATTAATACTAGATGATCCATCACAACCTATTAGAACTAGAGCTTCTCTTAGGAACTTAAAGAATCACCTTTCTTTTGTTTCGCACTTAGAACCTAAAAACATTGGAGAAGCTGAAAATGATGTAAATTGGATAACTGCTATGCAAGAGGAACTAAATCAATTTACTAGAAACAAGGTATGGAATTTGGTAGAAAGACCCACTGAATACTCAATAATAGGAACTAAATGGATATACAAAAACAAACTTGATGAGAATAGAGTTGTGGTTAGGAACAAGGCTAGACTAGTAGCAAAGGGCTATAATCAAGAAGAAGGTATAGATTTTGATGAAACCTTTGCTCCTGTAGCTAGACTTGAGCAATTAGATTATTACTAGCATTTGTATGCTCTAAAGACTTCAAACTATTTCAAATGGATGTAAAAAGTGCCTTTTTGAATGGGTATATTAATGAGGAGGTTTATGTAGAACAACCCCCTGGTTTTGAAAATCATCAATACCCCAATCATGTTTATAAACTAAACAAAGCACTTTATGGTCTAAAACAAGCCCCTAGAGCATGGTATGAAAGACTTAGCAAATTTCTATTAGACCATGAATTCTCTAGAGGGAATGTTGATACAACACTGTTTTTAAAGAAGAAAAACAAAGATATGTTAGTAGTACAGATTTATGTAGATGATATTATTTTCGGTGCTACTAATAATCGCCTCTGCGAAGAATTTGCTGACTTAATGCAGAGTGAATTTGAAATGAGCATGATGGGAGAGCTGAACTATTTTCTCGGGCTCCAAATCAAACAATCTAAAGAGGGGATCTTCATCAATCAAGCCAAATACATCAAGGAGATGCTTAAGAAGTTTGATATGGATGGAAACAAGCCAATCGGCACACCCATGAGTTCATCATGCAAACTAGACAAAGATGAATCAGGTAAATCAGTGGATCAAAAGATGTATAGAGGTATGATAGGATCTTTATTATATCTTACAGCAAGTAGACCTGATATCATGTTTAGTGTATACATGTGTGCTAGATATCAATCTAATCCTAAGGAATCACATTTAATTGCAGTTAAGAGAAATTTTAAACACCTTATAGGAACAAAAAATATAGGTTTATGGTATTCTAAAGAATCAAGCATAAACTTAATAGGGTACACTGATTCAGACTTCGCTGGTTGTAAACTTGATAGAAAAAGCACCAGCGGGTCATGTCAATTCTTAGGAGAAAACTTAATCTTTTGGTTTAGCAAGAAACAAAACTCGGTTGCTCTATCTACGGCGGAAGCTGAATATGTTGCTGCCGGGAGTTGTTGTGCTCAAATCTTATGGATTAAACAACAACTTGAAGATTATGGCATTAAACAAGATAAAATTCCCATTAGCTGTGATAATACAAGTGCCATTAATCTAACTAAAAATCCAATTCAGCATTCAAGAACTAAACACATTGAGATAAGACATCACTTCATAAGAGATCATATACTGAATGGTGATGTGACACTTCAATTTGTTTGTACTGATGATCAACTTGCTGACATCTTCACAAAACCCTTGAGTGAAGATCGATTTTGTATACTTATAAGAGGGTTAGGAGTGATTGATCCATTCTAGTGATACTCTCCTCTAATTCATTGATTTTGATGATTAGCTTATGTTAGACATAGGGTTTCTTATCTATGATCATCAAATCAGTTCTTAAATCTCTGATAGTTCCATAACTCTTTCTTTTGGCACAGAAATAACAAGTTTATTTTGGTTATGTGCCAGAGTTCGAGTCGACTCGAATAGATTTTGGAGTCGGCTCGTGGGGGAGTCGACTCGCGCATATTTGGGAGTCGACTCGAGGTCGAGTCGACTCGCGACTTACCAGAGTTGACTCGAGGTCGGGAATCCGACTTTTAACCCTAAGCGAAATGTTTTTTCTCCACTTCTATTTTTCAGCCACCACTGTTCAAAAGCCCTAGAGTCGTCTCCGACCTCTTCTCCGATCCGTCTTAGGTCCTCACCGTCGAGTTTTCCTCCATTTTTCTTGTTCATCACTCCGTGGTTAGGTCAAAAATGCCTAGGAAAGTCGTTGTCCCAAGCCAGAAGAGACCCTCCTCCGCGAGTGGTGCCGAGCGACGGTCCAAGGCTCGGAATGAACCCACGAGGCCACCAGCTCCGGTTTCTTCCCCGCCTAGGCCGGTTCCCTCGCGCTCATGCGCCGGAAAGGTTGTCTCTACCGGGAGGCAAGTCAACTTTGACTTCCTCTTCCGGGAAGGGTTCAACCTAGGGCATCACCTTAGGGCCCAGGGCTTAGAGTTATTTTGTTCTCTTGACCTCCCTACCTATCCAGGGTTAGTTAGGGAATTTTACGGTACTGTCGCACGGGGTAGCGGCGGTATCCAGGGGACAGTAGCGGGTGCCCCAGTTTTCATTTTCGAGGACTTCATTGCTCGAGTCCTCCATCTCTCCAGAGAGGGGATCTTTCCCACACACCCCTCAGATAGGACAGAGGCCCTTACGACCATCTTAGGGAGTCCACCTCAGTCTCCCATAGAGGAGGTGTTCGCAAATCAGCTTTCGGCTGAAATGCGGCTTCTCCTAAGTATCATTTCTAGGACTTTCTTCCCCAAAACTAGTAGGTTTGACTTCATCTCAGAGAGAGACCTAGCTTTGATGTACCACATACTCCAAGACACTCCTATCAACTTTCCTAAACTCATCTACAAGCATCTCTGTGAACCCCTAGACAAGCCTAGGTTAAGTCTCCCATATGGAATGCTATTCACTCTTATCTTTAGGGAGTTAGAGGTCCCTATCTTTGAGGGGGAACCCTCTCGCTCACTGCGTTTTACAGATCGCATGGGTGAGGGGACCCTCCATCGGATGGGATTCCACAAGGTCGGGGGAGTCTGGGTAAGGAAACCATCCACATCCACACCATCTGATCCTACCACTCATCACTCCCCTAGCCCTGACCATGACCAGGAGCACTATACAGATCTTCCCACTTTTTTCTCCACTTCTGGCCCTTCATTCCCATCCACTTCAGCCCGACCATCTACAGCTCCACCACCTCAGCAGCCCCTGGAGGTTCGGATATCTTCTGAGCAGCTCCGAGAGTTGAGGCAGCAGATAGTGAGGGAGCTGAGGGATGATCTGCTGAGGGAGCTACGAGGTCCTCAGACTGCTCCCTCCACCGAGATAGTCCCCTCCTTGGCAACCGTGTCAAAAATGGTTGCAGACCTGAAGGAGGAAATCTACAACATAAGGAGCCTAGTTCAAGCTCAATACTGGAACATTAGCGATGTAAAGGATGACACAAGGAAGATGCGAGACAGCATCAGAATTGAGCTAGGTAGCCAGAGTTAGGGAGCAGAGAGACTAGCAAATGCCTTGATCTCCAAGCTTGACACAATCCAAGAAAGTGTGACCCAGCTCACCACGATACAGTCTAGTGCCACCTCGGAGATCATCGAGCAGCTAGGGAACGTCTCTGAGAGGATAAACTTAGTCATGCAAATGAATAGACTGAAAACGGGAGCCACATCCTCCACTACAAAGAAAAATTAGTGTATTTTTATCTGTTTTTATGATGTACAGTTCCTTGAGGACTCTTTTGATATATAATCACACTTGTACTCAAATTTGAATTTAATACAATGAGTAGAAATTTCCTTTCAAAATTGTGCATTCTTGAGTTCTAATACTTTTTTCTATGTATTGTGCCCTTTTTGCTATGATGACAAAAAGGAGGAGAAAATATGAATTGAAATGTAAAGGAAATCACTAAAAAGAACAACCTTAAAGCAAAATGTAATTTGTTCTTAGTGGATTCGATACCTCGAGGCTCATTATCTCTCTGTTGGGGCTCCTCAAGGAGTAATCTCCAGAATCTATTCAAGGGATATTCGGAGATTAGTTGAATCATACTCAAGAACAAATTGTCAGATCTTCCCTCTGAAAGTAAGAATTTAAGATCAAAAGCTTCAAGACATTAAAAGAAAATTCAGAGAATCCAAACAAAATTGAATGCATATATTGAGGGAGAGAATCTGAAATATTAAGAAAGCAAATTCATTAAACATATAAGCCAAACAATTGATTGCATGATATGAAGGCTTATATAATTCCAAATGAAAGGGGGAGCTATAATTTCAGGATTTACTGTTTCAAACCTTTTAATTTTGGATAAATTAAATGACTAGACATTTGAATTCATTTCTAAACTCTATTATAAATCTCCTATTGGTTGAGCAATTCACTTTACAAATACTCAATGTTTAGTCATCATCAAAAAGGGGGAGATTGTGGAGTGATTGGTTATACCCCTATTTGATTTTGATGAGCTCAAAGCATTTGAGTATATCTTATGTTATACTAATGAATTCAATCTAGTGTTTCAGGCAAATATTTGTGAATTTATGTTTAAGTATCTCTAGCTTTGGTTCAATATATTTTGGTCAAGTAAGGAACTCAGTTTGAACCAAAGTCTGAAGCTCGAGTCGACTCCAGAAGATTACGAGTCGACTCCAAGTGTTTTAGAAGTTCTGGCACATGCTCGAGTCGACTCTGGTACACTACGAGTCGACTCCGACTGAGAACTGACAGAAGAACAGAAAGTTGATTTTCAGACCCTGTCAGCGAGTCGACTCCAGAAGGTTTCGAGTCGACTCCAATGGTTTCCGAGTCGACTCCCGACGTTTCCGAGTCGACTCCTAAGGGTAACAGAAGAAAGACAGAACGATGTATTTCAGACCCTGCAACCGAGTCGACTCCAGAAGGTTACGAGTCGACTCCGAAGTTTGGCGAGTCGACTCCTAGTTACGTTCGAGTCGACTCTCAGAGGAAAGCAAGACTAAAAGTCAGAGAACCCAACTTCGGGCTCTGAGAGTCGAGTCGACTCCAAGACGATTCGAGTCGACTCCGAGGCAGTTCAACTCCAAAGACAGAGGATCAATTTTCGGGCTCTGAGAGCCGAGTCAACTCCAAGACGATCCGAGTCGACTCCGAGGCAGTTCAACTCCAAAGACAGAAGATCAGTTTTTGGGCTCTGAGAGCCGAGTCGACTCCAAGATGATCCGAGTCGACTCGAGAAAGAATTGCAGAAAAATAGATCTCTAGAACCCTGAGAACGAGTCGACTCTAGAGGGCCGAGTCATCTCAGAATATTGGTGAGTCGACTCCAGGTTTGGCCGAGTCGACTCCAGAACGGGACAACACTTCAATTCAAATCCTGACCAGTGGGCGAGTCGTCTCCAGTAAAGCATGAGTTGACTCCAGCAACAGTCGAGTCGACTCCAACCCCAACGAACACATTGTCAGAAGTTGCAGAATGTGCAGAACAGCCACAATTTGGTGTCTAACGGCTAGTTTTCAATGGGGACTGCTTAAATAGTCAGAATGAACAGTAGTAGACACCAAGAGAGCTATTCCATTCAAACAAAAAGGAATTTCCACCTACCAAAGGCTCTCAAGAGTAAATACAAGAGAAAGAAGAAAAAAAGTGCATTGAATGTTAGATGTATGCCCTAGAAGCCAATTTTGGCTGACACATTATTAATTCGAGGGACATAATTTTGTACTTGACTATTTATTATTGAATAAATAAAGGCATCTTTCATTCATATTATTATTGTGTCTATGAATCGTCCAAGGAATTAATAAGATGATGATGCATATTCTCAAGAGTTGAGAATTTGAGCCATGTATCATTAGTGATTAATTTCTAAACGCTCCTTGTTGCCCAGAGATGGTCACCCAAGAGGGGGGTGAATTGGGTGTTTTAAAACTTTTTGTCTTATTAAAAGAAAACACACAAGTGTATGTGCGAAAGTAAAACTAAAGTTGTAACCACAGTCAATCGCAAATACACAGGTTTATAGTGGTTCGGAGCTTCCATTGCTCCTACATCCACTTCCCAAACACCTTTGGGAATTTCCACTATAATCAGCGATTACAGTCCGGTAGTTTTTCGAGTGAACTACCCAACTCGTTGTTTTCCCCCGGGCTAACAACGAACCCTACAATCCCCCAATTTAACCTAAGCTTGGGACGCCTATCCCTTGTTCCAAGTCCCTTGACTGGAACAAGCACAATATTTGATTGTTTTACAAGGATTTAAAAGCTCTTATGAAAGCAAATAGAACAATGAGAAACAACAAAACCGGAAGAACCCTTTTTCCCGTTGAAAGCGTGGATGATGGTGGTTCTTCCGATGTGGATCACGTTGGCTTGAATGCGAGCTTTGATTGCCGAGTGGGAGTGAGTAGATGAGCACGAAATCAGATGAGGAAGACTTGAATGCACTTCATTTCTCCTCTTGAAAGCACTAACTCCCTTGAACCTCTTTCTCTTTCTTCTCTCTTGAATGATCTTATGTTTGGTTGGTGAGAAGTTGTTTAAGGCACTTAAAAGCTCCTTTTTATAGTCCTACAAGCAATAGACCCGTTAGACACAAAAATATGACCGTTTGAAATTCAAACAAACCTGCAAAAGTGTGTCAGTCGCGTCCCAGGCGTTCCGGAGACGTCTCCGCTTGAACGAGAGACGTCTCGGCTGTATAAAAAATCTTTTGACGATGTTGGAGTCGACTCGGCGCTTTCTGGGGACGACTTTGAAGAAGAACGGCTCGACTACTTGTTTTTCTGTTTTTCTGAGAGAGTTGGCTCGGCACTTTACGGGGACGTCTCGGGATGTTTGTGCTTTATGCATGGGGACGACTCCGCGACGTTGGGGACGACTCCGAAGTTTTATCAACGAAAAACAAGTCCTCTGGAATCCCTGAGAGAGTCGACTCCGCGCTTTCTGGGGACGTCTCGGGATGTTTGTGCTTTATGTGTGGGGACGGCTCCGCGTCCTTCGGAGACGACTCGCGCGCATCCCTTGAAATCGGCCTTTCTGCCGTCTCTGAGAGAGTCGACTCCGAAAAGTCGGGAGTCGACTCCGACCCTGCGAGACGCCTCGGCAGGTGTCGGAGACGTCTCCAGACGTGCCAGTTCCTCCTCTACGTGCCAGAGACGTCTCTGGAACAACCCGGAGACGTCTTGGCTGCCCCTGATCCGTTTTCTTCATCTCAAAAAAAATCTTCAATAAATCCTCGAAAAATATGGGAACATGCCTTGACAATTCTTAACAATATTCTTAGTTAAACACCTGAAATGCTCAAGTAAATTGTTAATATAAAGGGAATTATACTCTAGTGTTTTGTATTCATCAAAATCCATTAGGGTGTCAACAATCTCCCCCTTTTTGATGATGACAAAACACTGAGTATATGCAAAATTTAAAATTTAAACATATACACAGTTTTTGATCAGATGTACAATTATTGTGTTTTGGTTAGAGCTAGATACAGTATGCATAATTCAATATAGTCAACTGTCAGTTCTATCCTTATGCATAAGTGTTGATCTTAGTAGCTCTTGAGCAATTTTGGCATATCAACTATCACTTTTAGATTTGAATCAAGTTAAAATGTAAATTGATGAAATATTGATGCTAAAGACAATTAAAAGCTAAATACTTTTGACTCCCCCTTTCTTTTCCAGAAGGACAATTGTCTTAAAGCCAATATTCTTCAATTTTATCTTTTCTAATTCAACTTTCAAATATGAGTGTAAATTTTGCATTTTGCATTCCATCCATATTGGTTCTACTCCCCCTTTTTGTCATCAACAATGAAGGGGACAAATTTTCCTTAGGTGCCTAAAACAAGATGCCTATTAGAATTCAGCATTCATAATATAATGAAACAATCAATGATTTCCAAGTTATTTCCATCAATGAATTCAGCATTCATTCTACTCCCCCTTTGTTTTGGAATTCACTTCAGACCTTTCAAATGCAGTTATTACAAGTTGTGCTCCCCTTTTTTTTCATATGCATTGTTAAGTTGGCAAAATTGTAAAATGGTTGCACATTGTCAAGTTTGAACATTCAAAGTATGTTATGATATTTCCATGGCACATCACAAAATTAGAAACATACACCAGGATTCAAAAAGAAGGGTTATGACATTCATATAGCTTTGCAATCATTTGAAGCCATTACAAGGATAAAAGGTCATTACAAGGATTGATTGCTAATACAAAAGAAAAAGTTTCATATAAGACTAGGGTTTTACAAAAAGATGAACCCTAGATGTCCACTAACTGTGCCTCACCGACGACCACGCTCAATAGCCCCAGCAGCAGCCTCTATAAATCTATTTATTGCATCCATTAGGCTTCTAAAGTGATCTCCTTGAGATTGATTTAGAGCTGTCACTAGTGCTTCAAACTCATGAGTTGCTGTTGCCCAGAGATGGTCACCCAAGAGGGGGGTAAATTGGGTGTCTTAAAACTTTTTGACTAATTAAAACAAAACACACACGTGTATGTGCAAAGGTAAAACTAAAGTAGCAATCACAGTCAAACGCAAACACACAAAGATTTATAGTGGTTCGGAGCTTCCACTACTCCTACATCCACTCCCCAAACACTTTTGGGAATTTTCACTATAATCGGCGATTACAGTACGGTAGTTTTGCGAGTTCACTACCCAACTCGTTGTTTTACCCCGGGCTAACAACAAACCCTACAATCCCCCAATTTCACCTAGGCTTGGGACGCCTTTCCCTTGTTCCAAGTCCCTTGACTGGAACAAGCACAATAATGAAATGTTTTCCAAATATTTAAAAGCTCTTAATGAAGCAAATATAACAATGAGAAATAATAAAACCCGGAAGAACCCTTTTGCCGTTGGAAGCGTGGGTAATGGTGGCTCTTCCGATGTGGATCGCGTTTGCTTGAATGTGAGCTTTGAATGCCGAGTGGGAGTGAGTAGATGAGCACGAAATCAGATGGGAAAGCTTGAAAGCACTTGATTTCTTCTTTTGAAGGCACTAACTCCCTTGAACCTCTTTCTCTTGCTTCTCTCTTGAATGATCTTGTGTTGGGTTGGTGAGAAGTTGTTGGAAGGCACTTAAAAGCTCCCTTTTATAGACCAAAAGGCAATAGATCCGTTAGACACAAAAATATGACCGTTTGAAATTCAAATTTACCTGAAAAAGTGTGTCAGTCGCGTTCCAGGGGCTCCGGAGACGTCTCTGCTTCGACGCGAGACGTCTCGGCTGTATAAAATTTCTCTTGACGTTGTTTGGAGTCGACTCGGCACTTTTACAGGGACGTCTCTGAAGAAGAACGACTTGAATGCTTGTTCTTCTATTTTTCTGAGAGAGTCGGCTCGGCACTTTACGGGGACGTCTCGGGATGTTTGCACTTTTTCCATTGGGACGACTCCGCGACTTCGGGGACGACTCCGTAGTTGTATCACCGAAAAACATGTCCTCTGGAATCCCCTGAGAGAGTCGACTCCGCACTCTCTGGGGACGTCTCGGGAAGTCCGCTTTTTACTCATGGGGACGACTCCGCGTCCTTCGGAGACGACTCGCGCGCATCCCTTGAAATCGGCCTTTCTGCCGCCTCTGAGAGAGTCGACTCCGCAGAGTCAGGAGTCGACTCCAACCCTGCGAGACGCCTCGCCAGGTGCCGGGGACGTCTCCAGACGTGCCAATTCTTCCTGTTCGTGCCAGAGACGTCTCTGAGACAACGCAGAGACGTCTCGGCTGTCCCTGATCTGTTTTCTTCAACTCAAAAATTCTTCAATAAATCCTTGAAAAATATGGGAACTTGCCTAGACATTTCTTAACAATATTCTTAATTAAACACCTGAATTCCTCAAATAAATTGTTAAGATAAGTGGAATTATACTCTAGTGTTTTGTATTCATCAAAATCCATTAGGGGGTCAACAATCTCCCCCTTTTTGATGATGACAAAATACTGAGTATATGCAAAATTCGAAATTTAAACATATACACAGTATTTGATCAGATGTACAAGTATTGTGCTTTGGTTAGAGCTAGATATAGCGTGCATAATTCAAAATAGTCAACTTTCAGTTCTATCCTTATGCATAAGTATTGATCTTAGTAGCTCTTGAGCAATTTTAGCATATCAACTGAGTTTGAATCAAGTTAAGATGTAAGTTGATGAAATATTGATGCTGAAGACAATTGAAAGCTAAGCACTTTTTGACTCCCCCTTTCTTTTCCAGAAGGGCAATTATCTTAAAGCCAATATTCTTCAATTTTATCTTTTCTAATTCAACTTTTAAGTATGAGTGTAAATTTTGCATTCCATATATTTGTTCTATTTTCTATTCCATATACTCCATATATTGGTTCTACTCCATACACTCCATATATTGGTTCTACTCCCCCTTTTTGTCATCAACAATGAAGGGGACAAATTTTCCTTAGGTACCTAAAACACAATTCCTAGTAGAATTCAGCATATTATCATGAATCACTCAAGGATATTCAAGTTATGCTTCCTCTGTCCAAGTTATTTTTATTAATGAATTCAGCATACATTTCACTCCCTCTTTATTTTGGAATTCATTTCAGACCTTTTAAAAGTAGTTATCACAAGTTGTGCTCCCCCTGTTTCATATTCGTTGATAAGTTGTGTCAAATTTGAACACTTAAGGTATGTTATGAGATTTTTTGTGGCACATCACAGAATTACATACACAAAGTTTGATTCCTCAAAATTAGAAACATACACAAGGTTTCAAAAGGAATTGTATGACATTCATATATCATTGCAATCATTTGAAGTCATTACAAGGTTAGAAAGGAAATCATTACAAGTATTGATTCCTAATACAAAAGAGGTTTCAAAATGAGCCTAGGATTTTACAAAAAAAGTGAACCCTAGATGTTTACAAAATGTCCTTCAACGGCGACGTTGCTCAATAGCCCTAGCCGCAGCCTCTATAAATGCATTTATAGAATCCAGTAGAGTTCTAAACTGATCTCCCTGAGATTGATGAAAGGCTGCCACTAATGCTTCGAAATCAAGACTTGCCCTTTCAATTTTTCCTCTAAGTTGGGCAGCCACGGTGCCCACATTGCCTCCAGGGCTCGTCAACTCTTGAAGACCATCTGATATGATCTTCAATTTCTCCTGTAGCTCAATTGATCTTATAGTTTGGATGGTACCCACATGAACCAATTCTGATGCTGTAGCTTCTACCTGAGCTTTGATTTTCTTCAATTCTTGTAGGAGAGCTTCATGTGAGGTACGGATGGGGGCCAGCTCAGCAGAGACTATGGATCTCATCTCTTCCCTCATCTGCTGGCATATCACAGATGCTAGGGTGTGCATCTGCTCATCTGATAAAGTGAATGGCCCACTGACTGGAGGAGGAGGAGGCATAGAGGTGGATGGTCCAGCCGAGCTTGAAGGTACATCAGGGAAGGCCATAGGGCTATGTGGAGGAGAGTGGTGGTCAGGCTCCTGATGTGGGATCTCAGGCTCTAAGGTTTGGGATTTTCTTTTAGGGACCTTAACCCAAGATCCATCTACCTTGTGAAACTCCATTCTATGCATTGTGCTTTCATTGTAGTAGTCGGTGTTTCTTAAAGGTTTTGCCGGCTCATTTTTTGGAATTGGAACTTTGAAATGTTTGAACAGTAAGGTAAAGATCATCCCATATGGTATGCTAAACCTAGAGTACCTATGACATATGGAGATGTAGTTTAACATAAGTCTAGGGAGGTTTAGAGGAATCCCTAGCAAGATATGGTGCATGATAGCTAAATCTCGCTCCGAAACGAAATCGAAGCGACCGGTTTTTGGAAACAAGACCCGGTTAACAATGCTCAAAAGCAGTCTCATCTCGGCATTGAGGTCTTGGGAGTTAACTACGTCAAGAGGGCCGCAGTCCTCTCTTCCTAAGAGTAGGTTTAGGGCAATCTCCCTTTCGGGATGTGAGGTCGGAGCCTCACCGTATTTAGGAATTTGTAATACGCTAGATAGAATATCCTCATTGATTTCTATCAATGTCCCTCGGACATATCCGGTGTACCCCGAGTCCCCTAAGGCCATGTTGCTAAACATTTCTCTAACTAGGCCGGGATAGGTTGATGTGTTTAGGGTACATAGGTATTCCCAACCTTGGGCTCGGAGTCTCTCTCCAATAGAGAACCCCTCACTAGCTAAGAACTGGAAATCTATAAACCTACCCGTGGTTACTGTGCGATTTGCATAGGAACGGGTCACGGTTGGTGGAGCAACCGAAGGAGACGGCGCGGAAGGCTCTTCCCTCCGTTTCTCGTCGTCGTTTGCTACCCTAGGACGCCTCCCACCCGTTCGCTTAGCTCTCTTAGGTGCCATGGATTGGAAACTCTAGGGAAATGGGGAGATTTTGGTTTGGTTTGTGGTGGAGAGAAAATGGAGGCTAGGGTTTTTCGTTGGGGACGAAAGAGGATAGCTCGGGTCGGCTCGAGCTGTTTCGACCTAATTTAAAAACTTTCATTCGGTCCCCGAGACGTCTCCGCGACTAATGCGAGACGTCTCGCCGGGGGGGACGTCTCTGTGATTTGCCAGAGACGTCTCCGGCACTGAAAAATTTCAGACTGATTTCTATCTTTTTCCAATTTATTTTATTCAACCACAATAATCAACTTGATTTCTTTTGGTGAATATAGAGTGAGTTTGCTTGTGATCCTTCCCTTCAATAATACATCCTACAAAAGTTTTTATAATGATTTTTGAATTTATAAATATTGAAATGAGGAATGTTTGACCAAGTTTCGAATGCCTATGAAATAGGCTCTGAAAATATCTCCATGAAGAGTCCAAGGGAGGGTAACCATCCTCCGGAAAGTCAAACAATTCATCATTTAACTTAGATAGATTCATGCTTTCACTTAATAGATACTAGGTTTGCTATTTGTGACCTTAAGGTGTATTACTAGCTTGAATAGCATTCACATGTATTTCTAGAGCTTACAAAGCTTTGCATTACAAGTTCAATCTAATTGCTAGGGTCATACAAGCACAAAGCATTCCTTAGAAAGTTGAACCTATCTTTACAAAGGGGCTTTGTAAAGATATCGACCAATTGATTTTCAGTACATACATATTCAATCATCACATCATTTTTCAGCACATGATCCCTTATAAAGTGATGCCTAATCTCTATGTGTTTTGATTTAGAGTGTTGGACAGGATTTTTTGTTAAATTAATTGCACTTGTATTATCACATCTAATTGGTATGTTGTCCATTTTGATACCGAAGTCTTCAAGTTGTTGCTTAATCCAAAGCACTTGGACACAACAGCTTCCAGCTGCAATGTACTCAGCCTCAGCTGTGGATAAGGCAACTGAGTTCTGTTTCTTGCTAAACCAAGAAACTAAATTTGCACCCAAGAATTGACATGTGCCACTAGTGCTTTTTCTGTCGAGTTTGCACCCGGCAAAATCAGCATCGGAATAAGCAATCAAATTTATGTCAGATTGTTTAGAATACCATAAGCCTACATTAGATGTCCCTACTAGATATCTGAATATTCTCTTAACAGCTTGCAAGTGCGATTCCTTAGGACATGCTTGGTATCTGGCACACATGCAAACACTGAATAATATGTCTGGTCTACTAGCAGTAAGGTAAAGTAAAGAGCCTATCATACCTCTGTACAATTTGCAGTCTATACTTTTACCTTTTTCATCTTTGTCGAGCTTGCAACTTGAGCCCATGGGTGTGCTGATTTCCTTTGCATCCTTCATCTTGAATTTTTCCAACATTTCCTTGATATATTTGGACTGACTGATGAAGATGCCTTCCTCTGATTGTTTTATTTGTAGCCCAAGGAAGAAGTTGAGCTCACCCATCACGCTCATTTCAAATTCTCCCTGCATAAGCTTGGCAAACTCTTGACAAAGACTATCATTAGTAGCACCAAAAATTATATCATCCACATAAATTTGCACAAGCAATAAGTCATTTCCTTTTCTTTTAATGAAGAGGGTTTTGTCTACATTTCCTCTCTTAAATTTATTTTCAATTAGGAAATTACTTAATCTTTCATACCATGCCCTAGGGGCTTGCTTAAGTCCATACAATGCTTTATGCAATTTATAAACATAATCTGGATGTAAGTGGTTTTCAAAACCTGAAGGTTGTCCTACATAAACTTTCTCCATTATATAACCATTTAAAAAGACACTTTTACATCCATTTGATAGAGTTTAAAATCCATGAAGCATGCATATGCCAAAAGTAGTCTAATAGCCTCTAACCTAGCAACAGGAGCAAAAGTTTCATCAAAATCTATTCCTTCCTCCTGATTATAGCCTTTGGCAACTAGTCTAGCTTTGTTTCTTATAACTATTCCATCTTCATCTAGTTTATTTCTATATACCCACTTGGTGCCTATAATTGAAACATTAGGGGGTCTTTTCATTAGAGTCCAAACTTGATTTCTTTCAAATTGATTTAATTCCTCTTGCATAGCATTTATCCAATTTTCATCCTTTTTGGCTTCCTCTAGTGATTTAGGCTCTATTTGTGAAACGAAAGCAAGATAATTACTAGTATTTCTTAGAGAGGATCTTGTCCTTACCCCTTGTGAAGGATCACCAAGGATTAGATCCCTTGGATGACCATGTGCATACCTCCATTCCTTCGGAAGATCTTGATTTCTTGCTTGGGGCTGATCTTCTTCATCTTGCTGAATTATATCTTCCTTGACTTCATCCTCAAGTTGTTTGTCTTGTATGGAGAACTCCTTCATTCTGTCTTCAAGTATACCTGCATCACTATCTTCTTCTTTTCTAGAAGAATATCCATTAGCCTTATCAAAAACAACATGAATAGATTCTTCAACAACGAGAGTTCTCTTGTTGAAGACCCTGTATGCTCTACTAGATGAGGAATAACCTAAGAAGATCCCCTCATCTGATTTAGCACTAAATTTACTTAGATTGTCCTTTCCATTGTTTAAAATAAAGCAGCGACAACCGAAAACATGAAAATAGCTTATATTGGGCTTCTTATTTTTCATTAACTCATAAGGTGTTTTCTTTAAGATAGATCTTACTAAAGCACGGTTTAAAATATGACATGCAGTATTTATTGCTTCAGCCCAAAAGTACTTTGGTAGATCCGATTCGCACAACATGGTACGAGCCATATCTGCTAGTGTGCGATTCTTCCTTTTTACCACCCCATTTTGTTGGGGTGTCCTAGGGGCCGAGAAATTGTGATTGATACCGTTTTCTTCACAAAATTTTTCAAAGTACTGATTTTCAAACTCGGTACCATGATCACTCCTAATTGCTTTTAGTTTAAGATTAAGTTCATTCGAAATCCTATTATGAAACTTGATAAAAGCGGGAAAGGACTCATCTTTATGTGCAAGAAATGAAACCCATGTAAAACGTGAAAAATCATCAACAATTACAAGACCAAATTTCTTACCCCCTAGACTAGCAATTCTAGTGGGTCCAAACAAATCCATGTGAATTAGTTCCAGGGATTTTGATGTTGAGACTATGTTCTTAGATTTGAAAGAACTTCTTGTTTGTTTCCCTAATTGACATGCAGCACAAATTTTGTTCTTTTCAAAGTCTATTTTTGGTAGTCCTTTGACTAGATCTTTTGTAATCAATTTAGAAATTAAATCCATGCTAGCATGCCCTAACCTACGATGCCATAACCAGCTAGTTTCACTGACTTTGGCATCCATGGCTATAAGACATTGGCCATCCTTCATGGTGAGATCATCAAGATCTACCATGTAAACATTTCCACGCCTATGTCCCGTAAGTATGATTTCATTGTCAACTGGACTACTAATTATGCATAGTGAAGATTCAAAAGACACTTTAAAGCCCTTGTCACAAAATTGACTTATACTTAATAAATTATGTTTTAATCCATTAACTAACAATACATTGTCAATAAATGAGGAGGGTGATATGGAGATTTTACCAATACCAATGATTTGACCTTTAGCATTGTCTCCAAATGTAACTACTCCTCCTTCTTTCGATTTCAAGGTGACGAAAAGGCTCTTGTCACCGGTCATATGCCTTGAGCAACCACTATCAAGATACCACATTCTCTTTTTACTCCCGGCTGCAAGGCATACCTGCAAAATAATCATGTGAAGCTCTTAGGTACCCAAGTTTTCTTGGATCCTTCTTGGTTAGTGTAGTTGGTTCCCTTAGGCACCCACACTTTAGTTGTGTTTTTACCTTTTACAAATGTATTCTTATTAGTTTGAATCTTCCTTTGAATGCAAGAATAGGCTTTATGTCCATTCTTCCCACAATGAAAGCATGTAGGTTTTTCAGTCTTGATATCTTTTGCTTTCACAAAAAAATTCTTTAGATATTTTTGTTGTTTGCTAGTTTTATATCCTAATCCTGCTCTATTAAAAATAGCTCTTTGATTGGATAGAATAAAATTTAATTTTTCAGAGCTTTGTGTGAATTTCTCTACAATTGGTTTGTACTTATGTACCTCATTTTTAAGAACTAAATTTTCTTTAGCCAATTTTTCCTTATCATTTTTAAGGGATTCGACATTTTGCGCAAGTGAGGTATTACTATTGAGTAGGGATTTAACTTTTAGATTTAATTCCTTAATTAGTGTTTTTGTCGTTTCGTTTTCAATGCTAAGCTTTGAATTTTTATTTTCTAGTTCAATGGTGTTAACATTTTCAACGCTCTCCTTCTCAATCAATAGGTTTTTAATGTCATCCTTTAGTTTTTGATTGGAGGCCTTTAATTCTTTATTCTTTGCTCCTAACATACTACAATCACTCATGAGCTCTTGGAAAGCTTCATATAATTCTTCTAAAGTAAAATTTGTAGTTGAGCTTTGACATACCTCATCGTCTTCGAATGCCATGAAGCACAAGTTGGCGGTCTCTTCCTTCTCTTCCTCGGAGGAGGATGTGTCACTATCATCCCATGTTGCTTTCAATGCCTTCTTCTTTTTCTTTCCAAAGTGCTTCTTCTATTGAGGGCATTCGGAACGGATGTGTCCCGGTCTTTTGCAATCATAACATATGATTGGGTCTCTTTTCTTTTTTTTTTCCTTTTCCCAATCATTTCTCCCTCCAAACTTCTTTTTTGGGAAGGGTTTCTTTCTTCTCATGAATTTCTTAAACTTTCTTACTATTAAGCCCAAGTCCTCATCTTCGCTTTCTTCTTCACTCTCACTACTTTCTTCTTCACACACACTCGAAGTAGCCTTGAGTGCGATTGTCTTCTTCTTCGGCAAATCTTCTTCATGTTGCTTCATTGTGAGCTCATGCGTCATCAATGAGCCCAATAGTTGTTCAAGTCCCAATGTGTTGAGGTCTTTAGCTTCCACGATCGCCGTGACCTTCGCTTCCCATGCTTTTGGGAAGGACCTGAGAATTTTACTCACAAGTTCTGGGTTAGTGTAGGATTTGCCCAAATTCTTTGGACCATTTATTATGTCCGTGAAGCGTGTGAACATGCATGAAATGATTTCGTTGGATTCCATCTTAAATAACTCATATTTGTGAACTAGAAGGTTCACTTTAGACTCTTTGACTTGATTGGTACCCTCGTGGGTAACTTCGAGCCTATCCCATATTTTCTTGGCGGAACTACAGGTGGAGACTCTATTAAATTCATTCACATCTAGAGCACAAAACAATGAGTTCATGGCTCTAGCATTGAGTTGAACCATCCTACTATCATTCTCATCCCAATCCTCCTCAGGTTTGGGAACTTGAATGCCATTAACCATGTGAGATGGTTCGTGTGGTCCCTTGATTATAACCCTCCACAAGGCATAATCTTGTGCTTGAATAAAAATCCTCATTCTAGTCTTCCAATAGGAATAATTTGTCCCATTGAAGAGTGGAGGTCTATTGGTTACCTGCCCCTCAGCAGGAACATTATTGAAGGGTGTTGCCATCTAGATCTTTGGCTAAGACGGTTAGGTCTTCAAGAAATACACAGAGCACCTGCTCTGATACCACTTGTTGCCCAGAGATGGTCACACAAGAGGGGGGTGAATTGGGTGTCTTAAAACTTTTTGACTAATTGAAACAAAACACACACGTGTATGTGCAAAGGTAAAACTAAAGTAGCAATCACAGTCAAACGCAAACACACAAAGATTTATAGTGGTTCGGAGCTTCCACTGCTCCTACATCCACTCCCCAAATATCTTTGGGAATTTTCACTATAATCGGCGATTACAGTACGGTAGTTTTGCGAGTTCACTACCCAACTCGTTGTTTTACCCCGGGCTAACAACAAACCCTACAATCCCCCAATTTCACCTAGGCTTGGGACGCCTTTCCCTTGTTCCAAGTCCCTTGACTGGAACAAGCACAATAATGAAATGTTTTCCAAATATTTAAAAGCTCTTAATGAAGCAAATATAACAATGAGAAATAATAAAACCCGGAAGAACCCTTTTGCCGTTGGAAGCGTGGGTAATGGTGGCTCTTCCGATGTGGATCGCGTTTGCTTGAATGTGAGCTTTGAATGCCGAGTGGGAGTGAGTAGATGAGCACGAAATCAGATGGAAAAGCTTGAAAGCACTTGATTTCTTCTTTTGAAGGCACTAACTCCCTTGAACCTCTTTCTCTTGCTTCTCTCTTGAATGATCTTGTGTTGGGTTGGTGAGAAGTTGTTGGAAGGCACTTAAAAGCTCCCTTTTATAGCCCAAAAGGCAATAGATCCGTTAGACACAAAAATATGACCGTTTGAAATTCAAATTTACCTGAAAAAGTGTGTCAGTCGCGTTCCAGGCGCTCCGGAGACGTCTCTGCTTCGACGCGAGACGTCTCGGCTGTATAAAATTTCTCTTGATGTTGTTTGGAGTCGACTCGGCACTTTTACAGGGACGTCTCTGAAGAAGAACGACTTGAATGCTTGTTCTTCTGTTTTTCTGAGAGAGTCGGCTCGGCACTTTACGGAGACGTCTCGGGATGTTTGCGCTTTTTCCATGGGGACGACTCCGCGACTTCGGGGATGACTCCGTAGTTGTATCACCGAAAAACATGTCCTCTGGAATCCCCTGAGAGAGTCGACTCCGCACTCTCTGGGGACGTCTCGGGAAGTCCGCTTTTTACTCGTGGGGACGACTCCGCATCCTTCGGAGACGACTCGCGCGCATCCCTTGAAATCGGCCTTTCTGCCGCCTCTGAGAGAGTCGACTCCGACCCTGCGAGACGCCTCGCCAGGTGCCGGGGACGTCTCCAGACGTGCCAATTCTTCCTGTTCGTGCCAGAGACGTCTCTGAGACAACCCGGAGACGTCTCGGCTGTCCCTGATCTGTTTTCTTCAACTCAAAAATTCTTCAATAAATCCTTGAAAAATATGGGTACTTGCCTAGACATTTCTTAACAATATTCTTAATTAAACTCCTGAATTCCTCAAATAAATTGTTAAGATAAGTGGAATTATACTCTAGTGTTTTGTATTCATCAAAATCCATTAGGGGGTCAACAGTTGCCCTGTCAATCCTTCCTCTAAGTTGGGCAGCCACACTGCCCACATTGCCTTCAGGGCTCGTCAACTCTTGAAGACCATCCGATATGATCTTCAATTCAGCTTGTATCTCACATGATCTTCTAGTTTGGTTTGTTGCCACACAAACCAATTCTGATCCTATAGCTTCCATCTGAATTTTGATTTCCTTCAATTCTTCTAGGAGTGCTTCATGTGAGGTGCGGATGGGAGCTAACTCAGCAGAAATTATTGATCTCATCTCTTCCCTCATCTGCTGGCACATCATAGATGCCAGGGTGTGCATCTGCTCATCTGATAGGAGTGTCGACCCACAAGCTGGAGGAGGAGGCATGGAAGTGGATGGTCCAGCTGAGCTGGAAGGTACATCAGGAAAGCTCTCCATATGATCTGGAAAAGGCATAGGGCTATGTGGAGGAGAGAGGTGGATAGGCTCCTAATGATGGATCTCAGGCTCTATAGTTTGGGATTTTCTTTTAGAGACCTTAACCCAAGACCCGTCTTTCTTGTGAAACTCCATCCTATGTAATGTGCTCTCGTTGTAGTAATCAGTGTTTCTCAAGGGTTTCTCCGGCTCATTTTCAGGGATAGGAACCTTAAAATGCTTGAATAGTAGGGTGAACACCATCCCATATGGTATGCTAAATCTGGAATACCTATGACATATTGAGATGTAGTTCAACATGAGCCTAGGGAGGTTTAGGAGAATCCCTAGCAAGATGTGGTGCATAATGGCTAAGTCTCGCTCCGAAACGAAATCGAAGCGACCGGTTTTTGGGAACAAGACCCTATTGATTATGCTCAAGAGCAATCTCATTTCAGCATTGAGGTCTTGGGACTTAATTATGTCAAGAGGACCGCAGTCCTCTCTACTTAGGATTAAGTTTAAGGCAACTTCCCTTTGGGGATGTGAGGTCGGAGCCTCACCGTACTTGGGGATTTGTAACAAGCTAGATAAGACGTCCTCATTGATCTCTACCAATGTGCCTCAGACATATCCGGTGTACCCCGAGCTCCCTAAGGCCAAATTGCTAAAGATTTCTCTCATTAGGCCGGGATAGGTTGACATATTTAGGGAACATAGGTGTTCCCAACCTTGGGCACGGAGTCTCTCTCCAATAGAGAACCCCTCACTAGCTAGGAAATTAAAATCAATGTATCTACCTGTGGTTACTGTGCGATTCGCACAGGAGGGGGTCACGGTTGGCGGAGCAACCGGAGGAGACGGTGCGGAGGACTCTTCCCTCCGTTCCTCGTCATTTGCCACCCTAGGACGCCTCCCACCCGTACGCCTAGCTTTCTTAGGAGCCATGGATTGGAAATCTAGGGAAATGGGGAGAGATTTTGGTTCGATTTGCAGTGGACAGAAGATGGGTGCTAGGGTTTAGGGTTTCGTTGGGGACGAAGGAAAGCAACTCGGGACGGCTCGAACTGTTTCGACCTATTTAAAAAAAAGTTCATTCTGTCCCCGAGACGTCTCCGCGACTAATGCGAGACGTCTCGCCGGAGGGACGTCTCTGTGATTTGCCAGAGACGTCTCCGGCACTGAAAAATTTCAAAACGATTCCTATCTTTTCCCAATTTGTTTTATTTAACCTCAATGATTCGTTTAATTTCTTTTGGCGAATATAAAGTGAGCTTGCTTGTGATCCTTCCCCTTAATAAGACATCCTATAAAAGTTTGACAATAATTTTTGAATTATCAATATTGAAATGAGGAATGTTTGACCAAATTTCGAATGCTTATGGAATAGACTCTGAAAATATCTCCATGAAAAGTCCAAGGGAGGGTAACCATCCTTCGGAAAGTCAAACAATTCGTTATCTAACTTTGACTGATTCATGTTTTCACTTATTAGGCACTAGGTTTGCTATATGTGACCTTGAAGTGTATTATTAGTTTGAGTAGCATTCACATGTATCTCTAGAGCTTACAAAGCATTGCATATGCTTGACAAATTAAATCATTCAAGCTATAGTGTAGAAATCAATTCATGCTTGCATTACAAATTCAATCTATTTGCTAGGATCATACAAGCACAAGGCATTCCTTAAAAGGTTGAACCTATCTTTACAAAGGGGCTTTGTAAAGATATCGGCCAATTGATTCTCAGTGCATACATACTCAATCAATACATCATTTTTCAGCACATGATCCCTTATAAAATGATGCCTAATCTCTATGTGTTTTGATTTAGAGTGTTGGACATGATTTTTTGTTAAATTAATTGCACTTGTATTATCACATCTAATTGGAATGTTGTCCATTTTGATACCAAAGTCTTCAAGTTGTTGCTTAATCCAAAGAACTTGGGCACAACAGCTTCCGGCTGCAATGTACTCAGCCTCAGCTGTGGACAAGGCAACTGAATTCTGTTTCTTGCTAAACCAAGAAACCAAGTTAGCACCCAAGAATTGACATGTGCCACTTGTGCTTTTTCTGTCGAGTTTGCACCCGGCAAAATCAGCATCGGAATAAGCAATTAAATTTAAATCAGATTGTTTAGAATACCATAAGCCTGCATTAGATGTCCCTACTAGATATCTGAATATTCTTTTAACAGCTTGCAAGTGTGATTCCTTAGGACATGCTTGGTATCTAGCACACATGCAAACACTGAATAATATGTCTGGTCTACTAGCAGTAAGGTAAAGTAAAGATCCTATCATACCTCTGTACAATTTGCAGTCTACACTTTTACCTTTTTCATCTTTGTCAAGCTTGCAACTTGAGCCCATGGGTGTGCTGATTTCCTTTGCATCCTTCATCTTGAACTTCTCCAACATTTCCTTGATGTATTTGGACTGACTGATGAAGATGCCTTCCTCTGATTGTTTTATTTGTAGCCCAAGGAAGAAGTTTAGCTCACCCATCATGCTCATTTCAAATTCTCCCTGCATAAGCTTAGCAAACTCTTGACAAAGACTATCATTAGTAGCACCAAAAATTATATCATCCACATAAATTTGCACAAGCAATAAGTCATTCCCTTTTCTTTTAATGAAGAGTGTTTTGTCTACATTTCTTCTTTTAAACTTATTTTCAATTAGAAAATTACTTAATCTTTCATACCATGCCCTAGGGGCTTGCTTAAGTCCATACAATGCTTTATGCAATTTAAAGACATAATCTGGATGTAAGTGGTTTTCAAAACCTGGAGGTTGTTCTACATAAACTTTCTCCATTATATAACCATTTAAAAATGCACTTTTTACATCCATTTGATAGAGTTTGAAATCCATGAAGCTTGCATATGCCAAAAGTAGTCTAATAGCCTCTAACCTAGCAACAGGAGTGAAGGTTTCATCAAAATCTATGCCTTCTTCCTGATTGTAGCCTTTGGCTACCAACCTAGCTTTGTTTCTTATTACTACTCCATCTTCATCTAGTTTATTTCTATATACCCACTTGGTGCTTATAATCGAAACATTAGGGGGTCTTTTCATTAGAGTCCAAACTTGATTTCTTTCAAATTGGTTTAATTCATCTTGCATAGCATTTATCCAATTTTCATCTTTTTCGGCTTTCTCTAGTGATTTAGGCTCTATTTGTGAAACGAATGCAAGATAATTACTAGTATTTCTTAAAGAGGATCTTGTTTTTACCCCTTGTGAAGGGTCACCAAGGATTAGATCCCTTGGATGACCATGTGCATACCTCCATTCCCTCGGAAGATCTTGATCTCTTGCTTGGGGTTGATCTTCTTCATCTTGCTGAATTGTATCTTCCTTAACTTCATCCTCAAGTTGTTTGTCTTGTATGGAGAACTCCTTCATTCTGTCTTCAAGTATACCTGCATCACCATCTTCTTCTTTTCTAGAAGAATCTCCATTAGCTTCATCAAAAATAACATGAATGGATTCTTCAACAACGAGAGTTCTCTTGTTGAAGACCCTGTATGCTCTATTAGATGAGGAATAACCTAAGAAGATCCCCTCATCTGATTTAGCACTAAATTTACTTAGATTGTCCTTTCCATTGTTTAAAATCAAGCAACGACAACCAAAAACATGAAAATAACTTATATTGGGCTTCTTATTTTTCAACAACTCATAAGGTGTTTTCTTTAAGATAGATCTAACTAAGGCATGGTTTAAAATATGACAGGCAGTATTTATTGCTTCAGCCCAAAAATACTTTGGTAGATCCGATTCGCACAACATGGTACGAGCCATATCTGCTAGTGTGCGATTCTTCCTTTCTACTACCCCATTTTGTTGGGGTGTCCTAGGGACCGAAAAATTATGATTGATACCGTTTTCTTCACAAAATTTTTCAAAATGCTGATTTTCAAACTCGGTACCATGATCACTCCTAATTACTTTTAGTTTAAGATTAAGTTCATTCGAAATCCTATTATGAAACTTGATAAAAGCGGAAAAGGACTCATCTTTGTGGGCAAGAAATGAAACCCATGTATAACGTGAAAAATCATCAACAATTACAAGACCAAACTTCTTACCCCCTAGACTAGCAGTTCTAGTGGGTCCAAATAAATCCATGTGAATTAGTTCTAAGGGTTTCGATGTTGAGACTATGTTCTTAGATTTGAAAGAGCTTCTTGTTTGTTTCCCTAGTTGACACGCAGCACAAATCTTGTTCTTTTCAAAGTCTATTTTTGGTAGTCCTTTGACTAGATCTTTTGTAATCAATTTAGAAATTAAATCCATGCTAGCATGCCCTAATCTACGATGCCATAACCAGCTAGTCTCATTGACCTTGGTATCCGTGGCTACAAGACATTGGCCATCCTTCATGGTGAGATCATCAAGGTCTACCATGTAAACATTTCCTTGTCTATGTCCCATAAGTATGATCTCATTGTCAATTGGACTGCTAATTATGCATAGAGAAGATTCAAATGACACTTTAAACCCCTTGTCACAAAATTGACTTATACTTAATAAATTATATTTTAATCCATTAACTAACAATACATTGTCAATAAATGAGGAGGGTGATATGGAGATTTTAACAACGCCAATGATTTGACTTTTAGCATTGTCTCCAAATGTGACTACTCCTCCTTCTTTTGATTTCAAGATGACGAAAAGGCTCTTGTCACCGGTCATATGCCTTGAGCAACCGCTATCGAGATACCACATTCTCTTTTTGCTCCCGGCTGCAAGGCATACATGCAAAATAGTCATATGAAGCTCTTAGGTACCCAAGTTTTCTTGGGTCCTTCTTGGTTAGTGTAGTTGGTTCCCTTAGGCACCCACATTTTAGTTGTGTTTTTACCCTTTACAAGTGTGTTCTTATTGGTTTGAATCTTTCTTTGAATACAAGAATAAGCTTTATGTCCACTTTTTCCACAATAGAAGTATGTAGGTTTTTCAGTTTTGACATATTTTGCTTTTACAAAAAAGTTCTTTAGATATTTTTGTTGTTTGCTAGTTTTGTATCATAATCCGGCTTTATTAAAAACAGCTCTTTGATTAGATAGAATAAGATTTAATTTTTCCGAGCTATGTGTAAATTTCTGCACAATTGGTTTATACTTATGTAGCTCATCTTTAAGGTTCAAATTTTCTTTAGCTAATTCTTCCTTATCATTTTTAAGGGATTCAACATTTTGTGCAAGTGAAGTATTACTATTGAGTAGGAGTTTGACTCTTAGATTTAATTCCTTAATGAGTGTTTTTGCCGTTTCATTTTCAATGATAAGTTTTGAATTTTTATCCTTTAGGTCAATGATGCTATCATTTTCATGGCTCTCCTTTTCAATCAATAGGTTCTTAATGTCATCCTTTAGTTTTTGATTGGAGGCCTTTAGTTCTTTATTTTTTGCTCCTAACATACCACAATCATTCATGAGTTCTTGGAAAGCTTCATATAATTCTTCTAAAGTAAAATCTGTAGTTGAGCTTTGACATACCTCATCGTCGTCGAATGCCATGAAGCACAAGTTTGCGGTCTCTTCCTTCTCTTCCTCGGAGGAGGATGTGTCACTATCATCCCAAGTTGCTTTCAACGCCTTCTTCTTCTTCTTTCCATAGTGCTTCTTCTGTTGAGGGCATTCGGAGCGGATGTGTCCCGGTCTCTTGCAATCATTACATATGATTGGGTCTCTTTCCTTTTCTTTTTCCTTTTCCCAATCATTTCTCCCTCCAAACTTCTTTCTTGGGAAGGGTTTCTTTCTTCTCATGAATTTTTTGAACTTCCTTACTATTAAACCCAAGTCTTCATCTTCACTTTCTTCTTCACTCTCCCTGCTTTCTTCTTCACAAACACTTGAAGTAGCCTTGAGTGCGATTACAGTCCGGTAGTTTTTCGAGTGAACTACCCAACTCGTTGTTTTCCCCCGGGCTAACAACGAACCCTACAATCCCCCAATTTAACCTAGGCTTGGGACGCCTATCCCTTGTTCCAAGTCCCTTGACTGGAACAAGCACAATATTTGATTGTTTTACAAGGATTTAAAAGCTCTTATGAAAGCAAATAGAACAATGAGAAACAACAAAACCGGAAGAACCCTTTTTTCCGTTGAAAGCGTGGATGATGGTGGTTCTTCCGATGTGGATCACGTTGGCTTGAATACAAGCTTTGATTGCCGAGTGGGAGTGAGTAGATGAGCACGAAATCAGATGAGGAAGACTTGAATGCACTTCATTTCTCCTCTTGAAAGCACTAACTCCCTTGAACCTCTTTCTCTTTCTTCTCTCTTGAATGATCTTATGTTTGGTTGGTGAGAAGTTGTTTAAAGGCACTTAAAAGCTCCTTTTTATAGTCCTACAAGCAATAGATCCGTTAGACACAAAAATATGACCGTTTGAAATTCAAACAAACCTGCAAAAGTGTGTCAGTCGCGTCCCAGGCGTTCCGAAGACGTCTCCGCTTGAACGAGAGACGTCTCGGCTGTATAAAAAATCTTTTGACGATGTTGGAGTCGACTCGGCGCTTTCTGGGGACGACTCCGAAGAAGAACGGCTCGACTACTTGTTTTTCTGTTTTTCTGAGAGAGTCGGCTCGGCACTTTACGGGGACGTCTCGGGATGTTTGTGCTTTATGCATGGAGACGACTCTGCGACGTTGGGGACGACTCCGAAGTTTTATCAACGAAAAACAAGTCCTCTGGAATCCCTGAGAGAGTCGACTCCGCGCTTTCTGGGGACGTCTCGGGATGTTTGTGCTTTATGCGTGGGGATGACTCCGCGTCCTTCGGAGACGACTCGCGCGCATCCCTTGAAATCGGCCTTTCTGCCGTCTCTGAGAGAGTCGACTCCGAAAAGTCGGGAGTCGACTCCGACCCTGCGAGACGCCTCGGCAGGTGCCGGGGATGTCTCCAGACGTGCCAGTTCCTCCTCTACGTGCCAGAGATGTCTCTGGAACAACCCGGAGACGTCTCGGCTGCCCCTGATCCGTTTTCTTCATCTCAAAAAAAAATCTTCAATAAATCCTCGAAAAATATGGGAACATGCCTTGACAATTCTTAACAATATTCTTAGTTAAACACCTGAAATGCTCAAGTAAATTGTTAATATAAAGGGAATTATACTCAAGTGTTTTGTATTCATCAAAATCCATTAGGGGGTCAACACTCCTGATCGATAGATCATCACGAGGACGGTGATCGATTCGATGAGATCAGTGCACACATTACTTTCCCTATGGATGGACGAGACTCGAGTCCATGGTGTAGGGACACTGAAGTAATAGTGCAGGTGCTTGTTAGAGAACAAGGGTACTGAGCGTGACCAATACAAGAAGTCACTTGGATGTCTATCCACTCGTCAGTGACTTGCTTGATGTTGCAGTAGTGTGACTGGTCCTTTGACCTACGATGCTTCAGCTACTCACAGTGAGGTTATTGTAGTTTGACTGCACACATACATGGTCTCTAGCCATATGGGTCCATGCAGTGTAGATTGGCTGCAGTAGGTTCACTGTAGAAGTAGGGTATGCACCTATAAGGAATCTATCGACCTTGATAGATAAGGAGAGATCCTATGTGATTTATAAGACTGAGTTCGTAAGACCTCGGCCGGGGCAGATTGCACAGTGGAGAAAGAGTTCTCCGCTCTCGAACTTAAGTCGAATAAATCTTGACATATGACAGACGAAGGGGTTTGACGAGTTATCCATGACTTCCGTCCTGTAGGGATCCACGATAGAAGGACTGTATCACATGATAACTGCACCTAGAGGTTCATCATTCTATTCTGCTGGGTAGCCACTACATGCTGCTAGGTGTCACTGGTGGATGGTGGGACTCACAGGGATTATCTCGATGATCGATTAACCCTAATGAGTAGAGTTGGAATCGTTCCAATCCATTGAAAGGAGTTTTCAATGATATTGTGATAAGAGATCACAATATATCTCACTACCAGTCAGAATAGAACCTATGGGGTCACACACACACTAGAAGTATTAACCGATCCGATGGTTGAATCGTGATTAGGAATCACAAGTAATCAATTCGATTGATAATAAGTTGAAGAAGGAATGGGAATTGATTAATTAGACTTAAAACACGAATCCTACTTCGAGTAGGATTTCTAGAGTCCTAATTGGATTAGGACTGGGAATCCTAATTGGAGTAGGACTGAGATTTCTACTTGGAGTAGGATTCCTACAATCCTAATTAGATTAGGAGATTTGAATTGGATTCCTACTTAGAATAGGATTCCTAGAGTCCTAATCAGATTAGGACTTCGAATTCAAATTAGAGTCCTAATTGGATTAGGACTAGAATTAAACAAGTCCTAATAGGATTAGGATTTCTTAAGTCATAATTAATTATTAATCTAATGAATCAACATGACTCCTAATTGGGTTAGGATTGAAGAGTTCAATAGAGTCATGGTTCATTCAAGTTCTAATTGGATTAGGACTAGCATAGATTGAACCTGATTGATTCATGATTTGGTTAATCCTAATTAGATTAGGACTAAACCATGAGAAGGACACCTAATCCTCCTTGGAGGAAGATTAGGTTAACCAAGTAAGAGGGGCATGAGCCCCTCTCCTCTTGATTGGTGCGGCATGAAGAGAGGGGGCCGGCACCCCCTCATGGAAATAAGTCAAGGGCTCCTAACCTGTAGGAGCCCTTCATGTCTTTAAAAAGGGAGGTGGGCGGCAGCTAGGGCATGCATAAGAAGCCCTCCTCCTCTCCAATTCGTGGCCACCCTTCTCTCCTCTTGGATCAGCCGCAAGCAAGAAGGAAAAGGGCCTTGATAGTCTTCTTCTTCCTCCTTCGTTTGGGATTCAACGCAGGGAAAAGATAAAGGATGAAAAGCCTGGTGATCTTCTTCCTTGGTTGCTACTTCTTCCTCCTCCTCTCAAGCATATTCAAGAGTTGAAAGAAAGAGAGGAGATCAGCCATCAAAGTTATCTCTGCAAGGGAGCTAGCACCCTGGGGAGATAGAAAGCTTGGATCGGTTCCTGCTTCGTGTGGATACCCGTAGAGGCCGGGCACTTGAACGGCTTCAAGCGAACCTTCATCCAAAACCACGATTATCAGTTTGCGGTGATCATCTACCCGCACAAGGTGAAGATCTAATCTTTCTAAAGTTTTAAAAGGTTTTAATCCTTACCCATCTACGAACGGTTTCTTGAAACACGTTCATGCGATGAACATTGATCCCGCTTATGCCGATTCCGCTGCCATCCGAATTTTTTTGAATTTTCTGCGGCATGGGCGGGTTTCCAACAGTGGTATCAGAGCCTAGGCTTCATAGATTAAGGTAAGAATTAATTATCTAAAGGCAAAGATCTGAAAATTGAAGGATTATGCATGCTGAAAATTTCTGCATGCAGATTTTTTCTAGGGTGCTGATTTTTGCATGCTGATTTTTATGTGATAAAAAGATGATTCTAATTGCATTGTTAATGGGATTACAAAGTTTAGAATCATGATTAGCATGATCAGCAACCTATGTCATAACATAATCAATTAATTCTCAGATCTGAAAATTATAATTGTTACATATGGTGATGATCATAGGATTCAAACCCTTTTGGTATTAAATGTAAAGACCTGCGATGTGATCTGCAATGTCATGTAATTTTTCAGATGCTTGCATGCATCTTATTTAATGTTTTGAGAGGCCTGCGTGCCTCGTAAAAGGGAGATGTAATTTATTATTATTTTTATTTTATATCTGGTTGTATTTCTGTGATGTGATGTACGTCAACGATCAAGTCGAAGATGATGCATGAGATGAACAGGGGTCTAAGCGGTTGATGGCGATTGGATCAAGAGTTGGTCAAGGATCAAATCAAGGAGGCTTGGAACCAATTCAAGGATTGAAGACCAGTTGATCGATTGACGTGCATGTGCTTGTAATATGACCTAATTAGAATCCATGATCATCACCCATTTAAAGTTTAGCTTTAATTATTGCTGCGATTATAACTACCCGCAATGTGCCGTTTGCATGTGATGTGAATGAGAGTCGGGTAGATAGGTTTACATGTGATGTAGCAAACCCAATTGAGACCTAAATTAAAACCTCCTCAATCAAGTCGAGAGTGAACCAACATGAGCGAGTCATATTAGATTAATTGATCTAACTGGTGTCTAGGAAAGCATGAAAGGTGGTTACTTAATTAGGACCTTACTCTCTGAGTAAGGGGAGCCTCCCACCTGCTTACCTGGCCAATTGTTCGATTACCTCTTATGAAGAGCTCAAGTTGCAAACACTAAGACCTGATTAACCAATATTAAGTCTATAGGTCTTCCACCGTAGTAGAGCTGCTAAGGTCTTTCTGATGTTGATTTGTCTCGGCTGGATACAGTGGTTAAGTTGCATCAGGGGGCTGGACCTCTCTATAGACATGAGATGTTGTAGGATAAAGGTGGGGTTGGGCACCAATAACTGTTAGGTGAGGATCCAATGACGACTTTATTCCTACGGTTATACGGTGGGTCTGACTTAACTAAGAAATGGGACCAATAACTGTTAGGTGAGATTTTCATGGCTTAGAGACCAAGTTGCACTGCAATATGCTTGAGAAGCATTGTACAAGAGTTGTACATTCATCAATCTATGTGTCACCAATAACTGTTAGGTGAGGTGGCATGTAAATCGGTGGGACCGCAGTACCCACTAGAAACCCTAGTCCTGTGGGATTTCCATTTTCCTACCAGGGGAGTGTGAGGAATTCGAGAAAATAGTGGGAGTTACATTTGTTCTAAAAGACCTTAAAACAAATTAGGATCAAGTACAAAAGTCTAACTAGAATCTTTACTCTCTGCAGATCATAATGTCAGCCTCAAACCCTTTGACCCGTATTCTTGAGACCAACCGATTGACCGGTACCTTATAGAGACTGGCTTAGGAATCTCAAAATTGTTCTGAGTTGCGAGAAAATAGGCTATGTGCTCGACAATGACATCCCCGCATTACCAGCACGTCCGACCGCTGATCAGCGTACGATGCATGAAAAGTGGACAGACGATGACACTAGGGTCAAGTGCTATATCATGGCATCCATGTCCAATGAACTACAATGCCAGCATGAAAATATGAAGACTACTAGGGACATACTGGCACACCTGCAAGAGCTGTATGGTGAGCAGAGTCGCACAGCTCGTTTTGAAATGTCCAAGAGGCTCTTCAAAGCAAAGATGCGCGAGGGGCAGTCCGTCCATGATCACGGTCTGACTATGATCAAGGGCCTAGAGGAGCTTGAGAAGCTCGGTATGAACATGCACAAGGAATTGCAAGTTGATCTGATCCTTCAATCCCTTCCTGATTCATTTGGTCAGTTTATAGTAAACTACCACATGAATAAGATTGAATGCACTAAGACTGAACTGATAAATATGTTGGTAACTGCTGAGGGAGCCTTGAAAGGTTCAAGGGGCAATGTCCTTGCTGCTGAGTTGACTTCTGGTTCCAAGAGAAAGTCTACTTGGAAGAAAAAGAAGCCTGCTAAGAAGCAGAAGAAAGACAAGAAGCCAAAGAAGGAAGTTCAAAAGAAAAGGGCCAATGACAAAGGAAAATGTTTCCACTGCAATGTCGACGGCCACTGGAAGAAGAACTGTCCTTCATACCTCAAGAGCCTGAAGAACAAGAAAGGTGACACACCTTCAGAAGGTATAGACTTGCTCATAATTAAAACTAATCTAACGATTTCTTCTACTTCTAGTTGGGTTATAGATTCTGGTTCTAGTACTCATCTATGCACTACCATACAGGGTCTAAAGGAAAGTAGAAGGCTGGCGGAAGGTGCGGTAACCCTTCGGGTTGGCAACGGAGCAAAAGTTGCTGCTGTGGCTGTGGGCACCTACCATCTGCGACTACCGTCTGGTTTTAGTTTATTACTTAGAGACTGCTATTATGTACCTGCTGCTAGCAGAAATTTGATTTCTGTTTCATGTCTAGCACAGGAAGGTCATGTTTTTACATTTGACAAAGACTGCTGTTCTATTTATTTCAGAAATAAAATAGTTGCACGTGGTTTTATGATTGACAGTCTCTATCATTTGCATATGAATATATCTGTAAATGTGTCTGAGCAAGAAGTGAGTGCCAAAGGATCCAAGAGATCCAGGGATGAGATAAACCAAAAATATTTGTGGCACCTCAGGCTTGGCCATATTGGAGAGGACAGAATGAATAAAATGGATAAAGATGGGCCTCTCGGCTCATTAACTTCCGAGTCATATCCAGTTTGCGAGTCCTGTCTTCAAGGAAAAATGGCCAGATTGCCCTTTGTAGGACATGGGGAGAGGACCACTGAAATACTTACCCTGATACACTCAGATGTGTGTGGCCCATTCGATGTGCAAGCCAGGGGACGTTATTCGTACTTCATTACCTTTACCGATGATTATTCACGGTATGGGTATGTGTATCTTATGAGACACAAATCTGAATCTTTCGAAAAGTTCAAAGAGTTCAGAAATGAAGTAGAAAAACAAACTGGAAAACCTCTTAAGGCTCTTCGATCAGATCGAGGAGGAGAATACCTTAGTGGAGAATTACGGGACTATCTTAAAGACAATGGCATAGTCTCACAATGGACTCCTTCGGGTACACCTCAACTCAACGGGGTGTCAGAGAGGAGAAATCGGACTCTATTGGATATGGTCCGGTCCATGACGAGCTTCACTGATTTACCGATGTTTCTTTGGGGAGATGCCTTACTTACCGCAGTATATCTACTTAATAGAGTTCCCTCTAAATCCGTTCCTACCACACCGTATGAGATATGGCATGGTAAGAAACCAAGTCTTGGTCATCTCAAGATTTGGGGATGTCCGGCCCACGTCAAAAGACTACAGGCGGACAAACTAGAGGCTAGGACCATAAGTGCTCGTTTTATAGGATATCCTAAAGAGTCATTAGGATACAATTTTTACGTCTCAGAGGAGCACAATGTGTTTGTGAGCCGTCATGCCATCTTCTTGGAAAACCAGTTTATCCTTGATAGAGGCAGTGGGAGGAAAATTGAGCTTGAAGAGAAAGTCTCTGAAAAGCAACGAGTCATGGATCCTATCGAACCCATTAATACAGAGCCAGTACACGATGTCCCTCAACCACCTCGCAGATCTAGTAGGGTCTCCCATCCTCCCGATAGATACTTAGGTGTACTAGAAGAGGATACCGAGGAAATGTTCCTAGTGGGAGATAGGGATCACATACAGGATCCCAAAACCTACAACGAGGCGATATCTGATATCGATTCCGAGAAATGGTTGGAAGCTATGAAGTCAGAATTAGACTCCATGTATTCCAACCAAGTCTGGACCTTAGTAGATCCACCAGAAGGTATTGTGCCTATTGGATGTAAATGGATCTACAAAAGGAAGATAGGTTCGGATGGAAAGGTAGAGACCTATAAAGCAAGGTTGCTGGCGAAAAGGTATAGTCAACGCGAAGGCATTGACTATCGGGAGACTTTTTCACTTGTAGCCATGCTGAAATCCATCCGAACATTGCTTGCCATTGCAGCATTTCATGATTATGAAATCTGGCAGATGGATGTGAAAACTGCTTTTCTAAATGGAT
Organism: Phoenix dactylifera; assembly: GCF_009389715.1. Lineage (NCBI taxonomy): Eukaryota > Viridiplantae > Streptophyta > Magnoliopsida > Arecales > Arecaceae > Phoenix > Phoenix dactylifera. The sequence goes on from NW_024067688.1 coordinate 624,263, forward strand.
ATCTTGAAGAAGATATCTATATGGAATAGCCTTTGGGTTTCACTTCCAGTGATGGAGATCACAAGGTCTGCAAGCTGCAAAGGTCCATTTATGGACTAAAGCAAGCATCTCGGAGTTGGAACACTCGTTTCGATGATGCAATCAAAATGTTTGATTTCATCAAAAATGAAGAGGAACCGTGTGTTTACAAAAAGGTTAGTGGGAACGCTGTCGTATTTCTCGTACTGTATGTGGACGACATCCTTCTGATAGGGAATGATATTTCCATGCTAACCTCGGTCAAGGTCTGGTTGTCAAAAGAGTTCTCCATGAAAGACCTTGGGGAAGCATCCAATATTTTGGAAATAAAGGTCTATAGAGATAGATCTAAAAGGATGCTTGGTCTATCACAGAAAATGTATACAGAGAAAGTGCTGAAGAGGTTCAGCATGGAAAACTCTAAAAGGGGTCTCTTACCCCTAAGGCATGGAATTCATCTCTCAAAGAAGATGTGCCCCAACACATCTGAAGAGAATCAACGCATGAGCAAGATCCCTTATGCATCGGCAATAGGGAGCCTCATGTATGCCATGCTATGTACACGACCTGATATAGCCCTTGCTGTGAGTATCACAAGCAGATATCAGTCGAATCCAGGTGAAGAACACTGGACAGCTGTGAAGAATATTCTTAAGTACTTGAGAAGAACTAAAGATTTATTCTTGGTCTTTGGAGGATCATCAGAGTTAAAGGTAGAAGGGTACACAGATTCAGACTTCATGACTGATGTCGATGATAGGAAGTCAACATCTGGATATGTGTTCTTGTGCAATGATGGTACGGTGAATTGGAAGAGTTCTAAACAACCGATCATTGCTGATTCTACTATGGAAGCTGAATACATCGCCGCCTCTAAAGCTGCTAAGGAAGGCTTCTGGTTCAAGAAATTCATTGCGAAATTGGATGTAATGTCATCAGATGCCATAACACTCTACTGCGATAATAATGGCGCCATAGCTCTTGCTAAGGAGCCAAGGTCTCATCAGAAGTCCAAGCATATAGAGCGGCGCTTCCATCTCATACGCGACTATGTTGAGAAGAAGTATGTCGAAGTGCAGAGAGTAGACTCCGCGGACAACGTGGCAGACCCATTCACTAAAAAGCTAAGTCAGCAAAAGACTGAAGCCCACCTTGAGAAGATGGGACTCAGATATATGACTGATTGGCTTTAGTGCAAGTGGGAGATTGTTAGATGTATGCCCTATAAGCCAATTTTGGCTGACACATTATTAATTCGAGGGACATAATTTTATACTTGACTATTTATTATTGAATAAATAAAGGTATCTTTCATTCATATTATTATTGTGTCTATGAATCGTCCAAGGAATTAATAAGATGATGATGCATATTGTCAAGAGTTGAGAATTTGAGCCATGTATCATTAGTGATTAATTTCTAAACGCTCCTGATCGATGGATCATCACGAGGACGGTGATCGATCCGATGAGATCAGTGCACACATTACTTTCCCTATGGATGGACGAGACTCGAGTCCACGGTGTAGGGACACTGAAGTAATAGTGCAGGTGCTTGTTAGAGAACAAGGGTACTGAGCGTGACCAATACAAGAAGTCACTTGGATGTCTATCCACTCGTCAGTGACTTGCTTGATGTTGCAGTAGTGTGACTGGTCCTTTGACCTGCGATGCTTCGGCTACTCACAGTGAAGTTATTGTAGTTTGACTGCACACATACATGGTCTCTAGCCATATAGGTCCATGCAGTGTAGATTGGCTGCAGTAGGTTCACTGTAGGAGTAGGGTATGCACCTATAAGAAATCTATCGACCTTGATAGATAAGGAGAGATCCTATGTGATTTATAAGACTAAGTTCGTAAGACCTCGGCCGGGGCAGATTGCACAGTGGAGAAAGAGTTCTCCGCTCTCGAACTTAAGTCGAATAAATCTTGACATATGACAGACGAAGGGATTTGACGAGTTATCCATGACCTCCGTCCTGTAGGGATCCACGATAGAAGGACTGTATCACATGATAACTGCACCTAGAAGTTCATCATTCTATTCTGCTGGGTAGCCACTACATGCTGCTAGGTGTCACTGGTGGATGGTGGGACTCACAGGGATTATCTCGATGATCGATTAACCCTAATGAGTAGAGTTGGAATCGTTCCAATCCATTGAAAGGAGTTTTCAATGATATTGTGATAAGAGATCACAATATATCTCACTACCAGTCAGAATAGAACCTATGGGGTCACACACACACTAGAAGTATTAACCGATCCGATGGTTGAATCGTGATTAGGAATCACAAGTAATCAATTCGATTGATAATAAGTTGAAGAAGGAATGGGAATTGATTAATTAGACTTAAAACACGAATCCTACTTCGAGTAGGATTCCTAGAGTCCTAATTGGATTAGGACTGGGAATCCTAATTGGAGTAGGACTGGAATTCCTACTTGGAGTAGGATTCCTACAATCCTAATTAGATTAGGAGATTTGAATTGGATTCCTACTTAGAATAGGATTCCTAGAGTCCTAATCGGATTAGGACTTCGAATTCAAATTAGAGTCCTAATTGGATTAGGACTAGAATTAAACAAGTCCTAATTGGATTAGGATTTCTTAAGTCATAATTAATTATTAATTTAATGAATCAACATGACTCCTAATTGGATTAGGATTGAAGAGTTCAATAGAGTCATGGTTCATTCAAGTTCTAATTGGATTAGGACTAGCATAGATTGAACCCGATTGATTCATGATTTGGTTAATCCTAATTAAATTAGGACTAAACCATGAGAAGGACACCTAATCCTCCTTGGAGGAGGATTAGGTTAACCAAGTAAGAGGGGCATGAGCCCCTCTCCTCTTGATTGGTGCGGCATGAAAAGAGGGGGCCGGCACCCCCTCTTGGAAATAAGTCAAGGGCTCCTAACTAGTAGGAGCCCTTCATGTCTTTAAAAAGGGAGGTGGGCGGCAGCTAGGGCATGCATAAGAAGCCCTCCTCCTCTCCAATTCGTGGCCACCCTTCTCTCCTCTTGGATCAGCCGCAAGCAAGAAGGAAAAGGGCCTTGATAGTCTTCTTCTTCCTCCTTCGTTGGGGATTCAATGCAGGGAAAAGATAAAGGCTGAAAAGCCTGGTGATCTTCTTCCTTGGTTGCTCCTTCTTCCTCCTCCTCTCAAGCATATTCAAGAGTTGAAAGAAAGAGAGGAGATCAGCCATCAAAGTTATCTTTGCAAGGGAGCTAGCACCCCGAGAAGATAGAAAGCTTGGATCGGTTCCTGCTTCGTGTGGATACCCGTAGAGGCCGGGCACTTGAACGGCTTCAAGCGAACCTTCATCCAAAACCACGATCATCAGTTTGCGGTGATCATCTACCCACACAAGGTGAAGATCTGATCTTTCTAAAGTTTTAAAAGGTTTTAATCCTTATCCATCTACGAACGGTTTCTTGAAACACGTTCATGCGATGAACGTCGATTCCGCTGCCATCCGAATTTTTTTGAATTTTCTGCGGCATGGGCGGGTTCCCAACATTGAACTCCATCCAACAAACTCTTTCCTTCGCATTCAAGGCTCTCCTTCTGACATCAAATCGTTAGGGCATTCAAAGAGGAGACTCAGAGTTCGAGAAGCTCCTTCTTCCTCTTCCTAATTCTGTTTGAGGGCTTCTAACTCTTCTCTTTTCATATTGTTTAATATTTGCTTATTAAGAAGCTTTCCTTGTAACTTTTCCCAAACTGTTTTCTCACTTGATTCAATCAGGGGATTGAATCAAGGGTTTTAAGGTTTGTTGGTGAGCCGAAGTTAAAACCAACGGTGTAAGGGTTCGATTGTGATCCCGGGAAAACAATCGGATGGTTCTAGTCGGTGAGCCTGTGAAAACCGACCGAGTTCGTTGTGATCTCGCGAAAACAATAAGTTGGGTTGTGAACTTGTAAAACAACCGGCTATAATCCAGGAGATTATAGTGAACTCCCAAGTGAAGCTCGGGGAGTGGACGTAGGAGCAATGGTTAGCTCCGAACCACTATAAATTGGTTCGTATTTGTATTGGTTGCTGTTTTCTCACTCTCTCTCTTCATTCACTTTATCTAGTAACTTAACTAATTTGCTTGCGATAGATTTAGTTAATTACTAATCATAGTTTTTAATTGATCGAAAATTAATCAAAACCCAATTCACCCCCCCTCCTCTTAGGTTGTCTTCTTGGGCAACATCTTTGAATCTAAGTACCTGTCTTCTAGTTAATTTTAATTAAAAAAATATTCTCTAGTAAACAAAGAATTATTTAACATCCCGACGTAATGTTTTTCTTCTATCATTGAAAAATCGATTTTAAATCCGAGTGAATGTTTTAATTTTTATGCAACTCCAATCGCCTCCCTATGGATCGACCTCTTACAACCACTATTCTTCGAGTAGAACAGGTAAGAGTAAAATTAATGTAAACTTTGTTTGTCGGTTCTAACAACGATCTATTTAGCGTATTTTTAGGTAAACAAGAATCGGACAACAAAATTCTGGCGCCGTTGCCGGAGAGGCAAATCAAGAAGCAAGAACGATCACGAAGATCAAATCGAATTTTGGATGCCCGGAGTGAATGCACTCCGTTAGTAAGTTTTTTTTATTAACTTTCCTTGTTTTGATTATTTTTAGTTAATAATTTCGTAGTTATTAAATTCTAAAATTTGAAATTCGAAATTTAAAGTTTTTTTAAAAAAAATTAAAATTTTTTTAAAAAAGATAATTAAAACTTGAAAAAAAAATCTCAAAATTCTAAAATTTAAAAATTTAAATTCAAAATTTGAATCTGAAATTCAAAATTTGAAATTTAAATTTTCTTAAAAAAAGAGTTGAAAAATTAATTAAGTTAAAAAAATAATTATTATTTTTGCTAGTAATTGATAGAGTGCAATCCTCCGAGGTTATCATACCTTTATTGGGGCTCCTCACGGAGTAATCTCCAAAGCTTATTCAATGAGCATTCGGAGATTGACTGACGCATAACGATTAGTTTTTTAGTTTACATTCAAGTTATTCCTATATAAAAATTTAAAAAAAAGAAAAACATAAAATTAATATATATATATATATAAAAGAAATTTTTTTTTTGGTTGCTCATTTAATCAGTACAACCTAATGACATTCCATAAACTTTAAAAAAATCATTGAATATTTGCTGCATTTAGCATTAAGCATTTGCATAAAAGAATTTAAGGGCAAAACTCATTAAAAATATAAGGTCAGAAAGTCACTATCAGTCCTTAGCCCAAAAATCATCACCTTGCATACATATCCTAAGTCAAATTAAATTAAAATCAATTAGACGTTGGACTTAGGGTCTTCGAGCTCAATTAGGCTCTTGGAAAGAAGCGGCTGAAAGCCACTCCAGTGAGAATTTAGTAATTGGTGATGTTTAGAAAAGTTTTACAACAGTAAGAACTGTTACGGGTATTGTGGTATCGGTGTATCCCTTCTGGCACTACCACACATTCCGTGACTTTTTTGATCATTAGTTACTGAATCGCTTAACTGGTAAGCTCAAGCTTAATCTGAAAGGAAGATTAGGATCTGTCTAATCTAGGAGAGAATTTCAGAAATTTTTTAACCTGATAAATCTTTGTGCAACTAGATTAAAAGTTACTAAACCTCACTTAATTCTAAGACTAATAGAGTCAAATTGTTGTGTGGTGTTGCTTGTGGTCATTTGTGTCTAGACCTTCTCTTCTCTTAGGATTTCGTTCATTTTTGGAGTCAAATCAAATGAATTGTTGATAATATATGCATGGTAGAAGGTCATTAAGGGATAAGTTAACCCCATTTGATTCTGAGATTGACAGAACTTTTCATCACAACTTGCGAACTGTAAACCAACCGTCAATCTCTACAATGGGTGAACATATTAGAACTTTGAATGAGTTGTTTGCACCCGCATCCGCTAGTCCCCCTACTTGTATAGTATTACCAATTAATAATGCAGCCCAATTCGAGATTCGGGCTGCAACAATAAACATGTTACCCAAGTTTCATGGGTTTGAGAGTGAACAACCCTACATTCATCTAAACAAATTTTTGACAATCTGTCAAACATTTAGAAATCAAAACTTAGATGAAGAGGGTATTAAATTAAGGTTGTTTCCCATGACTTTATAGAATCATGCTGCTGCATGGCTGTATTCCCTTGCTTCAAATTCCATCACATCATGGGAACAACTATCTAGGAAGTTCATGGCTAAGTTCTATCCCATGATAAAAACTGAAAAAAATAAGGATGCCATCAGAACTTTTAGAGGAAAATCTGAGGAGAAATTTTTCCAACTTTGGAAAAGATTTCATGATCTTTTGGTCAAGTGCCCGCACCATGGGCTTGATAAGGCTGATTTGGTCCACTTCTTCTATAAAGGACTAACTCCGGCACATAGAAACATAATTGAGTCTATGCACAAGGGTAGGTTCATGAACCAAACCCCAGATCAAGCCTATGAATTTCTTGTTGACTTAGTTGAAAATGCCCAAAATTGGAGTAGCTATGGTGAGGAAGTAAATAGAGATGAGTTCGGATCTAGAAAATCAGGTAATTATGAAATGAAAGCAGATCCATATCTAAAAAATGGCATGTCCAATCTGGTGACTGAAATGAACAACTTAAGTAAAAAGTTTGATGTTTTCACTATTTCCACTAGCTCGAGTTCATATAAAGAGTTAAATCCCATTATGAAAGTGGAACACGAGCCACAGGGCTTATGTATCTTGTGTAACAGTTCTGAGTATCTAGTGGAGTGTTGTCCTAGTTTGCCCAACATTAAGGCTGAGCAGGCAAATGCTCTTAATTCATATAATGCCTTTAAGAAACCCACTCCCAATTCATTCAGCCCAGTCTACCACCCTGATAATAGGTTCCACCCAAATTTCTCATACAAGCAAAATGAACCTATTCAGCATCAAGGTGGTCCACCAAGTTTTCAGAAGAATTTTTCCAGGATAGGTCCATTACAAATAAACCAATCATTGGCTCCACCTATTCCTACTTATAGTGCCCCTATCCCTCAGCAAACTACATCATTGGAAGCCATGATGGCTAACATGATGAAGCAGCAACAAGACTTCATCCAACAGCAACAACAGACCAACATGGCTCAAACCCAGACTAACCAATTCTATGCGCAAGCGATTGCAAAACTTGAGGTTAGTCTGAGCCAAATAGTTAACTCTCTACGGGATAGGAAGAGAGGTGAATTGCCCAGTCAGCCAGTGCCTAACCCTAGTAGGCAACAGAATCAAGGGCTGAGAGGCCAGTTTCAGATTAATTCTAATGGAAACCCTACCTATGAAGTCTAGGCAATTACCACTTTTGGTCTGGCAAGCAAGTGGACAACAAAGTCCAACTTCCTGTACAAGAAAAAGAAGAAAAGCAGAAATCGAACCCCACTTAGAAAAAGACACAAGAACAGGGAACACAAGGAATAGAGGAGAAACCAATAGAGACGTACACACCCAAGGCTCCCTTTTCTAGTAGACTACAAGATTCAAAGAGAAAATCTCAGTATGATGAAATCATGGAAGTCTTTAAAAATGTCCAAATAAATTTACCCTTCCTATATGCCATCAGATAGATCCCCTCCTATACAAAATTCTTAAAAGACCTAACCACGGTGAAAAGGAAAACCAGTATTCCTAGGCAAGTTGTGATGGCGGCACAAGCCTCATCTCTTATTGCCCCAAAATACAAGGATCCTAGTTGCCCCACTGTTGAAATTAAAATAGGAGAAACCATCATTTGGAAAGCTATCCTAGATTTAGGAGCTAGTGTAAACCTGTTACTCTATTCTGTCTACACCGAACTAGGTTTGGGGGAATTAAAGTCCACAAACATTACTTTGTCATTAGCAGATAGGACTGTGAAGTATCCTAAGAAAATTGTAGAGGATGTAATTGTAAAGGTAAATGAGTTTTACTATCCTGTGGATTTTGTAGTCTTCGAAACTGAACTAGTGAAAAATCCAGGTAGTCACATCCCGGTAATCCTTGGCAGACCATTTTTGGCCACTTCAAATGCTGTGATTAGTTGCCAAAATGGGATAATGACCTTAGCATTTGGGAACATGACTGTCCAGCTCAATGTTTTTCACAGCAGTAGTCAGTCAACTGAGATGGATGATTTGGAAAAAATTCACATGATTGAGAACATAATTAGTAGTTCTTTTGAAGAGTCGAGTTATTCGGATCCATTAGAAAGATGTTTGGCTAATTTCGGTCAATATTGTGAATCAAGTCAGGAGGTTAATGCATTGTTGGATTCCATTCCTGTGATGGATACTAGCAGATGGGCCACCAAGTTTGAATCATTGCCTATTTCGGAATCTCAGCTAGTGCCATCCAATGTCAAACCTCCCCAGCTAGAATTTAAAGACCTTCCCAAAAACTTAAAGTATGCATTTCTTGGAGACAACAAGACCTTACCTGTTATAATTGCATCGAATCTGACTAAAAAACAGGAAGAGAAGTTGTTAAGTATCCTTCGAAAGAATTAGGAAGCTATCGGTTGGTCTATAGCTGATATTAAGGGGATTAGTCCTTCTGTGGTCCAACATAAAATCCATCTAGAAGAAGATGCAAAAATATCTAGAGAACCACAAAGACGACTTAATCCAATCATGAAGGACGTAGTTCGAGCCGAGGTCATCAAGCTTTTAGATGCAGGGATTATATATCCTATTTTCGATAGTCAGTGGGTAAGCCTAGTTCAAGTCGTACCCAAAAAGTCTGGCATCACTGTAGTAAAAAATGATCACAATGAGTTAGTCCCTACTCGAGTCCAAACTGGATGGCGAGTGTGCATCAACTACAGAAAGCTGAACGCCATGACTAGGAAAGACCACTTCCCACTACCCTTTATTGACCAAATGTTAGAACGTCTAGCTGGCCACTCTCATTACTGTTTTTTTGATGGTTATTCTGGATATAACCAAGCTCCAATTGCACGTGAGGATCAAGAGAAAACCACATTCACCTGTCCTTATGGCACTTTTGCCTATCGTCGCATGCCTTTTGGGCTATGCAATACACCGGCTACATTCCAGCGGTGTATGATGAGTATTTTCTCCGACATGGTGGAGAAATTTTTAGAAGTTTTTATGGACGACTTTTCTGTATTTGGATCCAATTTTGATGAATGTCTGCACCACTTGACACTTATTGTTGAACGCTGTAAAGAGAAAAACTTAGTTCTTAACTGGGAGAAGTGTCATTTCATGGTAGAATCAGGTATTATTTTAGGACACATTGTGTCACAAAGGAAAATTGAGGTGGATAAGGCCAAAGTAGAATTAATTGCTAAATTGCCACCTCCCAAGACTATTAGAGAAATTCGATCATTTTTAGGGCATGCGGATTTTTACCGCCGCTTTATTAAGAATTTCAACAAAATATCAAAACTCTTATGTGATTTGTTGGCCAAAGATGCTATTTTTAATTTTTCGCCAACTTGTATAACTGCTTTCGAAAGACTAAAGTCTGAACTAACCTCAGCACCCATCATAAGATCCTCTGATTGGAATCTACCATTTGAAATTATGTGTGATGCATCTGATTATGCAATAGGTGCCGTCCTAGGTCAGCGAGTGGGGAAGCTTCCCCATATGATTCATTATGCGAGCAAAACTATGAATGATGCCCAACTCAACTATTCTACCACTGAAAAAGAGTTGTTGGTTGTTGTCTTTGCTCTTGACAAATTTCGTCCCTATCTGATAGGATCCAAGGTTCTTGTTTATTCTGATCATGCCGCCCTTAAGTACCTTCTCACAAAGAAGGATGCTAAGACAAGGCTCATTCGTTGGATCCTATTGCTTCAGAAATTTGATCTCGAAATTCGAGATAAAAAGGGATCTGAAAATGTAGTAGCTGACAACTTGTCCAGACTGATTGTTGAGTCATCTGCAGAATCATTACCTGTATCCAAAACTTTTCCGGATGAACAACTAATGATGATTTCCCATACCAATGTTCTGTGGTATGCTGACATAGTCAATTACCTTGTTACTGAACAAATGCCCAGCTCTTGGACCAAACAGGAGCAATTTCGCTTCCTTGCTCGTGTGAAGTGGTATTTTTGGGATGAACCATACCTATTTAAATATTGCCCTGATCAGATCATCCGACGGTGTATCCCTGAATACGAACAAAGGAAAGTCCTTTTCTTTTGTCATGACCACGCTTGTGGTGGTCATTTCAGTGGTAAAAAGATAGCTGCAAAGGTTTTGCAGTGCGGATTCTATTGGCCCACACTATTTCATGACTCACACGAGTATTGTAAAGCATGTGACCGATGTCAAAGACTAGAAAAAATTTCAAGAAAAAATGAGATGCCCCTGAACCGATCTTAATTGTAGAAATTTTTGATGTTTGGGGTATTGATTTTATGGGTCCTTTTCCTATGTCATTTGGGCATCAGTACATTCTTGTGGCAGTTGACTATGTATCAAAATGGATTGAGGCTATCGCGTGTAAGACCAATGATCACAAAGTGGTGATCAAGTTCCTTAAAGAATCTATCTTTGCTCATTTTGGCACCCCTCGTGCTATCATTAGTGATGGGGGGAAACATTTTTGTAATAAAATTTTTAAAGCCCTTATGAGAAAGTACAACATTAATCACAAGGTCAGTACATCATATCATCCACAAACAAGTGGACATGTCGAAATTTTCAATCGGGAAATCAAGACCATCCTTGAAAAAACTGTTAATACATCTTGAAAGGATTGGTCTCTTAGGCTAAAAGATGCACTATGGGCATATCGGACGGCTTACAAAACACTAATTGGAATGTCTCCATATAGAACTGTTTATGGCAAGGCCTGCCATTTACCTGTCGAGTTAGAGCACAAGGCCTATTGGGCGATTAAAAATTTAAATTTCGATCTTGACAAAGCAGGAGAACATAGGAAGCTTCAACTCGATGAGCTAGAAGAAATTAGAAACGATGCTTACGAGTGTGGCAAGAAGTACAAAGATCGCATGAAGATCATGCATGATAAAATTTATGGGGCTTAGGTTTATGGCTGATTGGCTTTAATGCAAGTGGGAGATTGTTAGAAGTATGCCCTAGAAGCCAATTTGGCTGACGCATTATTTTATTCTGGGACATAAATTTGTACTTGACCTAATTATGAATTTATTAAGTTGGGCATTCTTTTCATTCATGTTCTTATGTGTCCATGAATCGTCCAAGAAATTAATAAGATGATGACGCATATTCTCAAGAGTTGAGAATTTGAGGCATGTGTCATTGGTGATTAATTTCTGAATTGCTCCTGATCGATGGATCATCACGAGGACGGTGATCGATCCGCTGAGATTAGTGCACGGATTGCTTTCTTTGATGGACGAGTCTTGAGTCTACAGTGTGGCGACACTGGAGCAATTGTGCAAGTGCTTGTTAGAGAACAAGGGTACTGAGCGTGACCATAGCAAGTAGTCACTTGGATGTCTATCCACTCGTCAGTGACATACTTGATGCTGCAGTTGTATGACTGGTCCTTTGACCTGCGATGCCTCGGCTATTCACAATGAGGTTGCTGTAGTTTGACGAGCACATAAACATGGGCCCTATCCATTTGGGTCCTTGTGGTGCAGATTGGCTGCAGTAGGTTCATTGTAGGAGTAGGGATGCATCTAGATGGAATCTATCGACCTTGATAGATTAGGAGAGATCCTATGTGATTTATGAGACTGTGTTCGTAAATCCTTGGCCAAGGTAGTTTTTGGAAAAAGAGTTTTCCAATCTCGAACTAAAGTCAAATAAATTTTACATATGACAGATGATGAGGTTTGACGAGTTATCCATGACCTCCATCCTGTCGGGATCCATGATAGAGGGACTGTATCAGACACTAACTGCACCTAGAGGTTCATCTATTCCATTCTGCTGGGTTGCCACTACATGCTGCTAGGTGTCACTGGTGGATTGTGAGACTCAGAGGCATTCACTTGATGATCAGTGAATCCGAATGAGAAGAGTGGAAATTGTTCCAACCCATTGAAAGAAGTTTCAATGATATTGTGATAGGGATCACAATATATCTCACTACCAGACAGAATAGAACCTATGGGGTCACACACATTAGAGGTATTGACCGATCCGATGGTTGAATTATGTTTTGGAATCACAAATAATTTATAATTATCAATTTGATGGATAATTGTTTTAACTCACTAAGAGTTAGTGAGTAGAAGAAGGAATAATTGCAATTGGATTGCAATTTAATTAAATCAATTGGACTTAATTAAATGGCTTGATCTTATTTAATAAGAGTCCTACTTGCAGTAGGACTTCTAGAGTCCTAATTAGATTAGGACTTCAAATTAAATTAGAGTCCTACTTGGAGTAGGATTCCTAAAGTCCTAATTGGATTAGGACTAAAATTATATGAGTCCTAATTAGATTGGGATTCCTAAAGTCCTAATTAATTTTGATCTAATAAATTAAGATGACTCCTAATTGGATTAGGATTGAAGAGTTCAATTGAGTCATGATTCAATTGAGTCCTAATTAGATTAGGACTCCAAGAGTCATAATTGATTTAATCTTATGGATAAATATGAGGGGACTAAAGGGGCTGAAAGTGGAGCCCACGCACCTCATGAGATGAGGCTTGGGCGTGGGGCATGAGAGGATAAAAGGGAGGGGCATGCCCCTCCTCTTGGTTTTTACGTGAGAAGAAAAAAAAAAAAAGAAAAAAAGGAGATAGACGTGAGCTCCTAATTTGTAGGAGCTCACACCTAGGGTTCCAAAAGGGGAGCATGTAGCCCCCTCCTCTCATCCCATACAAGATACGGCGGACCCCGCAAGGGAATTAATGGCATACTTCATTCAGCCGTTTAGGAGCTCCACACGCCTTAAAAGAAAGAATAAGGGGCGGACCCCACAAGGGAATAAAAGGCTATTTCCATTCAGCCGTAAGGCCCCTCTCTCCCATAGGGTTTTCAGCCGCCAGCAACCAACAAAAAAAAAAAGAAAGAAGAAAGAGGGTGCAGCCCTTCCTCCGTTGCTGGTTTTTGGTTCCAAAACAAAGAAAAAAAAAAGGCTGCAAAGGATTTTTGGCCTTCTTCTTTTTCATCCACCCTTCTTCTTCCTCCTCCCTAAGGGAATCAAGAGTTGATTCAAAGGAAGGATTTCAGCCATCAAAAGTTATCTCTGCAAGGGAGCTAGCACCCCGAGGAGATTCAAAGGCTTCGATTGGTCCTCTGCCTCGTGTGGATACCCGTAGAGGCCGGACGCTTGTGCGGCTTCAAACGAACCTTTCAATAAATACCATGATCATCAGATTGCGGTGAATATCTACCCGCACAAGGTGAAAATCTGATCTTCCTAATCTTATATAAAAGTTTTAATCCTAATCTATCTACGAACGTCAGTTTTAAAATACGTTCATGCGATGAGCGATGCGGATCTCGTGCATGCCCCTTCCGCTGCGTTCGTTCTGTTTATTTTGAGGCGTGCAAGGGATTCCAACAGTGGTATCAGAGCCATGGTTGCGTAGATTAAGATTAGGATTAAATGATTAAGGCATAATAGATCTGAAAATTTAAAGATTATGCTTGCTGAATTTTTCTGCATGCAGAATTTTCAGCTTACTGATTTTTCTACATGCTGATTTTCTATGCGATTAGATTAATGATTCTATTGATTTGTTAATGAGATTAAAAATATTTAGAATCATATCTTGCATGATCAGCAACTCATAAGATGACATAATCTGTTAAATATTCAGATCTGTAAATTTTATTTAATGCATGAGATGCGTATGGTGATGATCATGGATGGACCCTTTAATTGTGCTGAAATGTTCTGCAATGTCTGAGATGTTCTGTGATGTTATGTGATGGCATGTAAATCAGATTTTCAGATGCCTGCGTGCATCTTATATTGATGTATTAGAGACCTGCGTGTCTCATGAAAAAGGGTTGTAACTATTATTTAATTTTATTTATTTTTAAAGTTATCTGGGATGTAATCTGTGATGTGTTTGCTTGTCAATGGTTGATCGGTGCATGCCTCTACAAGCACAATTTGCGCGGATCGAGATCAAGGGTTGATTGGAGATGGATCAAGGAGTTGATCGCAATTGGACCAAGGGTGCTCAAGATCGAGTCAAGAGTTGAAGACGATCTAACCAATTGACGTGCATGTGCTTGTACTATGACCCCATCCTAGATCCATGATCATCACCAGTTTAATTTTTGTTATTATGCCTGGATGTTTATGTTTATGTTTATGCATAGTGGTTAGATAATTATTTGCATGAGATGTAGATAATTAAATGAAAGAGACCTAAATTAAATCTCCTCGAAAAATATTAAGTCCATAGGTCTTCCACTGTAGTAGAGCTGCTAAGATCTTTCCGGCGTTGATTTGTCTCGGCTGGATACAGTGGGCAAGTTGCATCGGGGGATTGGACCTCTCTATTAGGCATGAGATGTTGTAGGGGTAAAGATAGGGTTGGGCCCAATAACTGTTAGGTGAGGGACCCAATGACGGCTTTGCTTCTGCGGTTATACGGTGGGTCCGACTTAACTAAGGAATGGGGCCAATAACTGTTAGGTGAGGTCTTCATTACTTAGAGACCTGATAGCGCTACAACTTGCTTGAGAAGCATTGTACAAGAGTTGTACACTCATCATTTATATGTCACCAATAACTGTTAGGTGAGGTGACATGTAAATTGGTGGGACCGTAGCACCCCACTTGAAACCTAGAGTTGCAAGGTTTCTGTTTCTCTACTAGAGGAGTGTGAGAGATTCGAGGAAATAGTGGGAGGTGTATTTGTTTTAAAAAAAAAAGGCCCTAAAACAAATAGAGTTCAAGTACAAAATTCTAACTAGAATCTTTACTCTCTGAGGATTATAAAGTCAGCTTCTAGACTCTTAACTCATATCCTATAGAACAACCATTTGACCAAACCCAATTATAAAAACTGGCTCAGCAAATTTCAAAATAGTTTTGAATTGTGAGAAATTAGGGTATATGCTAGACCATGGAATCCCTGTGTTACCAATCCGTCCGATTACTGGTCAGCGTAAGACGCATGCTAAGTGGACGAACAATAACAATAAAGTTAGGTGCTGCATAATGGCATCCATGTCCAATGAATTACAATGCCAGCATGAGAACATGAAGACCGCCAGGGACATATTATATCACCTACAAGAGTTGTATGGTGAACAGAGTCACGCAGCATGTTTTGAAGTGTCCAAGAGGCTCTTCAAGGCCAAGATGCGTGATGGGCAGTCTGTCCATGATCATGGTTTGACCATGATAAAGAACTTAGAGGAGCTTGAGAAGCTCGGCATGACCATGCAAAAGGAATTGCAAACGGATTTGATCCCGCAATCCCTTCCAGCTTCATATGAATAGTTTATAGTAAACTACCATATGAACAAGATTGTATGCACTAAAATAGAATTGTTAAATAAATTGGTAACTACCTTAGGGATCTTGAAGAGTTCAAGGGGCATCGTTCTTGCTATCGAATTGGTTTCTACTTTCAATAGAGAGTCTACCTAGAAGAAGAAGAAGCCTGCGAAGAAGCAAAAGATCGAGAAAACGCCAAGCAAGGAAGTTCCAAGAAAAAGGCCAATTGCAAGAAAAAGTGTTTCCATTGGAAGAGGAACTGTCCTACATATATGGGAAGCATAAAGAACATGAAGGGTGACAGACCTCCAGAAGGTATGACAGATATGCTCAGGATACTTAGGGACTGTTACCTGTTGCTAGCAGAAATTTGATTTCTGTATCTTGTTTAGCACAGGAAGATTTTTATAAGACTGTTGTTCCATTTATTTGAGAAATAAATTGGTTCCACGTGGTTTTATGATTGACAGTCTCTATCACTTATATTTGGATGTATCTGTGAAATTATCTGAGCGTATAGTGAGTACCATAGTATCTAAAAGATCTAGAGATGAGATAAATCTAAAGCATTTGTGGCACCTCAGGCTTGGCCATATAGGAGAAGACAGAATAAACAAATTAGAGAAAATATGGGCTTTTAGGCTCATTGACTTTTGAGTCATATCCGATTTGTGAATCCTGCCTTAAAGGAAAGATGGCCAAATTATCCTTTGTAGGACACGGGAGAGGTCCACTGAAATACTTACCCTAGTACACACTGACGTGTGTGGCCCATTCGATGTGCAGGCTAAGGGTCATAATTTTTATTTTATTTACCGATGATTACTCACGGTATGGATATGTGTATGAGACACAAATCTGAAGCTTTTGAAAAGTTCAAAGAGTTCAGATATGAAATTTATAAAAAAAAAAACAAACAGGAAAAACTCATTAAGGTTCTTCGATTGGATCGAGGAGGTGAACACCTTAATGGAGAGTTCTGTGATTATCTCAAGGAGAATGGTATAGTTTCATAATGGACCCCTCCTAGTACACCTCAGCTCAATGGGGTGTTAGAGAGGAGGAATCAGACCCTATTGGATATGGTCAGGTCCATGATGAGCTTCACTGATCAACCCTTGTTTCTTTAGGGAGATACCCTATTTTCAGCTATTTACATATTGAATAGTGTTCCCTCTAAGTCTGTTCCTACCACACTATATGAGATATGACATGGTAAGAAGCTGAGTCATGGTTATTTCAAGATTTGGAGATGTCCGGCCCAAGTCAAATGACAACAGGTGGACAAGTTAGAGGACAGGACAATTAGTGCTCGTTTTATAGAATATCCTAAAGAGTTATTAGGATACAATTTTACGTCCCAAAGAATCACAAAGTGTTTGTAAGCCGACATGCTATCTTCATGGAAAATAGTTTATCCTTGATAGAGGCAGTGGGAGAAAAAATGAGCTCTAAGAGAAAGTCTCTGAAGAGCAATGAGCCATTGTGCCTATAGAACCTATTCATATTGAGCCAGTACATGTTGTACCTCCTCCACCTCGTAGATTTAGTAGGATCTTCCATCCTCCTGAAAGGTACTTAGGTATACTTACAGAGGATGTAGAGGAAGTGTTCCTCATGGAAGATAGGGATCAAGGTAAGGATCCCAATACCTACAAGAGGCGATGTTAGACATCGATTCCGAGCAATGGCTGGAAGCAATGAAGTCAGAGATGGACTCCATGCATTCCAACCAAGTCTGAACCTTAGTAGATCCACCAGAAGGTATAGTACCTATTGGATGTAAATGGATTTATAAGAGAAAATTAAGTTTGGATGGCTAGGTTGAGACCTATAAGGCAAGGCTAGTGGCGAAAGGTTATAGTCAGTACGAGGGCACTGATTATCAGGATACTTTTTCACCTGTAGCCATGCTGAAGTCCATTCGAATATTGCTTGTTATTGCAGCATAATATGATTATGAGATACTGTGATGGTGATCACAAGGTTTGCAAGCTGCAAAGGTCCATCCATGGACAAAAGTAAGTATCTCGGAGTTGGAACACTCGTTTCAACTATGTAATCAAATTGTTTGATTTCATCAAGAACGAGGAGGAACCATGTGTTTATAAGAAAGTTAGTGGGAGGGCCATTGCATTCTTCGTATTGTACGTGGATGATATCCTTCAAATTGGGAATGATATTCCCATACTAACTTAGGTCAAGGTTTGGTTGTGTAAGGAATTCTCCATGATAGACCTTGGGAAAGCATCCTATATTTTGAGAATTAAGGTCTATAGAGATAGATCTAAGAGGATGCTTGTCCTATTACAGAATATATACATAGAGGGAGTGCTGAAGAGGTTCGGCATGAAAAATCTCTAAAAGGGAATTATTACCCCTTAGACATGAGATACATCTCTCCAAGAAGATGTGCCCCAACATATCTAAAGAGATTCAGCAGATGAGCAAGATCCCTTATGCTTTAGCTATAGGGAGCCTCATATATGCCATGCTATGTACACGATCTGATATAGCACATGCTGTGAGTGTCACGAGCATATATCGGTCAAATCTAGGCAAGAAGCGCTAGATAGCTGTGAAGAGCAGTCTTAAGTACTTGAGAAGAACTAAGGACATGTTCTTGGTCTTTAGGAGAAGATCAGAGTTGAAGGTAGAAGAATGCACATATATTGATGATAGAAAGTCTACATCAGAATATGTGCAATAGTGGTTTAGTTAATTGGAAGAGTTCCAAACAACCGATCATTGTATATTCTACCTTAGAAGCTGAATGTTTAGCCGTATCTAAGGGTGCAGTGGAAACCTTCTGGTTTAATAAGTTCATTGCTGAGTTAGGTGTAATGTCATCAGATGCCATAACACTCTACTGCGATAACAAAGGCACCATAGCACTAGCTAAAGAGCCAAGGTCTCACCAGAAGCCGAAGCACATAGAGCGGCGGTTTAACCAAATAAGCGACTACCCAGAAAAGAAATAAGTAGAGGATCAGAGAGTAGACTCCACAGGAAATGTGGTGGACCCATTCACTAAGCAGATAAGTCAGCAGAAAACTGAAGCACATCTTGAGAAGATGGGGCTTAGGTTTATGGCTGATTGGCTTTAGTGCAAGTGGGAGATTGTTAGAAGTATGCCCTAGAAGCCAATTTGGCTGACGCATTATTTTATTCTGGGACATAAATTTGTACTTGACCTAATTATGAATTTATTAAGTTGGGCATTCTTTTCATTCATGTTCTTATGTGTCCATGAATCGTCCAAGAAATTAATAAGATGATGACGCATATTCTCAAGAGTTGAGAATTTGAGGCATGTGTCATTGGTGATTAATTTCTGAATTGCTCCTGATCGATGGATCATCACGAGGACGGTGATCGATCCGCTGAGATTAGTGCACGGATTGCTTTCTTTGATGGACGAGTCTTGAGTCTACAGTGTGGCGACACTGGAGCAATTGTGCAAGTGCTTGTTAGAGAACAAGGGTACTGAGCGTGACCATAGCAAGTAGTCACTTGGATGTCTATCCACTCGTCAGTGACATACTTGATGCTGCAGTTGTATGACTGGTCCTTTGACCTGCGATGCCTCGGCTATTCACAATGAGGTTGCTGTAGTTTGACGAGCACATAAACATGGGCCCTATCCATTTGGGTCCTTGTGGTGCAGATTGGCTGCAGTAGGTTCATTGTAGGAGTAGGGATGCATCTAGATGGAATCTATCGACCTTGATAGATTAGGAGAGATCCTATGTGATTTATGAGACTGTGTTCGTAAATCCTTGGCCAAGGTAGTTTTTGGAAAAAGAGTTTTCCAATCTCGAACTAAAGTCAAATAAATTTTACATATGACAGATGATGAGGTTTGACGAGTTATCCATGACCTCCATCCTGTCGGGATCCATGATAGAGGGACTGTATCAGACACTAACTGCACCTAGAGGTTCATCTATTCCATTCTGCTGGGTTGCCACTACATGCTGCTAGGTGTCACTGGTGGATTGTGAGACTCAGAGGCATTCACTTGATGATCAGTGAATCCGAATGAGAAGAGTGGAAATTGTTCCAACCCATTGAAAGAAGTTTCAATGATATTGTGATAGGGATCACAATATATCTCACTACCAGACAGAATAGAACCTATGGGGTCACACACATTAGAGGTATTGACCGATCCGATGGTTGAATTATGTTTTGGAATCACAAATAATTTATAATTATCAATTTGATGGATAATTGTTTTAACTCACTAAGAGTTAGTGAGTAGAAGAAGGAATAATTGCAATTGGATTGCAATTTAATTAAATCAATTGGACTTAATTAAATGGCTTGATCTTATTTAATAAGAGTCCTACTTGCAGTAGGACTTCTAGAGTCCTAATTAGATTAGGACTTCAAATTAAATTAGAGTCCTACTTGGAGTAGGATTCCTAAAGTCCTAATTGGATTAGGACTAAAATTATATGAGTCCTAATTAGATTGGGATTCCTAAAGTCCTAATTAATTTTGATCTAATAAATTAAGATGACTCCTAATTGGATTAGGATTGAAGAGTTCAATTGAGTCATGATTCAATTGAGTCCTAATTAGATTAGGACTCCAAGAGTCATAATTGATTTAATCTTATGGATAAATATGAGGGGACTAAAGGGGCTGAAAGTGGAGCCCACGCACCTCATGAGATGAGGCTTGGGCGTGGGGCATGAGAGGATAAAAGGGAGGGGCATGCCCCTCCTCTTGGTTTTTACGTGAGAAGAAAAAAAAAAAAAGAAAAAAAGGAGATAGACGTGAGCTCCTAATTTGTAGGAGCTCACACCTAGGGTTCCAAAAGGGGAGCATGTAGCCCCCTCCTCTCATCCCATACAAGATACGGCGGACCCCGCAAGGGAATTAATGGCATACTTCATTCAGCCGTTTAGGAGCTCCACACGCCTTAAAAGAAAGAATAAGGGGCGGACCCCACAAGGGAATAAAAGGCTATTTCCATTCAGCCGTAAGGCCCCTCTCTCCCATAGGGTTTTCAGCCGCCAGCAACCAACAAAAAAAAAAGGAAAGAAGAAAGAGGGTGCAGCCCTTCCTCCGTTGCTGGTTTTTGGTTCCAAAACAAAGAAAAAAAAAAGGCTGCAAAGGATTTTTGGCCTTCTTCTTTTTCATCCACCCTTCTTCTTCCTCCTCCCTAAGGGAATCAAGAGTTGATTCAAAGGAAGGATTTCAGCCATCAAAAGTTATCTCTGCAAGGGAGCTAGCACCCCGAGGAGATTCAAAGGCTTCGATTGGTCCTCTGCCTCGTGTGGATACCCGTAGAGGCCGGACGCTTGTGCGGCTTCAAACGAACCTTTCAATAAATACCATGATCATCAGATTGCGGTGAATATCTACCCGCACAAGGTGAAGATCTGATCTTCCTAATCTTATATAAAAGTTTTAATCCTAATCTATCTACGAACGTCAGTTTTAAAATACGTTCATGCGATGAGCGATGCGGATCTCGTGCATGCCCCTTCCGCTGCGTTCGTTCTGTTTATTTTGAGGCGTGCAAGGGATTCCAACAAAAATGATCATTCGTAAGGAATTTCACCAAGGACAAAAAGTCCTTCTATATGATTCTCGATTGCATCTATTCCCTGGAAAACTTAAATCTCGCTGGACTGGCCCATACACGGTAGAGGAAGTGCATCCACATGGTGCAGTAGTAATATGCAATACCAAGGATGGTAGGTCCTTTCAAGTCAATGGACATCATTTAAAACCATACCTTGAGTATCTGAGTCCAAAAGTTGAGGAGACACTTCGGACCGATCCTGTCTATCATGAATGAATTAGAATTGTCTAGCTGAAGACATAAAACTTAGCACTCTTGGGAGGCAACCCAACATATAAATATTATTAAATAATAATAATAATAATAATAATAATAAATATATATAAAAAAATGTAAAATTTTACTAACATGCAGGTTTGAGGGTTTTTGGTCCCAATTGTCAATTTGCCTATCCATATTAGGTAACTTCTCCTCTGTCCTATTACTGCTTTAAAATTTTTTTAACATTGAGAACAATGTTAGATTTAGGTATGGGGGTGAGAATATTTTTGATTTCTAAATATATATATATATAAGGGGGATTTCAAATTTTTAACTCAAATTCTAATCTTTTTGGGCTGTACAAACTAGGAATTGCTTTGACAATAGCTTTGAGTTAAGGAATATGATAGCAGTTCTAGCTTGAGTTTTCGTCCTATCTATCTTCTGCTAACATGATAAAAGACGATTTAGCACCTACACGTAAGCACATGAATAGTGAGGTATATAAACTTACAACCAATATGAATACTTTTAATCTTCTGGATAATTTAAAGTTATATGTGTTATGAACACCCTATTATAAAAAAAAGAAAAAAAAATAAAACGAATTTATTTTAAGTCTTCTCACTGAGTAACCGGGCCTCTTGCCTGGCAAGCCGCGAGTGTTCGCGTAAAAAGATGAGGATGACTGAGAGTAAACTCTGAGTGACTAATTTGCCCTTAGAGCCTAGTTGACTTGAGTTATTAAGCCTGTTAGGGTGTCTTTATACCTAGTGCCCTGAGCCATCTGGATCGGGAGTCATTGGCCTAACACTCTCTACATGGGTTAGCTAGAAAGCTTAATAAGGCTAGATATTGCACAAGTCATTCTTCTTAGCATTCAGTCTGAAAAAATAAAATAATAATAAAAATAAATAAATAAATAAATAAATCTGGGGTGTTCATTACCATTTAACTCTAGAAAGTCTTGAAAATCAGAGTGATCATGTTGGAAGTAAGTGAAAGCTGCACATTTATATGATACTATCTTGCACCTCACTACATTCTTGACTTGTTAACAGATAGATGGGGAGTAATGAAACTTGAGTTAGAGTCTGCTTAAATATGATAGCAACAAGTCGCTATTGTCCTTGCAATTCTAGTTTCATACAGTAATACTTGTTCCAATTTTGAGTTAAAAATTGAAAATTCTTGACTGATGAAGTTTGTGGGTAACTTCACTACAAACCTTCATGAGACAATACTCGTCCACTAAGGTAACCTAGGGGTTTAAAGGCTTGTTGCACGTGCTAAGTGCAATCGTGATGCTCTACAAAAATAGGTATGTATCTCAGTTTTATGTACTTAGCTTCAATAAAAAGTCATGGGTTAGACTACATCTTTTGTGCCCTCGTTTTATCGTTCGCCCATTAATTGCTAGAGACTAGCAATAAGCTAGTTGGGGGGTGTGATTGTTGGAAATTGTATCCTAAATGTCAATCGTCAGCATGTTGATGATTAAATGAATTGACAAATTAATAAAGTATTATTTGGCATTATTCATCATTTCATCTTCAAATGAACTCTTATATGATGAAGTCCTTAGGACTTATGTTATGATAAAGGAGGATTTATCTTTGAGTCCTTAAACTTGTTCGCGACCAAATGATATGTTGTTACTAGGACGACAACATTATCGAGATTAGGTCGTTGTGTGACATATACGTTGGCTGTCCTCTTAACCAAAGAGTGTGGAGACACTGGTATGCCATACAGGTGAAGTATAGGAGTATATTTCACTGAACGTGACCAATTCCGGAATGCTCTACTATCGAGAGATGTTCCGAGTGGATATGGGTATAAGTTTGGCCCTCTGACCTAAGATCGCAACCTGTGACTAGCAAGCAACTCACTGTATTTTGGTACCGGACTACTTAAATTTCTAATTCAGTGACGGAAGGTCACTGGGTGCAGTCAAGTACTTGCATAGTCAGTTGTGAGTCGAGATGGAATTGACGCCTCCTGAAAACAGAAGATATGTCTTATGATTAATTTAGCAAAACCTTGGCCAGGGTAATCCCGGTGAGGAGTCACGGGATATCTAAAGTTAATCACATAATGGATGTACTAATTATAGGGTTGACAGTGAGCTCTAAGTCATCCTGGCATTAGGAGTCAAAGGGATTGAATTATACAGTAACCATAGACTAGGGTTCCAGAATATTTGCTTCGCATATATTCGGCCTATCCGGACGTCGGGTACCATTACTAGATGGTCACATCAATTAGTATAGGAAGACGTTCCTATACTACCGGCTTAGGTTCGAACCTATGAGGTCACACGCATAGAAGTTTCTAGGTTGATCAAATGGCTGATTGATGATTAAGAATCATTCAGGGATAATTTGGTCAATTCAATTGACAAATTATCCTAAGCAAAAGTTGCATTAAAATAATTATTGAATTATTTGAGGATTAATTAGCAATTATATTGCTAATGAACTCAATTTGATTGAGTAATTAAGCTTAGGTTGAACCAAATTGAATAGGATTCAATTTGGGCTGATCAGGGTTTGACCTAATTGGATTGGGTTCAACCCAAGTAGATTGAGCTTGACCCAATTGATGGGACTTGACCCAATTGGATTGGGCTTGATCCAAATCAATTTGAAGACCTTATTTGATGAGGATTATGAGTCCAAATAATCAGAATTGGATAAGGAGAAGAATCCCTAAATTTTAGGAACCCATACTTATCTTCTTGGAGAAGAATGACACCTTAATTTATCCCCAATATTTTCTATGCCTATCCTCTTTATTTTTGGCCAAAAATTGGCATGAGAAGAGAGGAGGCGTGGTGCTATATTTTCTATAAAAATGGCTCCTTAAATCTTTCTAGAAAGATTTAGATGAATTTCCCAATTTGTAGGGATTGCATGGTGCATGAAATAGGGTGGTCTGCGGCTGAATTTTGGATGCATGAATTCCTATCTTTTAGGGATTCAAAATGCACAAAATTTGGATATTTTTATATCCTCTTATCTGCCAAACCACCAGAATTTTTTGGAAATTTTATCAGCCAAATTAGTTGGCTAAATTAGGTGTGATACGTGGGGGGATCTTTTGGCTATAAAAGACCCCCATGCCTTGGGTTCAAGATATACCATATTTAGAGGTTTCAAAAAATTCTGAAAAACTTTCCTGAGGGCCTCCATCCCTTCTTCTCCTTCTTCCTCACGTCCATCCTCCATCTCCTTGAATAACAATCAAAGGTTGAGTGTTTAGAAGGAGAAAGCTTCAGCCATTGCAACGTTCCTGCGCGAGCTAGCACTCCCGCGGAAGACGATCTACCTAGGGCTTCACATGTACTTCTCATAGAGGCCATTCATGTGCGTGGCTGCGAAGTCAAGGATCAGATCCATAAGTTTCTTCCATCATAAAAGGTATTAATCCTACATCAATATTTTATTTTGGAGTCAGGGTCTAGGTCTGATTCTCCGAGGTTTTATCCTCCTTTGGGGCTCCTCACAGAGTTATCTCCAGAATCCATTCGATAGATATTCGGAGATTAATCGGAATAGAGTGTTTACCTTTCAGATCTGATAGTTAATCATGCATGAATATTTTAGCATAATTGTTTAAACGATTCCGGCATAATCCTATGTGTTCTTAAGGTGCTGATTTCTAGATTTGATCTTGTAAGCATGCATGAATTAAATTGTTTGATTTGATTTTTTCGCTGCGTTTTAAAACTTAAAAAGAACTACGTATGGCTTGATCCCCCTTATGAAGGGATACGTAGGCAACCCGATCAGGTTCAGCTATGGTTTAAAAAAAAAAAATCAGCATGCTTAACACCGAAGAACCTAGGATTCACTTTCAGTGGTATCAGAGCCAGGTTTATGTTTAAACTTTTATGTTTTAATTTTTGCAATTAAATCTGAAATCATGAGCATGCTTAGATTAGATCTAAAGTATTTTTTATGATTGATTTAATTGCTGATTATGCATGATTAACTAGATCTGAAATTTTGGATGCATATGATGCATGTTTGTGTTAGGATTAGTAACATGAATAAATCTGAAATTATAATATTGTTTAGATTAGATCTAAATAAAGTTTATGATTCATATGATCTCTGATTTTAATGAACAAATCAGATTTGAAAATAAAAGTAAAAAAAAAATAAATACATAAGATGTATGTTGTTTGTATTAATTCATGTTGTTATGTATATGTGATGCACGAACATTAAATATAATGACTTAAACATGAATTAAATCTGATTACATGTGATTAATTACAAAAACTCAGATCTGAAAATATATTTTAAGAACTGAAAGATTGTAATTAATATGTAATTAAAAAGAAATATGCAATGATCAAAACTTTCATAAGTCTAAACTTAATTGAGAATTAAGTGTTATGAAATAGAATTGTAACTCAATTAATTGACATTGCATAATTCTTTGGGCATATGGGTTAGCTTGAATCAAGTTTCTAGGATTGGGTTAGACCTAAGGTTAGATTCATACATGGACAAATATAATTAATTGATCAAATCTAATTAAGTAGTAACTAGATTAGGTCAAGAAAATTTTAGGTCAATTTACAATAGTTGTAGATGGATCAAGTCCATGTCTTTGATTAGACTAAGATGGAACTTGATTTAGGCTCAGAGGTGTAGCCCGAGTCATTTGAGTAATCAAATTGAAATTAATTAACCAGTCGGTGTCTAAGGTAGGTTTGGCAGTTTTGACCGGTGGTTTTTAATTGGGAGCTACTTGCACTGATTCATCTTTGTCGAGTTAATGGCATATCCCTTCCACCGATCTCACTTACCTGGCCGACATGGTCAATCACATTTTGATTGGATCACTTAATGATTCGAGTTAGCCCATGCCTATAAGGAAAATCAGTTTGACTGATTTAGGTGCCTCCTTAACCGGTTTGAGTCTAATCTGATTTGGTGAAGTCAGTGGGAGAAATTAGACTAACCGGATCTTTTCATCTATCCTAATTATGAAATCCTCTAAAATTATTAGATCCTTAAAATGAAATGGTTATGGGAATAACTAGGTCATAGCCTTCCATTAAGTTGGGTGATAATGGGTCCAATGTTTTGATAATTATTGGAGGCGCGACACGCCTGGTACTTATCAAGCATTGGAATTGTCATTCAATATATGATGAGTTAAGTGTACCTTCAATAGGCGGTCAGGTGAGCCGAGCCACACTCGGACTTGGTTGTCTATTAATTGATTAGACTTAACCCTATCATTTAATGGTTGGACGTAACTAGGGTATTCGGTGGAGGCGCCACACGCCTGCCGAAAAACCTAGGGCAAAATCATCACTAGAAGTTGCTTGGTGAAGCAATTGGTTAAGAACCTACCAATAGGTGCATATGGGTTAGCCGAGCTACACTCGGGCCTATATGCGATCTATTGGGTTCTAGTGCTCACTAAAAAATTAAGAGTAATTTTTCGAATTGAAGGTAGAGGCTACCAATTTGTATAAAATAGTGGGAGTACTTTTAGACTAAAATCCAAGTCTGTTGAGTTTAGTCAATTCATATACTAATAGCCAAATTTTCTTTTTATGCAGAAATGGCCACTAATGTATCATTTAGCTCATTGTTGGACAATGACAAGTTGACTGGTCCAAATTTCAATAATTGGCATAGGAAACTGAAATAGTACTAGAGCATGAGAGGATCCTTTATGTGATAACGAATCAAGCACCTGAGCAGCCCGCTGCTAATGCATCAAGATCGGCCAGAGACACTTATCAGAAGTGGCTCAGTGACCGGATCACTGTTCGATGCATCGTGTTGGCAGCAATGAGCGATGAGTTTAGTAGGCGTTTTGAAAATATACAGCCGGAAGATATCATTCAAGTGTTGAATGAATCATTCGGTGTTCCTGACGACGTTGAGAGGCACAAAACTAGTTGTGCCATCTTCAGCGCCCGAATGAAAGATGGGACCTCGGTAACTGATCATGTACTGTACATGATTGAGTTGATCGAGCGTCTAAGCTCTCTTGGCTTTCCCCTTCATGATCAATTGGGGAAGGATGCCATACTAAACTCATTGCCTGGATCATACCGTTCTTTTCTCACTCATTTTCGTATGACGAAACCTGTAGTGAATTATCACCAATTGTTGGGGTTACTACAGACGTTTGAGAATGATTACCAACTTCTTAAGAAGACGGTGAGCTTTGTGGGAGGTTCATCCAAGGGTCGCCCCTTTAAGAAAAGGAAAAAAAAAATAAAATCCAAAAGAAACAAGTGCACCATGCTCAGCCTAGTCAGAAAAAGAATAAAAAGGCTGATCAGAGCAAGGCGGAGTGCTTCTTCTGCAAGAAGCAAGGATATTGGAAGAGGAACTGTCCTCTTTACATTACATCCCTCGATCCGAACCGGCCTAAAAAAAGTGGGCAATCAGTTGCCAATCAAGGTACTTATATGATAACACCTTGCAATTTTTCTTTTTGTGATAATTCGACCTGAGTATTGGATACCGGTAGTCCTTTTAATATTTGCAATTCGTTGCAGGGGCTACAAGTCAGTGAGAGGTTTGAAGAAGGAGAAAGGTTCCTGAATGTTGGAGATGGAAGATCAGTTCTAGTTCTAGCTTTAGGAATTCTTAAATTTGAATTCAGCTCTCATGTAAATGTCCTTAGTGATTGTCACTATTGTCCAAGTTTTTTATTGAATGTCATTTCTGTAGGCCTTTTGGCCAAAAATGGTTATGAAATATCAATAAAAAAAGATTATTGCAATATCATTTGGAATGGTGCTGCTGTAATGAATGGAACTCTGAGTAATGGCATTTACATTTTGTCACAGCCTGTTCATGTAATGTACAAGTCCAATAAGCGCCCTAGAATAGATAATGTCACGGATGTCTACCTTTGGCATCATAGGCTAGGACATATTAACAAGAACAGGATGAACAGGTTAAGTAAAGAGGGAATCCTCGATGTTAATGATTATGAATCATTGGCAACCTGTGAATCACGCCTTCTTGGTAAAATGACCAAATCACCTTTTACCGGAAAAGGTGAACGAGCCAGTGACTTATTGACCCTTGTACATTCTGATGTATGTGGGCCAATGAGCACAAATGCTAGAGGTGGGTATTCATATTTCATTACGTTTACAGACGACCTTTCTAGGTATGGTTATGTCTATTTAATGAGACATAAATCTGAATCATTTGAAATGTTCAAATTATATCGTAATGAAGTAGAAAAATAAATTGGAAAGAGTATTAAAACTCTTCGATCAGATCGAGGAGGTGAATACCTCACCAGTGAGTTTTTGACATATCTAGGAGAAAATGGAATTCTCTCTCAATGGACTTCTCCTGGTACACCACAGTATAACGGTGTATCAGAAAGGAGAAATCGAACTCTGTTAGACATGGTTCGATCCATGATGGAGTTTGCTGATCTGCCCATATTCTTTTGGGGATATGCTCTTGAGTCAGCCTGCTACATTCTAAATAAGGTTCCAAGTAAGTCTGTAAATAAAACACCAAATGAGATGTGGACTGGACGTAAGCCGATGCTCTCTCACCTTAGGGTTTGGGGGTGTCCAGCATACGTCAAATGTTTGAAGACAGACAAACTTGAACCCAAGTCTGACAGATGTTTCTTTGTTGGTTATCCTAAAGAAACTAAAGGATATTACTTCTACTTTGCTAAAGAACAAAAGTTGTTCGTAAGCAATAGAGCTGTTTTCTTAGAGAAAGAATTCCTTAGTGAAGGAACTAAAAGCTCTAATGTTGAGCATAGGGAAGTTCAACATGTAGAAGATCCGACACCATCTACTGAACTAGTTGAGTCGGATTTGATTAGATCAGATCCAGAACCCATATTAGATGCACCATTAAGGCGATCGGGTAGAGTACCACGTCAGCCGGATAGATACTACGGTTTCTTGGTTCGAGATGGGGATCCTATCAAACTTGATGAAAACGATGAGGATCCGATCACATATATGGATGCAATGCAGAGGTATGACTCTGATAAATGGCTTGGAGCCATGCAATCCGAAATGGAATCCATGAAGGTCAATAATGTATGGACATTAGTTGACCTACCCGAAGGGATTAATCCCATAGGGTGTAAGTGGATATTCAAAAGGAAAGGTAGAGACCTATAAAGCCCGTCTGGTTGCCAAGAAATATCGTCAACGTTATGGTATTGACTATGACGAGACATTTTCTCCTATGGCAATGCTCAAGTCCATTCGGATTGTGCTTGCGATAGCAGCACATTTAGACTATGAAATCTGGCAAATGGATGTAAAGACCGCATTTCTAAATGGAGATTTAGAAGAGGAGGTATATATGATACAACCTGAAGGTTTTACATCTACAGATGAGTCTAAGGTATGCAAGCTACAAAGGTCCATTTATGGATTAAAGCAAGCTTCACGGAGTTGGAACATACGATTTGATAAGGTGATCAAATCATATGGCTTCATTAAGAATGAAGAGAAACCTTGCATTTATAAATGGGCAAATGGTTCAGTTATCATATTTCTTGTTTTGTATGTGGATGACATTCTTTTAATCGGGAATGACATTCCTGCATTACAAGGAATAAAGGTTTGGCTATCATCTCAATTTGCCATGAAGGATTTGGGAGAAGCATCTTACATCCTAGGGATGAAGATCTATAGAGATAGATCTAAAAGATTGCTTGGATTATCCCAATCCACATACATTGATACTATACTGAAGAGGTTCAGTATGATTAATTCCAAGAAAGGCTATCTTCCAATGAGCCATAGAATTAATCTCTCTAAAAGGGATTGTCCGACAACCTCTCAAGAAAGAGAGAGTATGGATAGAATTCCATATGCTTCGGTAGTGGGATCTATAATGTATGCCATGACATGTACTAGACCAGACGTGGCATACTCACTAGGAGTAGTGAGCAGATACCAGTCTGATCCAGGTAGCAACCACTGGAAGGTTGTAAAAACCATCCTTAAGTATTTGAGAAATACTAAAGATCAATGGCTTGTCTACGGTGATTCTGACTTAAAACTTGAAGGATATACCGATTCAAGTTTTCAGTTAGATCAAGATGATAGCAAGAGCGTGTCAGGATAAATCTTCACTCTTAAGGGTGGGGCCATCTGCTGGAAGAGTTCCAAGCAGCATACAGTGGCAGATTCTACATGTGAAGCAGAATACATCGCAGCATCTGATGCAGCCAAGGAAGCCGTATGGTTGCGCAAGTTCATCACCGAGCTGAGAGTGGCACCTTCCATTGATGGTCTAGTTCCTATATTTTGTGATAACACTGGAGCCATAGCTCAGGCAAAGGAACCTAAAGCACATCAGCGGACCAAGTATATTCTGCGACGCTATCACCTGGTTCGAGAGATTATAGAACAAGGTGATATTAATCTTCAGAAGATTGACACAAAAGAAAATCTGGCTGACCCATTTACCAAAGTTCTCGGCATTAAAGAGTTCAACGAACACAAGTCGAAGATGGGTATTAGATACTGTGCCGATTGGCTTTAGGCTAAGTGGGAGTTGTTGGGAATTGTATCCTAAATGTCAATCGTCAGCATGTTGATGATTAAATAAATTGATAAATTAATAAAGTATTATTTGGCATTATTCATCATTTCATCTTCAAATGAACTCTTATATGATGAAGTCCTTAGGACTTATGTTATGATAAAGGAGGATTTATCTTTGAGTCCTTAAACTTGTTCGCGACCAAATGATATGTTGTTACTAGGACGACAACATTATCGAGATTAGGTCGTTGTGTGACATATACGTTGGTTGTCCTCTTAACCAAGGAGTGTGGAGACACTGGTATGCCATACAGGTGAAGTGTAGGAGTACATTTCACTGAACGTGGCCAATTCCGGAATGCTCTACTGTCGAGAGATGTTCCGAGTGGATATGGGTATAAGTTTGGCCCTCTGACCTGAGATCGTAACCTGTGACTAGCAAGCAACTCACTGTACTTTGGTACCGAACTACCTGAATTTCTAATTCAGCGACGGAAGGTCACTGGGTGCAGTCAAGTACTTGCATAGTCAGTTGTGAGTCGAGATGGAATTGACGCCTCCTGAAAACAGAAGATAATGTCTTGTGATTAATTTAGCAAAACCTTGGCCAGGGTAATCCCAGTGAGGAGTCACGGGATATCTAAAGTTAATCACATAATGGATGTACTAATTATAGGGTTGACAGTGAGCTCTAAGTCATCCTGGCATTAGGAGTCAAAGGGATTGAATTATACAGTAACCATAGACTAGGGTTCCAGAATATTTGCTTCGCATATATTCGGCCTATCCGGACGTCGGGTACTATTGCTAGATGGTCACATCGATTAGTATAGGAAGACGTTCCTATACTACCGGCTTAGGTTCGAACCTATGAGGTCACACGCATAGAAGTTTCTAGGTTGATCAAATGGCTGATTGATGATTAAGAATCATTCAGGGGTAATTTGGTCAATTCGATTGACAAATTATCCTAAGCAAAAGTTGCATTAAAATAATTATTGAATTATTTGAGGATTAATTAGCAATTATATTGCTAATGAACTCAATTTGATTGAGTAATTAAGCTTAGGTTGAGCCAAATTGAATAGGATTCAATTTGGGCTGATCAGGGTTTGACCTAATTGGATTGGGTTCAACCCAAGTAGATTGAGCTTGACCCAATTGATGGGACTTGACCCAATTGGATTGGGCTTGATCCAAATCAATTAGAAGACCTTATTTGATGAGGATTATGAGTCCAAATAATCAGAATTGGATAAGGAGAAAAATCCCTAAATTTTAGGAACCCATCCTTATCTTCTTGGAGAAGAATGACACCTTAATTTATCCCCAATATTTTCTATGCCTATCCTCTTTATTTTTGGCCAAAAATTGGCATGAGAAGAGAGGAGGCATGGTGCTATATTTTCTATAAAAATGGCTCCTTAAATCTTTCTAGAAAGATTTAGATGAATTTCCTAATTTGTAGGGATTGCATGGTGCATGAAATAGGGTGGTCTGCGGCTGAACTTTGGATGCATGAATTCCTATCTTTTAGGGATTCAAAATGCACAAAATTTGGATATGTTTATATCCTCTTATCTGCCAAACCACCAGAATTTTTTGGAAATTTTATCAGCCAAATTAGTTGGCTAAATTAGGTGTGATACGTGGGGGGATCTTTTGGCTATAAAAGACCCCCATGCCTTGGGTTCAAGATATACTATATTTAGAAGTTTCAAAAAATTCTGAAAATTTTTTTTGAGGGCCTCCATCCCTTCTTCTCCTTCTTCCTCACGTCCATCCTCCATCTCCTTGAATAACAATCAAAGGTTGAGTGTTTAGAAGGAGAAAGCTTCAGCCATTGCAACGTTCCTGCGCGAGCTAGCACTCCCGCGGAAGACGATCTACCTAGGGCTTCGCGTGTACTTCTCATAGAGGCCATTCGTGTGCGTGGCTGCGAAGTCAAGGATCAGATCCATAAGTTTCTTCCATCATAAAAGGTATTAATTCCACATCAATATTTTATTTTGGAGTCAGGGTCTAGGTCTGATTCTCCGAGGTTTTACCCTCCTTTGGGGCTCCTCACGGAGTTATCTCCAGAATCCATTCGATGGATTTTCGGAGATTAATCGGAATAGAGTGTTTACCTTTCAGATCTGATAGTTAATCATGCATGAATGTTTTAGCATAATTGTTTAAACGATTCCGGCATAATCCTATGTGTTCTTAAGGTGCTGATTTCTAGATTTGATCTTGTAAGCATGCATGAATTAAATTGTTTGATTCGATTTTTTTGCTGCGTTTTAAAACTTAAAAAGAACTACGTATGGCTTGATCCCCCTTATGAAGGGGTACATAGGCAACCCGATCAGGTTCAGCTATAGTTTTTTTTTAAAAAAAAATCAGCATGCTTAACACCGAAGAACCTAGGATTCACTTTCAGTGATAAGAGCACAAAAGTGCAATCTTCATACTATTTTGATTAGTAGTATAGCTAATCATTAATAATAAAATTGATTAATTAAAAGTTTTATTTGTGTTTGAGTGCAAGTAATCCAAGCGCCCATTTTCTGTTGGGAACCCGCCCATGCCACAGAAAATTAAAAAAAATTTTTAGATGCAGCGGAAGAGGCATGCGCGGGATCATACGTTCATCACATGAACGTTGTTCAAAGACCGTTCGTAGATAGATTAGGATTAAAGCCTTTTAAAATATTTAGAAGATCAGATCTTCACCTTGTGTGGGTAGATGATCACCGCAAACTGAAGTTCGTAGTTTAGGATGAAGGTTCGCATGAAGCCGTTCACGCGTCCGGCCTCTACGGGTATCCACACGAAGTAGAGATCCGATCAAAGCTTCCTTGTCTCCCTGGGGTGCTAGCTCCCTTGCAGAGACAACTTTGGATGGCTGATTTCCTTCCTTTCATTCAACTCTTGAATCCCAGAGGGAGGAGGAAGAAGAAGAATGCAGAAAGGAAGAAGAAGGAGAACCCCTAGCAGCCTTTTCCTTTTTGCATGCGTTGGGACCTTAGGAAGAAGATCAAGAGGAGGTGCATGCCTCCTCTTCTTTTCCCTTGCTGATGGTGGCTGAAAGACCAAGAGAAACGGGTGGCTCATGGCTGAAAAGAGGAGGAAAAGAATTACCCTAGGGTTTGTTCCTTCACCTCCTTATAAAGACACATGAAGCTCCTACATTTTAGGAGCTTTATGTTTTTCCTTTTGGAGCCAAGAAGAGGAGCGCACGCCCCTCTTCTCTTCTCTTTGATTTCGGCCAAGGGAGGGGGTTCTCCTCATCACGCATGCCCTACTTCATCCAATCAAGTGGGGCGTGGGGTCTAATGCAAGGTGGTCTAGCCCTCTTCCAAAGAGGATTAGGTGCACCAATTTGCTTTTCCTTTAAATCCTAATCCAATTAGGATTTGATTGAACCATGACTCAATTGAACCCTTCAATCCTAATCAAATTAGGAGTCATCATAATTCATTAGATTAATAATTAATTAGAACTTAAGAAATCCTAATCTAATTAGGATTTGTTCAATTTTAGTCCTAATCCAATTAGGACTCTAATTTGAATCTGAAGTCCTAATCCAATTAGGACTTCTAGGAATCCTATTCTAACTAGGAATCCAAATTGTTCAAAATTCTAATTCAATTAGGATTGTAGGAGTCCTACTCCAAGTAGGACTCCCAGTCCTACTCCAAGTAGGACTCCCAATCCTAATCCAATTAGGACTCTAGGAATCCTACTCCAAGTAGGATTTGTGTTTAAGTCCAATTAATTAATTTCCATTGTTCCTTCTTCAATTGATTATCAATCGGATTGATTACTCGTGATTCATAATCACATTTCAACCATCGGATCGGTCAATACTTCTAGTGTGTGTGACTCCATAGGTTCTATTCTGACTGGTAGTGAGATATATTGCGATCTCTATCACAACATCATTGAAAACTCCTTTCAATGGGTTGGAACAGTTCCAACTCAACTCATTAGGGTTTATTGATCATCATGATATTTCCTGTGAGTCTCACCATCCACCAGTGACACCTAGCAGCATGTAGTGGCTACCCAGCAGAATGGAATGATGAACCTCTAGGCGCAGTTATTGTATGATATAGTCCTACTATCGTGGATCCCTACAGGACGGAGGTCATGGACAACTCGTCACACCCCATCGTCTGTCGTATGTGAAGATTTATTCGACTTAAGTTCGAGAGTGGAAAACTCTTTCTCCACTGTGCATACTGCCCCGGCCGAGGTCTTACGAACTCAGTCTTATAAATCACATAGGATCTCTCCCTATCTACCAAGGTCGATAGATTCTATATAGGTGCATACCCTACTCCTACAGTGAACCTACTGCAGCCAATCTACACTACATGGTCCCATATGTCTAGAGGCCATGTGTATGTGCAGTCAAACTACAATAACCTCACTGTGAGTAGTCAAAGCACCGCAGATCAAAGGACCAGTCACACTACTGCAACATCAAGCAAGTCACTGACGAGTGGATAGACATCCAAGTGACTTCTTGTATTGGTCACGCTCAGTACCCTTGTTCTCTAACAAACACCTGCACTATTACTTCAGTGTCCCTACACCATGGACTCGAGTCTCGTCCATCCACAGAAAAAGTAATGTGTGCACTGATCTCATCGGATCGATCACCATCCTCGTGATGATCCATCGATCAGGAGTAATTCAGAAATTAATCACAAATGACACATGCCTCAAATTCTCAACTCTTGAGAATATGCATCATCATCTTATTAATTCCTTGGACGATTCATGGACACATAAGAACATGAATGAAAAGAATGCCCAACTTAATAAATTCATAATTAGGTCAAGTACAAATTTATGTTTCAGAATAAAATAATGCGTCAGCCAAATTGGCTTCTAGGGCATACTTCTAACATTTCCAACCGACAAAGTAGCTGCACCGAGTCCAGCTACGTCCCAGCATAGCACAGCAGCGGTTCGTTCCCAAACAGCAAATTCTCAGTAGAGCCAAACCAACATGCAGCCCCCTCCTTCCGCACTTCACTCGGTTTCACCAATTAATGAAAGGAACCTTTTCCTTTAGATCCTCCGCAGCGCCCTTCATCAAGGACCCGTCTGCATCCAGCTTCCACGCCATCAACGCGATCGATGCAACATCCCAGATTTCCTTCGATCCCAGGCGCTTGTTCGAATGCAGCCCAGCACTCCATCCGCCCGTGAAGCATCCCCAGCCTCCCGCGCCCGATTGCAGCACCCTCTTCTGGATTCCCAGCATCAACCCATCCGCAACGTCCCAGCTCTTCTGTGACCCAAGCACCGCGTCCGTAATCGGCTCCTCCCAGCGATCCCACGACATCCTCCCGTCTTTCCCACGGCATCAGCTTCCAACACGTAATCCAGCGATTCCGTGGCCAGCCGGATGGGCATTCCGCATCTCCTCCCTTCCCGAATCAACCTCTCAGCATTCCGTGGCCAGCTAGATGGGAATCCACGTCCTTCCTCCCGTCGATCCTATGACACTCTTCATTCCGGATCAGCCTCCTCCCAGCAAAACGACCAGCTCCCGTGATTCAGCCGTTTGCGTGCATCCCACCTCACAGATCACGCGTCCGTTTCCCCCTATCCAGAGAATCCATCGCCGGGGTGGGGGCGATCTATATAAAGGGGGGAATGGAAGCTCTATAGAGGAGAGAGAGGGAGAAGGGGAGGTGAGCTCGGTTGGGATTGGGGGCCAAAGAACAGAGGAGGAGCTGCAGGGAGGTGGTCGGCTGGTTCAAAGGAGAGGGAACAGGGGAGTGCTCTATTTCTTTTGGGAAGAAGAAAGAAAAAAAAAGAGGAAATTAGTGTTTTATGTTCCACCATGGGAGAGAGAGGGAGAAGAGAAGTAATTTGTTTTTTTTTCTTTTTTTTATTTTATTTACAAAATAGAAGGAGTATTAGGCCTCTAATCTCCATTTTTATTTGTAATCAGTTTTCTTTTTATGAAATCCACCAATTTTCTTTCATGCAATTCTTGTTCTAGGTTCAATTTAATTTCTGCTTTTTATACAATACATTAAATTTTCTTTTATGCAATTTATGTTCTAGGCTTTTGATCTTCTTAGCATTGGTTTTCATCCATTTTAACTTATGCCAAAACTCTTCTTTGATTAGTTAAATATATAAATGCTCTTTAAATCTAAGTACCTGTCTTTTAGTTAATTTCACCTAAAAAAACATTCTCTGGTAAACAAAGAATCATTTAACATCCCGACATAATGTTTTTCTTCTATCATTCAAAAATTGATTTTAAATTCGAGTGAATGTTTTAATTTTTATGCAACTCCAATCGCCTTCTTGTGGATTGAACTTTTACGACCACTATTCTTCGAGTAGAACAGGTAAGAGTAAAATTAATGTAAACTTTGTTTGTCGGTTCTAACAACGATCTGTTTAGCATATTTTTAGGTAAACAGGAATCGGACAACAGTTAGGATTAATTATTAAAAGGCGTATAAGATATGAAATTTGAAAGGTTATGCATGCTGAAATTTTTTGCATGCAGAATTTCAGGGTTGCTGATTTTTGTATGCTGATTTTTATGTCCATAAGTTGATGGTTCTATTGCATTGTTAATGAGATTACAAAGTTTTAGAATTATGTATTGCACTATCAGCAACTCATGTGATGACGTAATCAATTAGATTTCATATCTGAAAATTATAATTGTTGCATGTGGTGATGATCATAGGATTCAAACCCTTTTGGTATCAAATGTAAAGACCTGCGATGTGATCTGTAATGTCATGTAATTTTTCAGATGTTTGCATGCATCTTATTTGATGTTTTAAGGGGCCTGCGTGCCTTCTAAAAGGGATGTAATTATTTTATATCTGGTTGTATTTCTGTGATGTAATGTACGTCAACGATCAGTCGAAGATAGTACTGTTGGAATTTGTATCCTAAATGTCAATCGTCAGTATATTGATGATTGAATTTTGTAAATAAATTGACAAATTAATAAAGTGTTATTTGGCATTATTCATCATTTCATCTTCAAATGAACTCTTATATGATGAAGTCCTTAGGACTTATGTTATGATAAAGGAGGATTTATCTTTGAGTCCTTAAACTTATTTGCGACGAAATGATATGTTGTTACTAGGACGACAACATTATCGAGATTAGGTCGTTGTGTGACATATACGTTGGTTGTCCTCTTAACCAAGGAGTGTGGAGACACTGGTATGCCACACAAGTGAAGTGTAGAAGTACATTTCACTAAACGTGACCAATTCCGGAACGCTCTACTGTCGAGAGATGTTCCGAGTGGATATGGGTATAAGTTTGGCCCTCTGACCTGAGACCGCAACCTGTGACTAGCAAGCAACTCACTGTACTTTGGTACCGGACTACCTGAATTTCTAATTCAGTGACGGAAGGTCACTGGGTGCAGTCAAGTACTTGTGTAGTCAGTTGTGAGTTAAGATGGAATTGACCCCTCCTGAAAACAGGAGATAATGTCTTGTGATTAATTTAGCAAAACCTTGGCCAGGGTAAT
Organism: Phoenix dactylifera; assembly: GCF_009389715.1. Lineage (NCBI taxonomy): Eukaryota > Viridiplantae > Streptophyta > Magnoliopsida > Arecales > Arecaceae > Phoenix > Phoenix dactylifera. The sequence goes on from NW_024067688.1 coordinate 662,551, forward strand.
CCCAGTGAGGAGTCACGGGATATCTAAAGTTAATCACATAATGGATGTACTAATTATAGGGTTGACAGTGAGCTCTAAGTCATCCTGGCATTAGGAGTCAAAGGGATTGAATTATACAGTAATCATAGTTTAGGGTTCCAGAATATTTGCTTCGCATATATTCGGCCTATCCGGACGTTGGGTACCATTGCTAGATGGTCACATCAATTAGTGTAGAAAATTGTTCCTATACTACCGGCTTAGGTTCGAACCTATGAGGTCACACGCATAGAAGATTCCTGATTGATCAAGAAAGCTGATGAATGATTAAGAATCATTCCGGGATAATTTGGTCAATTTGATTGGCAAATTGATGACCCAAAGATTGATTCATAGATTGATTTTGATGATCACAAAACCTTGAAGTATAGATACTAATGTTTATGTTGCAAGGAGAAAGATATTTATTTTGCAAGGAACATAGCAAGTTGGAAGAACACAAGAAGGCCTCCAAAGCTCTCAAGTTGGAAGAAAGCTACAATTTATTGGCCCAAGTTTAAAGTTCAAAGGATTCAAATTGGAGGAGTAAAATCAAAAGAAAAATTCAAAAGAACAGTCTTCGAGTCGACTCCAGTGGAATTCGAGTCGACTCCGGAGAAGTATGAGTCGACTCCGGAGAAGTATGAGTCGACTCCTAGGAGTCACAGGCAGAAAAGTCAGAGAGCAGTTTTCGGGTCTGAGATTCGAGTCGACTCCCGCATTGCACGAGTCGACTCCGAGACTCCGCGACCATCAACAGACAGAAAACCAAGTTACTGCCTCTGAGATTCGAGTCGACTCCCAGACAGCTCGAGTCGACTCCAAGGCAGCGCTACACCAAGATGGCAGAAGGCTGTGTTTCGCAAACTGAGAGCCGAGTCGACTCCAAGGAAGTTCGAGTCGACTCCAAGACTGGACGAGCCAAAAGACAGAGGATCGGAAGTTCGGGCTCTGAGATTCGAGTCGACTCCCAGGACAGTCGAGTCGACTCGAGAGGACAAAATTCAAAATTGGATCCACGGACTTCAGTGGATGAGCCGACTCCGAAATTGCCAGGTCAGCTCCAGAAGTTGGCGAGTCGACTCCAGGTTAAGCCGAGTCGACTCCCAGTCAAGGCATGCACTTTAATTCAAATTTGGAACAGTGGCCGAGTCATCTCCAGTAAAGCACGAGCCGACTCCTGCAACAGGCGAGTCGACTCCTGATCGCGCGAGTTGACTCCGATCCCAACGGTAATATTGTCAGGAAGTGCAGACTGTGTCCAACGGCTCTATTTTTGTCTCTAACGGCTATATTCTTGTTTCCACGCCATCTAAAGCTATAAAAACAAGAAGAGAGCTAGGGGAGAAATAATGGAAGTGGGAGAGATCATCTAGGAAAGAGATCTCAAAGAGATTACAAAGGAAATCTCCCATAAGCACAAAAGGGCCATCCAAAATGAAATAGAGAGAAGAAGAGCATCCAAGTGAATCCGAAAGCTTCCTCTCCATCCGTGTGCTGCCTCGGGGATCCTCTACTTCATGCCAAATCAGAGGAGGATCAAGTAAAGAAGAAGCCGAGCTCCTCCATCTTCAAAACTCGTTTGAGGGCTTCTCTTTACTCTATTTGTTTATATTGTCATATTTGCTTGTTTAAGAAGCTTTGTTTTGTTTTATACTTTGTTTTAATATCTTGTAACTTGATTCAATCAAGGGATTGAATCAAGGGGTTAAGGTTTGTTGGTGAGCCAAAGAAAAACCAACGGTGTTAAGGTTTGTTGGTGAGCCAAAGAAAAACCAACGGTGTTAAGGTTTGTTGGTGAGCCAAAGGGAAAACCAACGGTGATAGGTTTGTTGGTGAGCCGAGGGTAAAACCAACGTGTAAGGGTTTGATTGTGATCCCGGAAAAACAATCGGGGAGGTTCTAGTCGGTGAGCCTGGGAAAACCGACCGAGTTCGTTGTGCGCTCGTAAAACAACAAGTTGGGTTGTGAGCTTGTAAAACAACCGGCTGTAATCGGTAGGATTATAGTGAAATTCCCAAGAGGTCTTGGAGAGTGGATGTAGGTGCTGGGGTGCACCGAACCACTATATGTCCTTTGTGTTTGTAATGCCTCTATTTATTGTCTAACTAACACACTTACTTAGATAAATTGCTTGCTTAATTCTTATCCGCACACCCTTTAGTTGCAAGCATATTTAATCAAGTCGAAGTCTATACATCAAACCCTTGCTAAGTTTAACTTTCACTGTGCATCTATACAACTTAGCATAGTAAATCAAAAAGTTTTAGAAGTAGCATAAAAGTTTTAAAAGACCCAATTCACCCCCCCTCTTGGGTTGTATCTACTGGGCAACAAGTGGTATCAGAGCAGGTGCTCAAATATTATTTGTAGTCTTAACCGACTAGAGCCAAAGATCATGACAACTCAAATAGATAGTTTTCTAGGAGAAGGACAATCAATTGATACACCTCCACTGTTTAATGGTATAAACTACCCACATTGGAAAATACGCATGCGCATTTTCATTCAATCACAAAACTACTATCTATGAAAAATCATAATAAATGACCTTCACACACTCTCTCATATTAATGAGAAGGACTTAGCACAATTAAATGCTAATGCTATGAACATATTATATTGTGCTATTCAAGAAACAAAGTTTAATGAAATTTCTGCATGCTTATCTGCTAAGGAGATCTGGGATACTTTAAAAAATATTTATGATAAATCTCAGATTAGCTCTCATATGCTTCAATTATATACTAACAATGAGACTGCAGAAAAGGGTGATGAATCTCCCTCAGTTGAGTCGACTCCAAGTAGCTCAGAGTCGACTCCCAAGTTAGTCGAGTCGACTCCAATAAGGTCCGAGTCGACTCCGAGGCAAATCAGCTTCCTAAAGACAAAGAAAAAGAGGAAGCAAGAAGAAAGGAAGAAAGAGATAAAGAGGAAGAAAGCCTTGACCAAGAAAGAGTCAAGCCAAAAAATAAAGGTTAGGAGCAACAATGATGATATTAGCTCCAAGAAACTACAAGAAGTAACTGACTTGTGCTTTATGGCACAAGAAGACAGGGTAAAATTTGAATCTACTCTTACCTCAAATGATTTTCAAGAAGAATTCTCTTATGATGAATTATTAAATGCTTTTCATGAGTTGTATAGTGATTGTAGAAAATTATCTGTAAAGAATAAAAATCTTAAGAAACTAAATTCTGAAAATGAAAGCTTAAGGTCATTTTCAGAAGAATTGATTCAGAAAAATCATAGCTTAATTAAAGAAAATCAAAACTTAAGTAAAGAAATTAACCAATTAAGATGTTTTATTAACAAATTCACTGTAAGTTCAGAAAGATTAAAAATGATGTTTGAAAGCCAACATGCTGATTTTGATAAATCAAAATTTAGCTTGACTCCTTCACTTAGCCATAAATCTCTAGAGAAAAAGGTTATCAATTTACCAAGCAAACCATTAAATAAGATAACTTATTTCAAAAATGAAAAGGATGGGAATAACAACTTTACCTATCGTTCTAGTATAATTAAATCAAATGGTAAAGTTATTACTATTAAACAGATATGGGTTCCAAAAGGAACCATATGTCCTAACTCTCAAGGACTCAAGCAAGCTTGGGTACCCAAAATGAGAAAATGAGGATGTACACATAGGTGTACCAAGGTACCTATGGAACATAAAGAAACTTAAAAAGTTATTAACAAAAAAATAATAATGAAATCAGTAATTCTTGCATCTCATCATTATTTGTGCTTTAGTATTTGATATGATTTGCTAGTAGTGATCAATTTTGTGATATAGAAAATACTTTTGGAAATATAATCAAATCTCTTCATTTTTTAGTATACTTTACTCACTATTGGATAAGTTGCTAAATGATTAATCAATTTATTAAGAATAACTCTATGAATTCTCTATATGCTTGATTGAGAGTTATTATCTATGGCATTATTGTTTATTGATCATAGATATGATAATGTGTACTTGGTATGCTTTTGAATATATGCACTATGAATACCAAGAAACCATCCTTGGCATATAAAATCAACTCATGCTAGTATGTACTTAATCTCAAAAGACCTTGCCATAGGCTTACTTAGATTATCTACTTAAAGGTCAAAGTTTTGCTATGCATGCTAACTAAGGAAACAAACAAAAATCATTTCTAAATCTAAAGATGTTGTTTCCATCTCCAAGTTTTTCAAAAGCTTACATTGGATTTATTCTTGAAAAATAAAACTGAAGTATTTTTCTGTATTTACTAAATCTTGTAAAAGTGGTTCAAATGATAAAGGTTTCCAAACTGTGAAGATAAAGAGTATCATGGCACAGTGTTGAAAACCAAAATCCTGATAAAGGTTATACAGAAAATAATATTAAATCCAATGATTTCAGCACCAAGGACACCATAAGCAAAATAGGATTAATAGAATTCTTGAAGAAATGAAAAAGACAATTATGTATGATAGTCATCTACTTAAATAATTTTTAAAAAACTATCATCACTGCTTGTCATACATATGATTTCTATTTTTGATGAAAATTTTGATCTTCTGAAAAATGGAAAATGAACCATTGCATATCTTTCATATTTTTCAGTCGTACATGTTATTATGAAAATAATGCCAAATCTGATAAAGATACTTCTATCCTTGGATATCATTCATCAAGCAATGCATATAGAACATTCATGAAAAATTCTAGTTGTAGAAGTATCAATTCATTTTATTCTTTATGAGACTAATGATTTATTATCAAAATACTAAAATCAAATTATATGGTTAATCTTTTACATATGCACTTAATGAAGAAAAATTGATGACTACTAAAAGACTAAATCAAGAAAAGAGGAAATAGATCTTTATAAAGATTCTTGCATGATTAGAAGTAAAGATCATCATTATCATGTGCTTGCTTCATGAGCTTTATATTCTGTCAAATGAATGTGTAGAAGTCACTCCTATGTGGTTACTTCATTAAAAAGGAGATCTATGAAAAATAACCACCATATTTAAAAATACACATTACATATATGATAAAGCAATATGTGATTTAGAACAAGCATCAAAAGTATGATATATAAAAGCTTAAGCAACCTTTTTGATAGAAAGTAATAGTGATAAATCTATGCATCAAAAAGATGAATTTGTGATATCTTATTTGCTCAAAGTATGCATTGATGACATCATTTTTGGTTCTACTAATGAAGAGTTATATTGCAAAGTGAGTTTGAAATATGATGAATGAATTAACATCTTCTCTCAAACTCCAAATTAAGACAAACAGGAAAGGGGATCTTCATTGACCAACGTTAGTCCTCAAGAAAACTCTTACAGAAGATTGGCATGAAGAAGGTATATCTAGGACCCCATCTTGTAGAATTTGAAAAGGATGAGCAAAGTAGATCTATTGTGTTAAAGCTGTATTGAAGCATGATAGAATAATTATTTTACAGCTAGTAGACCAGATTGTATGCTCATTATGTGACCTTGTGCAAGACTTCAATCTAACTTTAATTAATCATATTTTATTGATAACAAATAAATCATAATCTGAATTTTGATAGAAACAAATGTTTAAGATAAATTGATTAAAACATAGTTAACATATCTTATTGATAATTATCTTAAGCAAATAGAATCTAAACTAAATTGACTTAAACTATCTTGGTTAATGAATCTATCTCTTTAGTTCAAATGATATGTGCTTGCTTATATTTAGGCAATCTCTTGAGTAAAGTGACTCAACATGCAACTATTGTCATATCTTATATTGAGTCATCTAGTTAAAAAAATATATATGTTGGATGAATGCTTTGTATCTTAAAGAAACTAATGACCTTCCTTCAAGAAAGAAAAATGAGAAATTTCAACTTGAAGGATATCTTCATGTAAGATACACTAAACATTCACATGCAAACAAGAGAGAGGATCTTCTTCAGCCAAAAGTTCACACATAAGAAATCTAGTTTGGCTTGAAGAACATATAATGAATAGGTAATTTAGATACCTTTCTCACAAATTAGTTGAGCAAAGTTAGTAACTTAAATCTTATTATGGCATGATTAAATTCTTTAATTATTAATTTTTGATATCATGTCTATATGTGTATTGACTGACTTATACTTTTAGAAATTATTTCATGGTTTGCCCAAACTAAAATATATCTTTGCCTATGTCATAACCATGAAATACACAAGTATATGCTTAAAATGTTGATGTAAAATAACTTGTGAGAAGTTATGAAACCTTGAGCATAATGAAAATGTTGTTTGCATGATATACATATATATGATACGTAAGATTAATTCTCTATTCTGCTCTCTCATGAAAATTACTTGAGAATAACAAAAAGAGAGAGAGATAAAGAAAAGAAAATGGATATTATTCAAGAGAAGTAAAATCCAAGTAGAGGCAAATACTTCAACCTTAAGGAAAAGCAAAACAAACTTAATATATTCGACACATTTGTGAGACTTGTGTGAGCATTCTTTTGGAAGGGATAAAATCCATAATTAATTACACTTAAACAGGGAGGTTTTGAAGTAAACATTTTAACCTTTCTATATTGCTCATCATAGGGATGGTGCCAATGGGGAGGCTAGTGGTAGTACCCGGCACTATTTGACCCAACTATTCGGTGTAGGGCATATTAGGGACGGCACAAGAGGGAGGCTAGTGGTAGTACCTCGTGCCCCTTCCCAACTCCACCGGATAGGGAGCAAATAAAGTATAGAGCATAAGAAAGTTATAAATGAAAAACAAAGTAAATGAAAGTAGAATTAAGTCAAATTTTTAATCACTTGAAAACACACTTTAAGGATGAAATCATTGCAAGATTATATTTAAATAGGGGGAGTTTATTTGAAAAGAATTGATTTTGATCCTTGACATTCTTGTACTTAGTATTTTAATGCATGACTTAACACATGGTATATTTTGCATATGGTATGATGTCTTGATTTATGGATTCTCAATATTTTGTAATGTTTCATACTTGGACAATTTGATTGAATGTTTGAATTGCTACATAACATCTTTTGTTTAGTTTTATTGAAAAGAAATTTCAGATTTGTCATTCACAATCATTGTTAAAATCTGAAAGCTAAATAAAATTGTAGAAAGGAGAAGAGAAGAACATCTCTATTTAGGAAAAATAAATTGATATTGATCTATCTTTCTACTTGCCTAACTTTGATACATAATGTCCTAATACTTGTTAAAATATCCTTTATTTTGTATCGAAACTCAAAATTAAACACAAAGATTCTGAAAGTGCTTTAATGTTATTGAAATATGTATTTTTCAATCGTAACAATTTAAGATGAGCTACATTGTGAAAGATACATATCTCATATTATGACTTAGAAAGCTTCTATTGAAAATCCTATGTAATTCAGAATCCGATTTTGTATAAAAGTTTAAACTCCATATGATTACTAAATAAAATGTTAATGTAAGAAAAACAGAATTTATTTTGATTGCTCCGATACGCATCCGAAACATATCATTTCTTACCTTCAAAGTATACTAATTTTGATTCAAATGATGTGTCTTACGATGATCTTGATTGCAAGTAAATATTTTTAAAATATATGACTTTATTTTAATATTTAAAAAATTTTATTGAGCTTCATGTATACATTGCTGAAGAACTGTGATTAAGAAATTAAGTTCTATAAATACACATACCTCAATGATCATCTATATGTTTTTCTCTCCTACATTCTTAGAAACTATCATCAGAATATATATATATAGAGTGAATACTATAAATTTTGAATAATTCTAGATCACTCTACATTCTCGATAACATAGAATTTCAGTTTTATTCACGTTTATTATTAAATTCTGAAATTCAACCAAAGAAAAGAATGATTAAAGAAGAATGCATCTTTTGAGGGGGAGCTTTAGATATTCAGTATCTTATCCTAAAGAAACTTTAATTTGATGCATACCTTGAATTTTATGGATTGATTTTGATGAACCTCCTTATATTGCAAGACATGCTTTAATTACCTTGAGATGAGTTCTATAAAGGCTGTCTTATCTCAAACCTTGAGTCTTATGAAAATGAGCTGAAACTTATAGAAAATATATTTTTGAGATTGACAATTTTATTGAACATTATCTTCAAATTCTAAACTCTTAAATGGAATGATCAATAGAGGGGGAGAAAGAAAATTTCAGAAGGAGAGGTCTCACGGAACTTAATTACATAAATCTATAGGAGAGGGAAAGAATACTAAATGAAAAGTGATCCTAATACTCTCCAATATGTATCATCTGAAATTTAAATCTGAAAATCTTTATGATACACCTTGAGGCATGTTATTTGGTTAATATATCTTCTGCACAAATCATGAACCAAATTGCAATTCAAATAGTTGATCTTAAGAGCCTCTAATTTAATAAAAAAAGGGGAGAATAACGTGTTAAATTTTCTTGAGTATCTCGTAGAAAATCTATTTTGGAATTCACTAATGAGTCCTAATTGGCTTGCTCTTTAGAACTTCAATATTGTGCCAATTCATATTTTTATATATGTATCAAATCGTGCTTATTTTCTAAAGGAATAAAAGAAAGTTCTTAAAAGAGCTCTAAGATATATCATAAATTGCATGAATTCATATTTTGGTATTTGTGCCCCAATGCTCTTATTATCATAAAAAGAACTTTGAAGTCATGATCCAACATGATGATATGTTTTTCAAGTATATAAGTTTTGATCTTTTACTCTGAAAATCAATTAAATTGCTCTCATGTTGATAAAATACTTAATAGATTGGGCAAAAGTTCTTCAATGAACAAGCTTTCATACTTATTATTAAAGAAAGGTTAGATTTCCACTCATGTTTTTCCTTGAATATCATTTGTGGTACTTCTTGAATTAACCTAAGGAAGATTCCACCTACACTTGATTAGAAAACTATCTGTGGTATCAAATTAGAAAATCTCTTGAATTCACACTCGATGTGTTCTGCTCTGATCTTTGTACTTAATGTTTCACTATCTTTTTGATGTTGTCAAAAAGGGGGAGAAATATCTAAGTATATGCCATATACTCAGAATGCTTTATTACTTTGAATTGAATACAAATAAGCTTAAAATTTAAATATGTTGATTGTGTTAAGCTGATTAAATCTAAAGCATTATCATGAAGTATGTTTTTAAATATATATGTTTTTCCACTTCATGCAACTTAGCTATGTATTACTTCTAGAAATACAATATCTTTTATATTGCATATACTCCAAGTTTTGTCATCATCAAAAAGGGGGAGATTGATGACCCAAAGATTGATTCATAGATTGATTTTGATGATCACAAAACCTTGAAGTATAGATACTAATGTTTATGTTGCAAGGAGAAAGATATTTATTTTGCAAGGAACATAGCAAGTTGGAAGAACACAAGAAGGCCTCCAAAGCTCTCAAGTTGGAAGAAAGCTACAATTTATTGGCCCAAGTTTAAAGTTCAAAGGATTCAAATTGGAGGAGTAAAATCAAAAGAAAAATTCAAAAGAACAGTCTTCGAGTCGACTCCAGTGGAATTCGAGTCGACTCCGGAGAAGTATGAGTCGACTCCGGAGAAGTATGAGTCGACTCCTAGGAGTCACAGGCAGAAAAGTCAGAGAGCAGTTTTCGGGTCTGAGATTCGAGTCGACTCCCGCATTGCACGAGTCGACTCCGAGACTCCGCGACCATCAACAGACAGAAAACCAAGTTACTGCCTCTGAGATTCGAGTCGACTCCCAGACAGCTCGAGTCGACTCCAAGGCAGCGCTACACCAAGATGGCAGAAGGCTGTGTTTCGCAAACTGAGAGCCGAGTCGACTCCAAGGAAGTTCGAGTCGACTCCAAGACTGGACGAGCCAAAAGACAGAGGATCGGGAGTTCGGGCTCTGAGATTCGAGTCGACTCCCAGGACAGTCGAGTCGACTCGAGAGGACAAAATTCAAAATTGGATCCACGGACTTCAGTGGATGAGCCGACTCCGAAATTGCCAGGTCAGCTCCAGAAGTTGGCGAGTCGACTCCAGGTTAAGCCGAGTCGACTCCCAGTCAAGGCATGCACTTTAATTCAAATTTGGAACAGTGGCCGAGTCGTCTCCAGTAAAGCACGAGCCGACTCCTGCAACAGGCAAGTCGACTCCTGATCGCGCGAGTCGACTCCGATCCCAACGGTAATATTGTCAGGAAGTGCAGACTGTGTCCAACGGCTCTATTTTTGTCTCTAACGGCTATATTCTTGTTTCCACGCCATCTAAAGCTATAAAAACAAGAAGAGAGCTAGGGAAGAAATAATGGAAGTGGGAGAGATCATCTAGGAAAGAGATCTCAAAGAGATTACAAAGGAAATCTCCCATAAGCACAAAAGGGCCATCCAAAATGAAATAGAGAGAAGAAGAGCATCCAAGTGAATCCGAAAGCTTCCTCTCCATCCGTGTGCTGCCTCGGGGATCCTCTACTTCATGCCAAATCAGAGGAGGATCAAGTAAAGAAGAAGCCGAGCTCCTCCATCTTCAAAACTCGTTTGAGGGCTTCTCTTTACTCTATTTGTTTATATTGTCATATTTGCTTGTTTAAAAAGCTTTGTTTTGTTTTATACTTTGTTTTAATATCTTGTAACTTGATTCAATCAAGGGATTGAATCAAGGGGTTAAGGTTTGTTGGTGAGCCAAAGAAAAACCAACGGTGTTAAGGTTTGTTGGTGAGCCAAAGAAAAACCAACGGTGTTAAGGTTTGTTGGTGAGCCAAAGGAAAAACCAACGGTGATAGGTTTGTTGGTGAGCCGAGGGTAAAACCAACGTGTAAGGGTTTGATTGTGATCCCGGAAAAACAATCGGGGAGGTTCTAGTCGGTGAGCCTGGGAAAACCGACCGAGTTCGTTGTGCGCTCGTAAAACAACAAGTTGGATTGTGAGCTTGTAAAACAACCGGCTGTAATCGGTAGGATTATAGTGAAATTCCCAAGAGGTCTTGGGGAGTGGATGTAGGTGCTGGGGTGCACCGAACCACTATATGTCCTTTGTGTTTGTAATGCCTCTAGTTATTGTCTAACTAACACACTTACTTACTTAGATAAATTGCTTGCTTAATTCTTATCCGCACACCCTTTAGTTGCAAGCATATTTAATCAAGTCGAAGTCTATACATCAAACCCTTGCTAAGTTTAACTTTCACTGTGCATCTATACAACTTAGCATAGTAAATCAAAAAGTTTTAGAAGTAGCATAAAAGTTTTAAAAGACCCAATTCACCCCCCCCTCTTGGGTTGTATCTACTGGGCAACACAAATTATCTTATAAAATAATTAAAGTAATTATTGAAGGATTAATTAGTAATTAAATTACTAATAAACTCAATTTGATTGAGTAATTGTGCTAAGGATGAGCCAAATTGAATTGGATTCAAGTTTGGGCTCAATCAGGATTTTGACCTGATTGGATTAGGTTAGAACCAAAAAGGACTTAAGCTGATCAAATTAATTTTAAATTAATTTGTTCTTAATTGGGGATTGACCTAATTGGATTAGGTCCAACACAAAGTAATTAATTCAATTTGATTGAGTTTGCATGAGCCAAAATTGAATTGGATTCAATTTGAGCTCAATCAGGGTCTGACCTGATTAGATTGGGTTCAACCAAATTGCTTTGTTTTAATTCGGGTTTGACCAAATTTGATTAGGTGCAACCCAAGGGGATTAGGCTCAGATGATGTGGCAATTATTGGTGACATGGAATTGGATTTCATGAATTTTAAATAAACCAAAATTATTGCATGGCACATGGACCCATTGCTTGACACATGGCGACATTGTTTGTTATTTGAATTTAAATTCAAACATTAAGCAATGTGTTAAATGATTTTAATCACTCAAACCATCAGCCAAGGTGGCGTCTGAGTTTTTGAATGGATTAAATTCGAATTTCAAGAGGTGATTTCGAAATTATGAAGTGTTTTACCTTGCCGCATGGATTTCAAATTCCTTCCCTCTTGCACATGTGTTTAAAATTTGAATTTAAATCAGATTTGGTTGAGATCTGATTTGGGTTGTTCCTATTCCTTTGCATGTGCCAACTAAAAGAGGTTTTCTGAAAATAAATTTCGAATTTTGAATGAAAATTCGGAGGCCATTAAAAGGGGTCAAACATGGGCACCAAAAACATATCCTTTGCAGCCTTCTTCCTCACCCGCCTCCTCCTCCTCTTCTTCTCCATTTTAGATAGGGTTTTCAGGGTGAATATCTAGAAGATTCAAGATCAGATCTGAGTCCTCTACTTCCCTTACAAACCTCATCTCTATCTGCTTCAAGATGATTGATCAAGAGTTGATTGAATCCCAGCGGGCAGATTTCAGCTTTCAAGTGTTCTGCAGCTGCTAGCACTGTTGCGGAAGAAGATCCTTCAGGACTTCGCGTGTACTTCTCGTAGAGGCCATTCGTGTGCGTGGCTGCGAAGTCAAGAATCAGATTCACAACTTTCATCCATCATAAAAGGTATTAATCTAGCATTAATCATTTATTATGGTGTCAAGGTCTAGGTCCAATTCCCCGAGGTTTTACCCTCTTTTGGGGCTCCTCACGGAGATATCTCCAGAATCCATTCGATGGATATTCGGAGATTAATTGGAATAGAGTTCTTAAGTTTCAGATCTGATAGTTAATCATGCATAAAAGTTTTAGCATAATTGTTTAAACGATTCCGGCATAATCCTATATGTTCTTAAGGTGCTGATTTCTAGATTTGATCTTGTAAGCATGCATGAATTAAATTGTTTGATTCGGTTTTTCCGCTGTGTTTTAAAACTTAAAAAGAACTACGTATGGCTTGATCCCCCTTATGAAGGGGTACATAGGCAACCCGATCAGGTTCAGCCATGGTTTTCAAAAAAAAAAAAAAAAATTCAGCATGCTAAACACCGAAGAACCTAGGATTCACTTTCAGTGGTATCAGAGCCAGGTTTATGTTTAAACTTTTATGTTTTAATTCTTACAATTAAATCTGAAATCATTAACATGTTTAGATTAGATCTAAAGTGCTTTTTATGATTGATTTAATTGCTGATTATGCATGATTAAGTAGATCTGAAATTTTGGATGCATATGATGCATGTTTGTGTTAGGATTAGTAACATGAATAAATATGAAATTATAATATTGTTTAGATTAGATCTAAATAAAGTTTATGATTCATATGATCTCTGATTTTAATGAACAAATCAGATCTAAAAATAAAAGTGAAAAAATAAATACATAAGATGTATGTTGTTTGTATTAATTCATGTTGTTATGTATATGTGATGCATGAACATAAAACATAATGACTTAAACATGAATTAAATCTGATTACATGTGATTAATTACAAAAACTCAGATCTGAAAATGTGTTTTAAGAACTGAAAGATTGTAATTAATATGTAATTAAAAAGAAATATGCAATGATCAAAACTTTCATAAGTCTAAACTTAATTGAGAATTAAGTGTTATGAAATAGAATTGTAACTCAATTAATTGATATTGCATAATTCTTTGGGCATATGGGTTAGCTTGAATCCAGTTCTTAGGATTGGGTTAGACCTAAGGTTAGAATCAAACATGGTCTAATTAGAGTTAATTGATCAAATCTAATTAAGTAGTAACTAGATTAGGTCAAGAAAACTCTAGGTTAAATACAATAGTTGTACATTGATCAATTCCATGTCTTTGATTAGACCAAGATGGAACTTGATTTAGGCTCAGAGTTGTAGCCCGAGTCATTTGAGTAATCAAATCGAAATTGATTAACCAGTCGGTGTCTAAGGTAAGTTTGGCAGTTTTGACCGGTGGTTTTTAATTGGGAGCTACTCGCACTGATTCGTCTTTGTCGAGTTAATGGCATATCCCTTCCACCGATCTCACTTACCTGGCCGACATGGTCAATCACATTTTGATTGGATCACTTAATGATTCGAGTTAGCCCATGCCTTAAGGAAAATCAGTATGACTGATTTAGGTGTCTCCTTAACCGGTTTGAGTCTAATCTGATTTGGTGAAGTCAGTGGGAGAAATTAGACTAACCGGATCTTCTCATCTATCCTAATTATGAAATCCTCTAAAATTATTAGGTCCTTAAAATGAAATGGTTATGGAGATAACTAGGTCATAGCCTCCCATTAAGTTGAGTGATAATGGGTCCAATGTTTTGATAATTATTGGAGGCGCCACACGCCTGGTACTTATCAAGCATTGGAATTGTCATTCAATATATGATGAGTTAAGTGTACCTTCAATAGGCGGTCAGGTGAGCCGAGCCACACTCGGGCTTGGTCGTCTATTAATTGATTAGACTTATCCCTATCATTTAATGGTTGGACCTGACTAGGGTATTCGGTGGAGGCGCCACACGCCTGCCGGAAAACCTAGGGCAAAATCATCACTAGAAGTTGCTTGGTGAAGCAATTGGTTAAGAACCTACCAATAGGTGCATATGGGTTGGCCGAGCCACACTCGGGCCTATATGGGATCTATTGGGTTCTAGTGCCCACTAAAGAATTAGGAGTACTTTTTTCGAATTAGAGGTAGAGGCTACCAATTTGTATAAAATAGTGGAAATATCTTTAGACTAAAGTCCAAGTCTACTGTGTTTAGTCAATTCATATACTAATAGCCAAATTTTCTTTTTATGCAGAAATGGCCACTAATTTATCACTTCGCTCATTATTGGACAATGACAAGTTGACTGGTCCAAATTTCAATAATTGGCATAGGAAACTGAAAATAGTGCTAGAGCATGAGAGAATCCTTTATGTGATAACGGATCAAGCACCTGAGCAGCCCGCTGCTAATGCATCAAGATCGGCCAGAGACACTTATCAGAAGTGGCTCAGTGACCGGATCACTGTTCGATGCATCATGTTGGCAGCAATGAGTGATGAGTTTAGTAGGCGTTTTGAGAATACGCAGCCGGAAGATATCATTCAAGTGTTGAATGAATCATTCGGCGTTCCTGACGACGTTGAGAGGCACAAAACTAGTTGTGCCATCTTCAGCGCCCGAATGAAAGATGGGACCTCGGTAACTGATCATGTACTGTACATGATTGAGTTGATCGAGCGTCTAAGCTCTCTTGGCTTTCTCCTTCATGATCAATTGGGGAAGGATGCCATACTAAACTCATTGCCTGGATCATACCGTCCTTTTCTCACTCATTTTCGTATGACGAAACCTGTAGTGAATTATCACCAATTGTTGGGGTTACTACAGACGTTTGAGAATGATCACCAACTTCTTAAGAAGACGGTGAATTTAGTGAGAGGTTCATCCAAGGGTCGCTCCTTTAAGAAAGGGAAAAAGAAAAATAAAATCCAAAAGAAACAGGTGCACCATGCTCAGCCTAGTCAGAAAAAGAATAAAAAGGCTGATCAGAGCAAGGCGGAGTGCTTCTTCTGCAAGAAGCAAGGACATTGGAAGAGGAACTGTCCTCTTTACATTGCATCCCTCGATCCGAACCGGCCTAAGAAAAGTGGGCAATCAGTTGCCAATCAAGGTACTTATATGATAACACCTTGCAATTTTTCTATTTGTGATAATTCGACCTGGGTATTGGATACCGGTAGTCCTTTTAATATTTGCAATTCGTTGCAGGGGCTACAAGTCAGTAAGAGGTTTGAAGAAGGAGAAAAGTTCCTGAATGTTGGAGATGGAAGACCAGTTCCAGTTCTAGCTTTAGGAATTCTTAAACTTGAATTCAGCTCTCATGTAAATGTCCTTAGTGATTGTCACTATTGTCCAAGTTTTCTATTGAATATCATTTCTGTAGGCCTTTTGGCCAAAAATGGTTATGAAATATCAATAAAAAAGGATTATTGCAATGTCATTTGGAATGGTGTTGTTGTAATGAATGGAATTCTGAGTAATGGCATTTACATTTTGTCACAACCTGTTCATGTAATGTATAAATCCAATAAGCGCCCTAGAATAGATAATGTCACGGATGTCTACCTTTGGCATCATAGGCTAGGTCATATTAACAAGAATAGGATGAACAGGTTAAGTAAAGAGGGAATCCTTGATGTTAATAATTGTGAATCATTGACAACCTGTGAATCATGTCTTCTTGGTAAAATGACCAAATCATCTTTTACCGGAAAAGGTGAACGAGCCAGTGATTTATTGACCCTTGTACATTCTGATGTATGTGGGCCAATGAGCACAGATGCTAGAGGTGGGTATTCATATTTCATTACGTTTACAGACGACCTTTCTAGGTATGGTTATGTCTATTTAATGAGACATAAATCTGAATCATTTGAAATGTTCAAATTATATCGTGTTGCCCAAGGTGACAATCCAAGAGGGGGGGTGAATTGGTTTCTTCTAAATTTTTGGTACTTTTAAAACTTTCTTAATTAAGTGCGATGGATGCTCTCTTAGGTTATTTAAGTGAGTTAATCTAATGCAATAAGAGAAGATAAAGCAAGAGAAAATGAAAGCACAAACACAATGCAAACACACCAATATATAGTGGTTCGGTGCTCTCCTTAGCACCTACGTCCACTCCCCAAGCGTACCCTTGGGAATTCACTATAATCTTGCGGATTACAGTTGGATTGTTTTCCGGGCTCACAATCCAAAAACCTTGTTGGTTTTACGGGATCACCAACGAACCTATACAACTT
Source organism: Phoenix dactylifera (assembly GCF_009389715.1). NCBI lineage: Eukaryota > Viridiplantae > Streptophyta > Magnoliopsida > Arecales > Arecaceae > Phoenix > Phoenix dactylifera. The sequence continues at coordinate 679,225 of NW_024067688.1, forward strand.
TGGTTTTCCGGGTTCACCAAAAACCTTGTTGGTTTTGCGGGCTCACCAACGAACCTATACAACTTTGGTTTTCCGGGTTCACCAAAAACCTTTGTTGGTTTTGCGGGCTCACCAACGAACCTATACAACTTTGGTTTTCCGGGTTCACCAAAAACCTTTGTTGGTTTTGCGGGCTCACCAACGAACCTATACAACTTTGGTTTTCCGGGTTCACCAAAAACCTTTGTTGGTTTTGCGGGCTCACCAACGAACCTATACAACTTTGGTTTTCCGGGTTCACCAAAAACCTTTGTTGGTTTTGCGGGCTTACCAACGAACCTTTGTTGGTTTTGCGGGCTTACCAACGAACCTTTACAAAGTGTTTAAACAAATGAAAAGAAAAGATTTAAACTCCTAGATGAGCATATAAAGCAATATGAACAACAAGAAGAGTTAGAAGAAATTATCGCTTTGAAGTCGCTTTGCTCTTCTTGGTCAAGGAAGCTTCACTCTTCAATGGGGGAAGGAGCTCTTAATGCCTCTTTGAATCTGCTCAATCCCTTTCTTTGATTCTTGAATGAAGCTCTTGATGAAGCTTGTCTTGCTAGGGTTCTCTCTTGAATGCACTTGATGTATTTTCCCCAAAGCTTACTTCCTCTGATGAATACTCCCTCTTAAATACTTCTCCAACCTCCAAATAGTCCTTTCTGACCGTTGGATTGAAGAAACTAGCCGTTTATAGCCGTTGGGAGTCCAAAAAGCATTTCTGCACAACTAGCCGTTATGTTCAGCCCGTGTTTGGGTCGGCTCAACCTGTCCTTGGGTCGACCCAACCTTCACTTGGGTCGACTCAAACATTCCTTGGGTCGACCCTCTCAGAAAACACAGAAACTTGAAATTCAGCCTTCTGTTGCCTTGGGTCGACCCAACCTTTCTTTGGGTCGACTCAAACCTTGGGTCAGCTCAAACTTTTCTTGGGTCGACTCAAACCTTGGGTCAGCTCAAACTTTTCTTGGGTCGACCCAACTTCAGGAAATTCAGAATCTTGAATTTCAGCCTTTCTTCACTTGGGTCGACTCAACCTTTCTTTGGGTCGACTCAAGGTTTACTTGGGTCGACTCAACTTCTTTTTGGGTCGACCCTCTCAGTAAATCCAGAGAACCATTTTTCCTTCATGTTTTGAGGTTCTTGAAGTTTGGGTCGACTCATGCTTACCTTGGGTCGACCCAACCAACTGTTCATCTGTGCCATTTTTGCAGGAGTGTGCCAAATGATTTCTTGGTGTGCCGGGGTCGACTCAAACAATCTTTGGGTCGACTCAATCCACACTTTGCTGCATTCTCAAGATTAGATCCATCCAAATGAACAAGATCATATATATATTTTCAATTAAGCATATGTACTGAGAGTAATGAACTTATAAATGAAGTATCAATTTAACTTATAGCATGCTTTGGATAAATGTTTGTTAATCATCAAAATAACACTATCATCCTCAATCTTCCCCTTTTTGATGATTACAAAATAAAGAGTATAAGCCTATTGATACTTGTCTTTAAAATCAGTTTATAAGAGGGATTAAATTTCTGAATTTCAGCTTTTCATATATACTTGTGAAATCTCCCCCTTTATCATCCAAAAATTGCCAATTTGACTTTTTGAATGGCTCCCCCTTTCATTTATAATTCATTAGCAATGAAACTTCAAAAATTTATGAGTTTCAGCTTATGTATCGGGGTGCGAGAGGAGCGTGCCAAATTCTGAATTTATATGTGCCAAATTCTGAATTATGATAGAAATTTTTGATTTGATGATTTTCATTGTTACAAATTGCTCCCCCTTAGATATGTAAGCTTTCTTATATGATTTTCAATTTGTTTGCCCATTTATTTCTCTTTTCTTTTCATAACTTCTTTACTCACTCTTTCTCACAAAAGTAATACTCTTTCTTTCTCTTCTCTTTTATATACTCTTTCCTTCTCTTCTCCTTTATATACTCTTTCCTCTTCTCCCTTTATATACTCTTTCCTTCTCTTCTCTTTTATATACTCTTTCCTTCTCTTCTCCTTTATATACTCTTTCCTTCTCTTCTCCCCCTTTTTGTTATCATCAAAAACATATATATGGGAAAAGATGCAATAAAGAACAAGCTTCAGACTTCATTGATCAAAATAGGAACATTTTCATATATTAATGCTCAAAATGATGAAAAGTACAATGTTCCACAATCAAGATTTAAAGATATAAGGGAAAGACAAGATTCATAAGGGAAAAAGCAAGATATATATGAGAAAAGGCAAGATACATACGAGAACTAGATTTCTAGCCTAGGCTCTAAATATAGATGCTAAGATCAGCCTAGGGAGACTCTAATTGAGAGTGGGAAATAGGGTTTTCGGAAGAGGACAAATGGTAAACAGTGCCCTAGATAGCTCACGGGTCCCCCTTTTAACAGTGGGGTCCCGACGTTGGGTCGACTCAAGAAATTTCTTGGGTCGACTCAACGTTGGGTCGACCCTATTCTGGGTTGGGTTGACCCAAGTGCAGAATTTTTCTTTTCTCTTCCGTTTTGCTTCTAAAATGTTTTCCTTGCTTCCAATCCTTATAAACTCTTTATGAGACAATGATACATGAGTAAGGAATCTATAGATAACAAGTTTGACTCATGTTTCATGGGTTTTTAGAAATGGGAGGAATGTATCATGAGATTGCTTGCTCCCTTTTATATCTCTTCAATAAAAAGGATCACATATGCCTAATTTCCTCCTTAGCGTGCAGACTCTATCTTCACTCAAGGGTTTTGTGAATATGTGAGCTAATTGTTTTTCAGTACATATATGCTCATATGTTTCCATTTTGCACATTATCCCTAATAAAATGATATCTTATTTCTATGTGTTTGGCTTTAGGAATGAGATATTTAGAATGTAAGCCAGAAGTGATCTCTAAATGTAGATTCCAAAGATAGTTTTGAAATCAAGTGTAGATGGAATCTTTTTCAAGTTATTTCAAGGAGTATCAAGAATAATATTCAAAGAAAGGCACGGATGAAAATCCAAATAAAAGTATTGGGGCATAGATACCAAAACATGAATTTATGTAGTGTAGGATACATAAAATTCAAGGCTTTGAAAGTTCTTTTAGAGCTCTCTTAAGGACTTTCTTTTACTCCTTTAAAGATCATAACATCAAAATCAATTAAAATGAATTGGCTCATGATTGAAACGCTAAAGTGCAAGCCAATAAGAGCTCATTAGTAGATTCCAAAGTAAATTTCCAATATTAAGACAAATGGAATCCTTTTCACTTAGTTTTCAAAACAAGTGATTTACCAATTAAGTACAGATGAAAATCCAACTTTCAAAAGATATTCAATGAAGCACAGAGTTTAATACCACTTTACATTTGGTATTCTTTCTCTCATCTTTAGTTATGAATTTACATGATTAAGTTCTATATGATCTCTCCCTCTGAAATTTTCTTTCTCCCCCTCAATTAATCATTCCATTTGAGAGTTTAGAGTTTGAAGATAATTTTCAATAAAGAGATTAAGTATTTAAAGCTCCCCCTCAAAAGATGCATTTTCTTTTAAACTTTCTTTTCTTTTGTTGAATTTCAGATTTTAATGATAAACGTGAATAAAACTGAAACTTTATGATATCAAGAATGTAGAGTGATCTAGAGTTATTCAAAATTTATAGCAATCACTCTTTTTAATCTTTTAAGAACAAGTTATGCTTCCTCTTAATCTTTGAGAAAATGTACTGAAATATTAATCAGAAAATGATTCATTTGAAGCTCAAATTCTTTCAAAAGCATTTACATTTTCTTTCTTTTAAGAATCATTTGAGTGAGCTGAAATATTTCTAGACTTGAGATCATTCACTCTTTTAATAATATATATACATATATATTTTGATGAAAGTCTTTAACAATGTAGGAGAGAAAAAAAATATATAGATGACCATTGAAGTATATGTATTTATAGAACTCAATTTCTTAATCAAGGTTTTTCAGCAATGTATATATGAAGCACAATAAATCTTTTCAATATCAAAATAAAATCATATATTAAAAAAATATTTGTTTGCAATCAAGATCATCAAAAGACACATCATTCAGACCAATATTAGTACACTTTGAAGATAAGAAATGATATGTTTCAGATGCGTATCAGGGCAAGCAATCAAGGCATCAGAATTATTCTATTTTTCTTAAGCTGTAATTTTATCTAGAAATTCATATTGAGTTATTCTCCAAAATGATGCAATCATTGAAGCATATAATGAAGGTTACAAAAATACAATGATAGAGGCATTTTTAAATTAAGTTTAAGCTTTTATACAACATCAGATTCTGAATTTCATAAAAATTTTCAAGGAGCCTTTCAGGATTATAATTTGAGATATGCATCTTCTACATTGTAGCTCATCTTAAATTATTAAGATTGAAGACACATATTTCAAGAACATTAGAGCACATCCAGAATCTTTGTAATTCATATTGAATTTTGGTACAAATTGGAGGATATTATGTACTAATGTTAGGCAAGATAAAAGATATGTCAGAATCAATCCATTTTGCCTAATTTGCAAATTCAAATAAATTTTTTTTTTATTTTTCAAAATATATTCATTAAAACAAAATGATGTTGTTGTTGGTAATAACATGTTTCAATCAAAATTTATAGGCATGAAGCATTACAAGTTATATCTAGGAAAGATCTTTGCTATTTGAATATTGAAAACACATAATTCAAAATATGCAAAACATAACAAGCATGTCATGGATCAAAATCAATTCTTTTCAAATAAAATTTCCTTTATTTAAATACAATTTAGCACTGATTTTATCCTTAAGGTGTGTTTTCAAGTGATTCAAACTTCATTTGATTTTTCACAACCTTCTTATATATTTTTATTTATTTATCATTCATTCCCCAAATTTTTAATTTCTTTCTTTAACCATTCAATGAACATTTTGATTATCTTCATTTATTTTTCGATTTTACTTTTCTATGCTCTATATTCTATTTGCTCCCTATCCGGTGGAGTTGGAAGGGGCACGAGGTACTACCACTAGCCTCCCTCTTGTGCCGTCCCTAATATGCCCTGCACCGAATAGTTGGGTCAAATAGTGCCGGGTACTACCACTAGCCTCTCCATTGGCACCATCCCTATGATGAGCAATATAGAAGGTTTAAAATGTTCACTTCAACCTTTTCCTGTAATTAATTACGGATTTTATCTCTTCCAAAGGAATGTTCATATTAGTCTCACAAATGTGCCGAATGTATTATGCTTGTTTTGCTTTTTCTTAAGATTGAAGTATTTGCCTTTACTTAGATTTTACTTCTCTTGAATAATATCCATTTTCTTTTCTTTACCTCTCTCTCTTTTTGTTATTTTCAAGTAGTTACATGAAAGAGCAGAATAAAGAATTAATCTAATATGCTGCATATAAATATATATCATGCAAACAGCATTTTCATTATGCCCAATGATTCATAGCTTATCACAAGTTATTTTGAATTAGAGATTTGAGGCATAAACTTGTGTATTTCATGGTTATGCATTATATAGGAAAAAGTAAACTTCAATTTAATCACACCATGAAACAATCATCACTAGCATGAGAATGAAGCATGATATCAAGATGATCAGCAATTAAAGGTTTAATCATGTTACCATATAATTTCAGATTATTGATTTTGCTCAACTAACTCACAAGAGAAGAGTTTAGATTACCAGTGTATTTAGCATTCTTCAAGCCAAATACCTTTTAGATTCTTTACACCCTTGGCTGAAGAAAATCTCTCTCCTTTTTTGTTTGCAAAGGAATGTTTATTGTATCTTTCATCAAGGTGTCCTTCAAGTTGAAATTTCTTGCTCATAAATCCTGTATCATTAATAAACTCTTTTTCTTTCTTGAAGGAAAGTCATTAGTTTCTTCAAGATACAAAACATTCATACAATATATTTCTTTAGCTAGATGACTCAACATAAGATATGACAATAATTGAATATTAAGTCACTTTACTCAAGAGATTGTCTAAATATAAGCAAGCACAAGTCACTTGAACTAAAGAGATAATTTTATTAAATAATATGGTTCAAGGACACCCATGTGAGGCAATAGGAAGATTTATCAAAGTCAAACCAATTTTTTTTTTTATTTTCAGAAGCAATTTAGCTTAGATTCTATTTGCCTAAAATAATTATCAATAAGATATACCAGTTAAGTTTTAATCAAGTTATTTTAAATAGTTGTTTCTATCAAAATTCTGGTTATGATTCGGCTTTCAATACAAATAATCTTGTTTTAGAGAGATAGGCAATTTTCTTTTAGATTAATTAAGATTTTATATTTGACTTATGGGAGATGGTTCAAAGGAATTAATATTCATACTTTTAGAATATTTTTATGCTCAGATTAAACATGACGTGTTAACATTAATCAATAGAATTCGAGATAATTTTATGTAAGGATATTAATCATTCAATCAAGGATACAGTGATTATACTAAATGAGACACTTTAAAGATCAGATTTATTAATCTTAGATTTTTTGAATAGTCTTGAGAATTACAAAAAAAAATCATTGTTATAAAACTTTTTAGTAGAATTTTCATTATGATCACGACACATTAATCATTTATGATTGAAACATATGATGCATACATGCGACTTATAGAGTAAATCATAATATATTTCAAATAATCACATAAGGAATGAGTGATATTATGATAAATTATACTCATACCTTCACAAATAATGAAATAAGATTTCATAAGTATTATGCTCAATAAAGTTTTAACATGAAGGTATGAAATCAGCATCAAGTGTTTATACTAGAGAGGAAATTTAGATTTTTGTAAACTTGAAGAAGAAGGTTATATATATATCCATTCATTGTTTTCTTATCATGATGCAAGCACTAGAAAGTTTCATGCTAAACTCGTTGAGATAAAATTTAACATATGAGGCATTTAAAAACTTTGATGCAGAGAGTATCGTAATTTCATAAAAAAGATAATTTCAATACACGAAGTAGAATGTTAAACCTTATACTCAATTTAATGAATAAAATGAGACTTATCTTTAATTATGTGTCAATGCACCCATTTGTATGAAAATTTCATTTGTTCCATGGGTAGCTTGGCACACCTACATCTATACCCTCATATTTTTCATTTTGGGTACCCAAGCTTGCTTGGGTCCTTGAGGGTTAGTGCATATGGTTCCTTTTGGAATCCAAATTTGTTTAATCGTAATAACTTTACCATTTGATTTATTCGAATTAGAACCATAAGTAAAGTTTTTATGCCCAATCTTTTTATATTTGAAATAAGTTATTTTATTTGATGGTTTGCTTGGCAAATTGATAACCTTTTTCTTTAGGGTTTTATTATTGAGCAAAGGAATCCAGCCAAGTCTTGATTTATCAAAAACAGCATGTTGGCTTTCAAACATCGTTTTTAATTTTTCTGAACTTACAGTGGATTTGTTAATAAAAGATTTTAATTGGTTGATTTCTTCATTTAGGTTTTGATTTTCTTTAATTAAATTCTGATTTTTCTGAATCAATTGTTCTGAATTTAACCTTAAGCTTTCATTTTCAGAATTTAGTTTGTCTTGTATTTCACCAAAAGAATTTCTTTCTTTTGAAATTTTTAGATTTAGTTTCTTAGAATTTTTATTCTTCATAGCTAGTTTTCTACATTCACAATACAATTCATGAAAAGCATTTAATAATTCATCATAAGAAAATTCTTCTTGAAAATCATTTGATGTAAGAGTAGATTCAGATTGTACCTTATCTTCTTGTGCCATAAAGCACAAGTTAGTTACCCCTTGTATTTCTTTGGAGCTAGTATCATCATTGTTGCTCCTAACTTTTATTTTCTTGCTTGACTCTTCCTTGGTCAAGGCTTTCTTCCTTTTTATCTCTTTCTTACTTTCTTCTTGCTTCCTCTTCTTCTTTGTCTTTAGGAAGCTTTTAAATTTTTCGGTGTTTGGGTATGGATCCTTGTTTTCATCACCGAATTCTTCATTTGTTGTTCTTTCTTCCGGATTGGGAGATTCAACATCGTTTTCTGCAGGCTCACTGTTAGTATGTAATTGAAGCATATGTGAGCTAAACAGAATATTGTCATAAATATTTTCTAAAGTATCCCAGATTTTCTTAGCAGATAAACATGCAGAGATTTTATTAAATTCAGTTTCATGGATAGCACAATATAGTATGTTCATAGCATTAGCATTCAATTGTGCTAAGTCTTTTTCATTAATAGTGTGAGAGAGTGAGTGAGGGCCTCTAGTAATGATGTACCATAATTCATAGTTTGAAGCTTGAATGAATATCCTCATTCTAGCTTTCCAATAAGTGTAGTTTGTGCCATTAAATAGAGGTGGTCTATCAATTAATTGTCCCTCTCCTATAGAACATCCCACTTGGGTTGTCATGATCTTTAACTCTTGATTGTGAGATCAATGGGTACTATTAGAGCACCTTGCTCTGATACCACTTGTTGCCCAAGGTGACAATCCAAGAGGGGGGGTGAATTGGTTTCTTCTAAATTTTTGGTACTTTTAAAACTTTCTTAATTAAGTGCGATGGATGCTCTCTTAGGTTATTTAAGTGAGTTAATCTAATGCAATAAGAGAAGATAAAGCAAGAGAAAATGAAAGCACAAACACAATGCAAACACACCAATATATAGTGGTTCGGTGCTCTCCTTAGCACCTACGTCCACTCCCCAAGCGTACCCTTGGGAATTCACTATAATCTTGCGGATTACAGTTGGATTGTTTTCCGGGCTCACAATCCAAAAACCTTGTTGGTTTTACGGGATCACCAACGAACCTATACAACTTTGGTTTTCCGGGTTCACCAAAAACCTTGTTGGTTTTGCGGGCTCACCAACGAACCTATACAACTTTGGTTTTCCGGGTTCACCAAAAACCTTTGTTGGTTTTGCGGGCTCACCAACGAACCTATACAACTTTGGTTTTCCGGGTTCACCAAAAACCTTTGTTGGTTTTGCGGGCTCACCAACGAACCTATACAACTTTGGTTTTCCGGATTCACCAAAAATCTTTGTTGGTTTTGCGGGCTCACCAACGAACCTATACAACTTTGGTTTTCCGGGTTCACCAAAAACCTTTGTTGGTTTTGCGGGCTTACCAACGAACCTTTGTTGGTTTTGCGGGCTTACCAACGAACCTTTACAAAGTGTTTAAACAAATGAAAAGAAAAGATTTAAACTCCTAGATGAGCATATAAAGCAATATGAACAACAAGAAGAGTTAGAAAGAAATTATCGCTTTGAAGTCGCTTTGCTCTTCTTGGTCAAGGAAGCTTCACTCTTCAATGGGGGAAGGAGCTCTTAATGCCTCTTTGAATCTGCTCAATCCCTTTCTTTGATTCTTGAATGAAGCTCTTGATGAAGCTTGTCTTGCTAGGGTTCTCTCTTGAATGCACTTGATGTATTTTCCCCAAAGCTTACTTCCTCTGATGAATACTCCCTCTTAAATACTTCTCCAACCTCCAAATAGTCCTTTCTGACCGTTGGATTGAAGAAACTAGCCGTTTATAGCCGTTGGGAGTCCAAAAAGCATTTCTGCACAACTAGCCGTTATGTTCAGCCCGTGTTTGGGTCGGCTCAACCTGTCCTTGGGTCGACCCAACCTTCACTTGGGTCGACTCAAACATTCCTTGGGTCGACCCTCTCAGAAAACACAGAAACTTGAAATTCAGCCTTCTGTTGCCTTGGGTCGACCCAACCTTTCTTTGGGTCGACTCAAACCTTGGGTCAGCTCAAACTTTTCTTGGGTCGACTCAAACCTTGGGTCAGCTCAAACTTTTCTTGGGTCGACCCAACTTTCAGGAAATTCAGAATCTTGAATTTCAGCCTTTCTTCACTTGGGTCGACTCAACCTTTCTTTGGGTCGACTCAAGGTTTACTTGGGTCGACTCAACTTCTTCTTGGGTCGACCCTCTCAGTAAATCCAGAGAACCATTTTTCCTTCATGTTTTGAGGTTCTTGAAGTTTGGGTCGACTCATGCTTACCTTGGGTCGACCCAACCAACTGTTCATCTGTGCCATTTTTGCAGGAGTGTGCCAAATGATTTCTTGGTGTGCCGGGGTCGACTCAAACAATCTTTGGGTCGACTCAATCCACACTTTGCTGCATTCTCAAGATTAGATCCATCCAAATGAACAAGATCATATATATATTTTCAATTAAGCATATGTACTGAGAGTAATGAACTTATAAATGAAGTATCAATTTAACTTATAGCATGCTTTGGATAATTGTTTGTTAATCATCAAAATAACACTATCATCCTCATATCGTAATGAAGTAGAAAAACAAACTAGAAAGAGTATTAAAACTCTTCGATCAGATCGAGGAGGTGAATACCTCTCCAGTGAATTTTTGACTTATCTAGGAGAAAATGGGATTCTCTTCCAATGGACTCCTCCTGGTACACCACAATATAATGGTGTGTCAGAAAGGAGAAATCGAACTCTGTTAGACATGGTTCAATCCATGATGGGATTTGCTAATCTGCCTATATCCTTTTGGGGATATGCTCTTGAGTCAGCCTGCTATATTCTAAATAAGGTTCCAAGTAAGTCTGTAAATAAAACACCACATGAGATGTGGACTGGACGTAAGCCGATGCTCTCTCACCTTAGGATTTGGGGGTGTCCGGCGTACGTCAAACGTTTGAAGACAGACAAACTTGAACCCAAGTCTGACAAATGTTTCTTTGTTGGTTACCCTAAAGAAACTAAAGGATATTACTTCTACTTTGCTGAAGAACAAAAGTTGTTCGTAAGCAATAGAGCAATTTTCTTAGAAAAGGAATTCCTTGGTGAAGGAACAAATAGCTCTAATGTTGAGCTTAGAGAAGTTCAACATGTAGAAGATCCGACACCATCTACTGAACCAGTTGAGTCGGATTTGATTAGATCAGATCCAGAACCCATATTAGATGCACCATTAAGGCGATCGGGTAGAGTACCACGTCAGCCGGACAGATACTATGGTTTCTTGGTCCGGGATGGGGATCCTATCGAACTTGATGAAAACGATGAGGATCCGATCACATATATGGATGCAATGCAAAGGTATGACTCTGATAAATGGCTTGGAGCCATGCAATCCGAAATGGAATCCATGAAGGTCAATGATGTTTGGACATTAGTTGACCCACCCGAAGGAATTAAATCCATAGGGTGTAAGTGGATATTCAAAAGGAAACGGGGCGCAGACGGAAAGGTAGAGACCTATAAAGCCCGTTTGGTTGCCAAGGGTTATCGTCAACGTTATGGTATTGACTATGACGAGACGTTTTCTCCTATGGCAATGCTCAAGTCCATTCGGATTGTGCTTGCGATAGCAGCACATTTAGACTATGAAATCTGGCAAATGGATGTAAAGACTGCATTTCTAAATGGAGATTTAGAAGAGGAAGTGTATATGATACAACCTGAAGGTTTTTCATCTGCAGATGAGTCTAAAGTGTGCAAGCTTCAAAAATCCATTTATGGATTAAAGCAAGCTTCACGGAGTTGGAATATACGTTTTGATAAGGTAATCAAAACATATGGCTTCATTAAGAATGAAGAGGAACCTTGCATTTATAAATGGGCAAATGGTTCAGTTATTATATTCCTTATTTTGTATGTGGATGACATTCTTTTAATCGGAAATGACATTCCTGCATTACAAGGAATAAAGGTTTGGCTATCATCTCAATTTGCCATGAAGGATTTGGGAGAAGCATCTTATATCCTAGGGATGAAGATCTATAGAGATAGATCTAGAAGATTGCTTGGATTATCCCAATCCACATACATTGATACTATACTGAAGAGGTTCAGTATGATTAATTCCAAGAAAGGCTATCTTCCGATGGGCCATGGAATTAACCTCTCTAAAAGGGATTGTCCGACAACCCCTCAAGAAAGAGAGAGTATGGATAGAATTCCATATGCTTCGGCAGTGGGATCTATAATGTATGCCATGACATGTACTAGACCAGACGTGGCATACTCACTAGGAGTAGTGAGCAGATACCAGTCTGATCCAGGTAGCAACCACTGGAAGGTTGTAAAAACCATCCTTAAGTATTTGAGAAATACTAAAGATCAGTGGCTTGTCTATGGTGATTCTGACTTAAAACTTGAGGGATATACTGATTCAAGTTTTCAGTCAGATCAAGATGATAGCAAGAGCGTGTCAGGATATATCTTCACTCTTAAGGGTGGGGCCATCTGCTGGAAGAGTTCCAAGCAGCATACAGTGGCAGATTCTACATGTGAAGCAGAATATATTGCAGCATCTGATGCCGCCAAGGAAGCTGTATGGTTGCGGAAGTTCATCACCGAGCTTGGAGTGACACCCTCCATTGATGGTCCAGTGGCTGTATTTTGTGACAATACTGGGGCCATAGCTCAAGCAAGAGAACCCAAAGCACATCAGCGGACCAAGCATATTCTACGTCGCTATCACCTGGTTCGAGAGATCATCGATCGAGGTGATATTGATCTTCAGAAGATTGACACAAAAGAAAATCTGGCTGACCCATTTACCAAAGTCCTCGGCATCAAAGAGTTCAACGAACACAAGTCGAAGATGGGTATTAGATACTGTGCCGATTGGCATTAGGCTAAGTGGGAGTTGTTGGAATTTGTATCCTAAATGTCAATCGTCAGCATATTGATGATTGAATTTTGTAAATGAATTGACAAATTAATAAAGTGTTATTTGGCATTATTCATCATTTCATCTTCAAATGAACTCTTATATGATGAAGTCCTTAGGACTTATGTTATGATAAAGGAGGATTTATCTTTGAGTCCTTAAACTTGTTTGCGACGAAATGATATGTTGTTACTAGGACGACAACATTATCGAGATTAGGTCGTTGTGTGACATATACGTTGGTTGTCCTCTTAACCAAGGAGTGTGGAGACACTGGTATGCCACACAAGTGAAGTGTAGAAGTACATTTCACTAAACGTGACCAATTCCGGAACGCTCTACTGTCGAGAGATGTTCCGAGTGGATATGGGTATAAGTTTGGCCCTCTGACCTGAGACCGCAACCTGTGACTAGCAAGCAACTCACTGTACTTTGGTACCGGACTACCTGAATTTCTAATTCAGCGACGGAAGGTCACTGGGTGCAGTCAAGTACTTGCGTAGTCAGTTGTGAGTCAAGATGGAATTGACCCCTCCTAAAAACAGGAGATAATGTCTTGTGATTAATTTAGCAAAACCTTGGCCAGGGTAATCCCAGTGAGGAGTCACGGGATATCTAAAGTTAATCACATAATGGATGTACTAATTATAGGGTTGACAGTGAGCTCTAAGTCATCCTGGCATTAGGAGTCAAAGGGATTGAATTATACAGTAATCATAGTTTAGGGTTCCAGAATATTTGCTTCACATATATTCGGCCTATCCGGACGTTGGGTACCATTGCTAGATGGTCACATCAATTAGTGTAGAAAATTGTTCCTATACTACCGGCTTAGGTTCGAACCTATGAGGTCACACGCATAGAAGATTCCTGATTGATCAAGAAAGCTGATGAATGATTAAGAATCATTCAGGGATAATTTGGTCAATTTGATTGGCAAATTATCTTATAAAATAATTAAAGTAATTATTGAAGAATTAATTAGTAATTAAATTACTAATAAACTCAATTTGATTGAGTAATTGTGCTAAGGATGAGCCAAATTGAATTGGATTCAAGTTTGGGCTCAATCAGGATTTTGACCTGATTGGATTAGGTTAGAACCAAAAAGAACTTAAGCTGATCAAATTAATTTTAAATTAATTTGTTCTTAATTGGGGATTGACCTAATTGGATTAGGTCCAACACAAAGTAATTAATTCAATTTGATTGAGTTTGCATGAGCCAAAATTGAATTGGATTCAATTTGAGCTCAATCAGGGTCTGACCTGATTAGATTGGGTTCAACCAAATTGCTTTGTTTTAATTCGGGTTTGACCAAATTTGATTAGGTGCAACCCAAGGAGATTAGGCTCAGATGATGTGGCAATTATTGGTGACATGGAATTGAATTTCATGAATTTTAAATAAACCAAAATTATTGCATGGCACATGGACCCATTGCTTGACACATGGCGATATTGTTTGTTATTTGAATTTAAATTCAAACATTAAGCAATGTGTTAAATGATTTTAATCACTCAAACCATCAGCCAAGGTGGCGTCTGAGTTTTTGAATGGATTAAATTCGAATTTCAAGAGGTGATTTCGAAATTATGAAGTGTTTTACCTTGCCGCATGGATTTCAAATTCCTTCCCTCTTGCACATGTGTTTAAAATTTGAATTTAAATCAGATTTGGTTGAGATCTGATTTGGGTTGTTCCTATTCCTTTGCATGTGCCAACTAAAAGAGGTTTTCTGAAAATAAATTTTGAATTTTGAATGAAAATTCGGAGGCCATTAAAAGGGGTCAAACATGGGCACCAAAAACATATCCTTTGCAGCCTTCTTCCTCACCCGCCTCCTCCTCCTCTTCTTCTCCATTTTAGATAGGGTTTTCAGGGTGAATATCTAGAAGATTCAAGATTAGATCTGAGTCCTCTACTTTCCTTACAAACCTCATCTCTATCTGCTTCAAGACGATTGATCAAGAGTTGATTGAATCCCGGCGGGCAGATTTCAGCTTTCAAGTGTTCTGCAGCTGCTAGCACTGTTGCGGAAGAAGATCCTTCAGGACTTCGCGTGTACTTCTCGTAGAGGCCATTCGTGTGCGTGGCTGCGAAGTCAAGAATCAGATTCACAACTTTCATCCATCATAAAAGGTATTAATCTAGCATTAATCATTTATTATGGTGTCAAGGTCTAGGTCCAATTCCCCGAGGTTTTACCCTCTTTTGGGGCTCCTCACGGAGATATCTCCAGAATCCATTCGATGGATATTCGGAGATTAATTGGAATAGAGTTCTTAAGTTTCAGATCTGATAGTTAATCATGCATAAAAGTTTTAGCATAATTGTTTAAACGATTCCGGCATAATCCTATATGTTCTTAAGGTGCTGATTTCTAGATTTGATCTTGTAAGCATCCATGAATTAAATTGTTTGATTCGGTTTTTCCGCTGTGTTTTAAAACTTAAAAAGAACTACGTATGGCTTGATCCCCCTTATGAAGGGGTACATAGGCAACCCGATCAGGTTCAGCCATGGTTTTCAAAAAAAAAAAAAAAATTCAGCATGCTAAACACCGAAGAACCTAGGATAAACTTTCAAGTACATGAGATGAACGGCGATCTGAGCGGTTGATGGCGATTGGATCAAGAGTTGATCAGGGATCGAATTAAGGAGGCTCGGGACAAATTCAAGAGTTAAAGACCAGCTGATCGATTGACGTGCATGTGCTTGTAATATGACCTAATTAGAATCCATGATCATCACCTATTTAAAATTCAGTTTTTATTTATTGCTGCGATTATAACTGCCTGCGATGTACCGTTTGCATGTGATGCGAATGTGAGCGGTGTAGATAGATTTATATATGATACAAACTAGTAGAGTAATCCCAATGAGACCTAAACTAAAACCTCCTCAATCAGTCGATAGTGAACCAACATGAGCGAGTCATATTAGATTAATTGATCTAATTGGTGTCTAGGAAAGCATGAAAGATGGTTACTTAATTAGAACCTTACTCTCTGAGTAAGGGGAGCCTCCCACCTGCTTACCTGGCCAATTGTTCGATTACCTCTTATGAAGAGCTCAAGGTTGCAAACACTAAGACATGATTAACCAATATTAAGTCCATAAGTCTTCCACCGTAGTAGAGCTGCTAAGATCTTTCTGGTGTTGACTTGTCTCGGCTGGACATAATGGGCAAGTTGCATCGGAGGGCTGGACCTCTCTATGGACATGTGATGTTGTAGGGATAAAGATGGGGTTGGGCACCAATAACTGTTAGGTGAGGGCCCAATGACAACTTTATTTCTATGGTTATACAGTGGGTCTGACTTAACTAAGGAATGGGACCAATAACTGTTAGGTGAGGTCTTCATGACTTAGAGATCAAGTAGCACTACAACATGCTTGAGAAGTATTATACAAGAGTTGTATACTCATCTATTTATGTGTCACAAATAACTGTTAGGCGAGGTGGCATGTAAATCGGTGGGACCGCATTACCCACTAGAAACCCTAGTCGTGTAGGATTTCCATTTTCCTACCAGGAAAGTGCGAGGAATTCGAGAAAATAGTGGGAGGTACATTTGTTCTAAAAGACCCTACAACAAATTAGGATCAAGTACAAAAATCTAACTAGAATTTTTACTCTCTGCAGATCACAATGTCAGCCTCAAACCCTTTAATCCATATTCTTGAGACCAATCGACTGACTGGTACAAATTACAAAGAATGGTTTAGAAACCTCAAAATCATTCTGAGTTGTGAGAAAATAGGCTATGTGCTCGACAATGATATCCCCACATTACCATCACGTCCGACCGCTGATCAGCGTGTGACGCATGAAAAGTGGACAGACGATGATATTAGGGTCAAGTGCTACATCATGGCATCCATGTCCAATGAACCCCAATGCCAGCATGAGAATATGAAGACTGCTAGGGACATACTGGCACACCTGCAAGAGTTTTATGGTGAGCAGAGTCGCATAGCTCGTTTTGAAGTGTCCAAGAGGCTCTTCAAGGCAAAGATGCGCGAGGGGCAGTCTGTCCATGATCACGGTCTGACTATGATCAAGGACCTAGAGGAGCTTGAGAAGCTCGGTATGAACATGCACAAGGAATTGCAAGTAGATCTGATCCTGCAATTCCTTTCTGATTCATTTGGACAGTTTATAGTAAACTATCACATGAATAAGATTGAATGCACTAAGACTGAACTGTTAAACATGTTGGTAACTGCTGAGGGAGCCTTGAAAGGTTCAAGGGGCAATGTCCTTGCTGCTGAGTTGACTTCTGGTTCCAAGAGAAAGTCTACTTGGAAGAAAAAGAAGCCTGCGAAGAAGCAGAAGAAAGACAAGAAGCCAAAGAAGGAAGTTCAAAAGAAAAAGGCTAATGACAAAGGAAAATGTTTCCACTGCAATGTCGATGGCTACTGGAAGAGGAACTGTCCTTCATACCTGGAGAGCCTGAAGAACAAGGAGGCAGACACACCTTCAGAAGGTATGTTAGACTTGCTCGTAATAGAAACTAACCTTACGGTTTTCTCTACTTCTAGTTGGGTTATAGATTCTGGTTCTAGTGCTCACTTGTGCACTACTATGCAGGGTCTAAAGAAAAGTAGAAGGCTAGCGGAAGGTGCGGTAACCCTCCGAATTGGCAACGGAGCAAAAGTTGCTGCTGTGGCTGTGGGCACCTACCCTCTGCGACTACCGTCTGGTTTTAGTTTATTACTTCGAGATTGTTATTATGTACCTGCTGCTAGCAGAAATTTGATTTCTATTTCATGTCTAGTACAGGAAGGTCATGTTTTTACATTTGACAAAGACTGCTGTTCTATTTATTTCTGAAATAAAATAGTCGCACATGGTTTTATGATTGACAGTTTCTATCATTTGCATATGGATGTATCTGTAAATGTGTCTGAGCAAGAAGTGAGTGCCAAAGGATCCAAGAGATCCAAGGATGAGATAAACCAAAAGTATTTGTGGCACCTCAGGCTTGGTCATATTAGAGAGGACAGAATGAACAAAATGGATAAAGATGGGCTTCTCGGCTCATTGACTTTCGAGTCATATCCAGTTTGCGAATCCTGTCTTCAAGGAAAAATGGCTAGATTGCCCTTTGTAGGACATGGGGAGAGAACCACTGAAATACTTACCCTGGTACATACAGATGTGTGTGGCCCATTCGATGTGCTAGCCAGGGATCGTTATTCATACTTCATTACCTTTACCGATGATTATTCACGGTATGGGTATGTGTATCTTATGAGACACAAATCTGAATCTTTTGAAAAGTTCAAAGAGTTCAGAAATAAAGTAGAAAAATAAACTGGAAAATCCCTTAAGGCTATTCGATCAGATCGAGGAGGAGAATACCTTAGTGGAAAATTTCGGGACTATCTCAAGGAGAATAGCATAGTCTCACAATGGACTCCTTCGGGTACACCTCAACTCAATGGGATGTCAGAGAGAAGAAATCGGACTTTGTTAGATATGGTCCGGTCCATGATGAGCTTCACTGATTTACCTATGTTTCTTTGGGGAGATGCCTTACTTACCGCAATTTATCTACTGAATAGAGTTTCCTCTAAATCCGTTCCTACCACACCGTATGAGATATGGCATGGTAAGAAACCAAGTCTTGGTCATCTAAAGATTTGGGGATGTCCGGCCCACGTCAAGCGACTACAGGCGGATAAGCTAGAGGCTAGGACCATAGGTGCTCGTTTTATAGGATATCCTAAAGAGTCATTAGGATATAATTTTTACATCTCAGAGGATCACAATGTGTTTGTGAGCCGATATGCCATCTTCTTGGAAAAACAGTTTATCCTTGATAGTGGCAGTGGGAGGAAAATTGAGCTTGAAGAGAAAGTCTCTGAAAAGCAACGAGTCAAGGATCCTATAGAACCCGTTCATACAGAGCCAGTACACGTTGTTCCTCCACCTTGCAGATCGAGTAGGGTCTCCCATCCTCCTCATAGATACTTAGGTATACTTGAAGAGGATACTAAGGAAATGTTCCTCATGGGAGATAGGGAACACATATAGGATCCCCAAATCTACAACGAGGCGATATCAGATATCGATTCCGAGAAATGGTTAAAAGCTATGAAGTCAGAGTTAGACTCCATGCATTCCAACCAAGTCTGGACCTTAGTGGATCCACCAGAAGGTATTATACCTATTGAATGCAAATGGATCTACAAAAGGAAGATAGGTTTGGATGGAAAGGTAGAGACCTATAAGGCAAGGCTAGTAGCGAAAGGATATAGTCAGCATGAAGTCATTGACTATCAGGAGACCTTTTCACCTATAGCCATGCTGAGATCCATCCGAACATTGCTTGCCATTGCAGCATTTCATGATTATGAAATTTGGCAGATGGATGTGAAAATTGCTTTTCTGAATGGATATCTTGATGAAGATATCTATATCGAGTAGCTTTTGGGTTTCACTTACAGTGATGGAGATCATAAGGTCTGCAAGCTACAAAGGTCCATTTATGGACTAAAGCAAGCATCTCGGAGTTGGAACACTCGTTTCAATGATACAATCAAAATGTTTGATTTCATCAAAAATGAAGAGAAACCGTATGTTTACAAGAAGGTTGGTGGGAGTGCTGTCGTATTTCTCGTACTGTACGTGGACGACATCCTCCTAATAGGGAATGATATTCTCATGCTAACCTCGGTTAAGGTCTGGTTGTCAAAAGAGTTCTCCATGAAAGACCTTGGGAAAGCATCCTATATTTTGGGGATAAAGATCTATAGAGATAGATCCAAAAGGATGCTTGGCCTATCACAGAAGATGTACATAGAGGAAGTGCTGAAAAGGTTCAGCATGGAAAACTCCAAAAGGGGTCTCTTACCCCTTAGGCATAGAATTCGTCTCTCCAAGAAGTTGTGCCCCAACACATCTGAAGAGATTCAACGCATGAGCAAGTTCCCTTATGCATCGGCAATAGGGAGCCTCATGTATACCATGCTATGTATACGACCTGATATAGCTCTTGCTGTGAGTGTCACTAGCAGATATCAGTCGAATCCAGGGGAAGAGCACTGGACAGCTGTGAAGAATATTCTTAAGTACTTAAGAAGAACTAAAGATTTATTCTTGGTCTTTGGAGGAGCATCAGAGTTAAAGGTAGAAGGGTACACAGATTCGGACTTCATGACTGATATCGATGATAGAAAGTCAACATCTGGATATGTGTTCTTGTGTAATGGTGGTACGGTCAATTGGAAAAGTTCTAAACAACCAATCATTGCTGATTCTACCAGGTTTGGCCGAGTCGACTTCAGAACGGGACAACACTTTAATTCAAATCCTGACCAGTGGGCGAGTCGTCTCCAGTAAAGCATGAGTCGACTCCAGCAACAGCCGAGTCGACTCCAGATCGAGCGAGTCGACTCCGACCCCAACGAATACATTGTCAGAAGTTGCAGAATGTGCAGAACGGCCACAATTTGGTGTCTAACGGCTAGTTTTCAATGGGGACTGCTTAAATAGTCAGAATGAACCGTAGTAGACACCAAGAGAGCTATTCCATTCAAACAAAAAGGAATTTCTACCTACCAAAGGCTCTCAAGAGTAAATACAAGAGAAAGAAGAAAGAAGTGCATTGAACTCCATCCAACAAACTCTTTTCTTCGCATTCAAGGCTCTCCTTCTGACATCAAATTGTTAGCGCATTCAAAGAGGAGACTCAGAGTTCAAGAAGCTCCTTCTTCCTCTTCCTAATTCTGTTTGAGGGCTTCTAACTCTTCTCTTTTTATATTGTTTAATATTTACTTATTAAGAAGCTTTCCTTGTAATTTTTTCCAAACTGTTTTCTCACTTGATTCAATCAGAGGATTGAATCAAGGGTTTTAAGGTTTGTTGGTGAGCCGAAGTTAAAACCAACGGTGTAAGGGTTCGATTGTGATCCTGGAAAAACAATCGGATGGTTCTAGTTGGTGAGCCTGTGAAAACCGACCGAGTTCGTTGTGATCTCGCGAAAATAACAAGTTGGGTTGTGAACTTGTAAAACAACCGACTATAATCCAGGAGATTATAGTGAACTCCTAAGTGAAGCTTGGGGAGTGGACGTAAGAGCAAGGGTTAGCTCCGAACCACTATAAATTGGTTCGTGTTTGTATTGGTTGCTGTTTTCTCTCTCTCTCTCCATTCACTTCATCTAGTAACTTAACTAATTTGCTTGCGATAGATTTAGTTAATTACTAATCATAGTTTTTAATTGATCAAAAATTAATCAAAACCTAATTCACCCCCCCCCCCTCTTGGGTTGTCTTCTTGGGCAACATCTTTGAATCTAAGTACCTGTCTTCTAGTTAATTTCAATTAAAAAAAAATTTTACTGGTAAACAAAGAATTATTTAACATCCCGACGTAATGTTTTTCTTCTATCATTCAAAAATTGATTTTAAATCCGAGTAAATATTTTAATTTTTATGCAACTCCAACCGCCTCCCTATGGATCGACCTCTTGCAACCACTATTCCTCGAGCAGAACAGGTAAGAGTAAAATTAATGTAAACTTTGTTTGTCGGTTCTAACAACGATCTATTTAGTATATTTTTAGGTAAACAAGAATCGGACAACAAAATTCTGGCGCCGTTGCCGGGGAGGCAAATCGAGAAGCAAGAATGATCACGAAGATCAAATCGAATTTTGGATGTCCGGAGTGAATGTACTCCGTTAGTAAGTTTTTTTATTTTTTATTAACTTTCCTTGTTTTGATTATTTTTAGTTAATAATTTCGTAGTTATTAAATTCTAAAATTTGAAATTTGGAATTTAAAGTTTTTTAAAAAAAAATTAAAATTTTTTAAAACAAGATAATTGAAACTTGAAAAAAAAATCCCAAAATTCTAAAACGATCCGGAATGGATCGGTTAAACATTCCATTAGGGAGCCCGGCCTTGACTCTTCTGTGTGGTATTCATTCTCGTTTGGCTCTTGGAATCACATCCAGCAGTGCTTGGAACAGCGCAATAGGGCGCTAGCGCGATCGCGTGATAGGCGCTAGCGAATCAACAAGACTTAAAAATTTAAATTCAAAATTTGAATTCTGAAATTCAAAATTCAAAATTTAAATTTTTTTAAAAAAAGAGTTGAAAAATTAATTAAATTAAAAAAAATTAATTATTATTTTTGCTAGTAATTGATAGGGTGCAATCCTCCGAGGTTATCATACCTTTATTGGGGCTCCTCACGGAGTAATCTCCAAAGGCTATTCAACGAGCATTCGGAGATTGACTGACGCATAAAGATTAGTTTTTTAGTTTACATTCAAGTTATTCCTATATAAAAACTTAAAAAAAAGAAAAACATAAAATTTAAATATATATATATATATAAAAGAAATTTTTTTTTTCGGTTGCTCATTTAATTAGTACAACCTAATGACATTCCATAAACTTTAAAAAAATTATTGAATATTTGCTGCATTTAGTATTAAGCATTTGCATAAAAGAATTTAAGGGCAAAATCCATTAAAAATATAAGGTCAGAAAGTCATTACCAGTCCTTAGCCCAAAAATCATCATCTTGCATACATATCCTAAGTCAAATTAAATTAAAATCAATTAGACGTTGGACTTAGGGTCTTCGAGCTCAATTAGGCTCTTGGAAAGAAGCGGCTGAAAGCCCCTCCAGTGAGAATTTAGTAATTGGTGATGTCTAGAAAAGTTTTACAATAGTAAGGACTGTTACGGGTATTGTGGTATCGGTGTATCCCTTCTGGCACTACTACACATTTCGGGACTTTTTTGGTCACTAGTTACTGAATCGCTTAACTGGTAAGCTCAAGCTTAATCTGAAAGGAAGATTAGGACCTGTCTAATCTAGGAGAGAATTTCAGAAATTTTTTAACCTGATAAATCTCTGTGCAACTAGATTAAAAGCTACTAAACCTCACTTAATTCTAAGACTAATAGAGTCAAATTGTTGTGTGGTGTTGGTTGTGGTCATCTGTGTCTAGCCCTTCTCTTCTCTTAGGATTTCGTTCATTTTTGGAGTCAAATCAAATGAATTGTTGATAATGTATGCATGGTAGAAGGTCATTAAGGGATAAGTTAACCCCATTTGATTCTGAGATTGCCAGAACTTTTCATCACAACTTGCGAACTGTAAACCAACCGTCAATCTCTACAATGGATGAACATATTAGAACTTTGAATGAGTTGTTTGCACCCGCATCCGCTAGTCCCCCTACTTGCATAGTATTACCAATTAATAATGCAGCCCAATTCGAGATTCGGGCTGCAACAATAAACATGTTACCCAAGTTTCATGGGTTTGAGAGTGAACAACCCTACATTCATCTAAACAAATTTTTGACAATCTGTCAAACATTTAGAAATCAAAACTTAGATGAAGAGGGTATTAAATTAAGGTTGTTTCCCATGACTTTATAGAATCATGCTGCTGCATGGCTGTATTCCCTTGCTTCAAATTCCATCACATCATGGGAACAACTATCTAGGAAGTTCATGGCTAAGTTCTATCCCATGATAAAAACTGAAAAAATTTAGGATGCCATCAGAACTTTTAGAGGAAAATTTGAGGAGAAATTTTTCCAACTTTGGAAAAGATTCCATGATCTTTTGGTCAAGTGCCCGCACCATGGGCTTGATAAGGCTGATCTGGTCCACTTCTTCTATAAAGGACTAACTCCGGCACATAGAAACATAATTGAGTCCATGCACAAGGGTAGGTTCATGAACCAAACCCCAGATCAAGCCTATGAATTTCTTGTTGACTTAGTTGAAAATGCCCAAAATTGGAGTAGCTATGGTGAGGAAGTAAATAAAGATGAGTTCGGATCTAGAAAATCAGGTAATTATGAAATGAAAGCAGATCCATATCTAAAAAATGGCATGTCCAATCTGGTGACTGAAATGAACAACTTAAGTAAAAAGTTTGATGCTTTCACTATTTCGACTAGCTCGAGTTCATATAAAGAGTTAAATCCCATTATGAAAGTGGAACACGAGCCACAGGGCTTATGTATCTTGTGTAACAGTTCTGAGCATCTAGTAGAGTGTTGTCCTAGTTTACCCAACATTAAGGCTGAGCAGGCAAATGCTCTTAATTCATATAATGCCTTTAAGAAACCCACTCCTAATTCATTCAGCCCAGTCTACCACCCTGATAATAGGTTCCACCCAAATTTCTCATACAAGCAAAATGAACCTATTCAGCATCAAGGTGGTCCACCAGGTTTTCAAAAGAATTTTTTCAGGATAGGTCCATCACAAATAAATCAATCATTGGCTCCACCTATTCCTACTTATAGTGCCCCTATCCCTCAGCAAACTACATCATTGGAAGCCTTGATGGCTAACATGATGAAGCAGCAACAAGACTTCATCCAACAGCAACAACAGAGCAACATGGCTCAAACCCAGACTAACCAATTCTATGCGCAAGCGATTGCAAAACTTGAGG